>NC_057827.1:39699500-40012500 GCF_910594005.1 Cervus elaphus | reverse complement strand
ATTTATAGACTTGTTTTGCTATAGGGAGGCTGGTGAACATGCTGAATACGAATTACCTCAGTTCTGCAGCTTTCTATGTCTTTTTAATGCATTCTGTTTCAGGGTCACTTTCAATCAATATTTCATTTACTTACTGAGATTGAATGGGCGCTCTGAGACACAGTGTGCTGTTTATCATACAGATTGGACACCTCATTCTAGATCCAAGATCTTTTCCTCAACACTGGGAGCTGTCCTTTCAGCACCACAAAATTACTGCTTGAAGTTGCATTGCAGTTTTTTTTTTCTTTTCCTTTATCACTGGGAGCTTTTCTTTCAGCACCACAACATTGCACCTAGACTTTTTAAAACGGCTGCCTTCCTCTTTGCACTGAAGACCAATTTCGTCTGCACTTCCAGTTATTGCTCTTACCTGTAGGACTTCCAATCCTACTTCACTTCACCCGCCCCACTCCCGAAACAGTTAAATGTATCTATTTCTGTGGAAGTCATTTTCTCATTGAATGATCAGAAACAAAGATAAATTCTAACCTGTAACGACTCATTTCGACTCATTGCTTACAATAGATCTAAGCTCTTTTTTCTGCTTATTCGACTCCTTCCAGCTTCCCATCACATCTGTAACAAACTTTTAAAATGATATTGCCACACCACCATGCACAAGCCTACCTGCACAGTAGAGATAGATTATTCCATCGTATTCAGATGGTTAACAGAGGTTAGCAAGTCCTGTATTATATATTTATATCGCTTTCTAAGAAAGTGCATATTAATGTTTACTTTAAGAATGTGTAAATGGTGCTATCAAGAATCTGATAAATTTTATCCCAGTTTTTTGTGTACCACTTCTAATGTATGAGATTTATTTTTCTATTGGAAAAAATAAACAGTATGAAAGCATTCAATTGGTAGATTTTAGTAATTTAAAAATGAATGGAATCCCTATGTTACAGGCCCTATCTTCCCTTGGAAATTTTAGTGGTGGTAATAGATTTCAACAAAGGTACTGATGATAATCACATTCCTTTTAGTCCATTCTTATATTACATTCTTGATTCACATGCTGATTCCTCATGAGTCCTTAAGTAAATTTTACTTACTGTAAGTCTTCTCCAAGAAGTGAATTCTTGCTTTCCAAGGCAGCAATTGAAAGGAGATGAAAATATAATTTAATACTCTTTACATCACAGATACGATTTAAGACAGTTACTCTGTTAGTAGGAAAAATTCATCATTCATTAAAAACAGGGCAAGCATGGCTATCCATAATAATTTTAAGTGCAATGCAGTCTTATAAATTTAATGTAAACACTTTATTTAAACAATGCAGACAGCCATATGAAATTGCACATGATTAGAAAACAAGATGAACTCATTTTGCCTCCTGCTTGGTTTCTCATAAACATGAAACATAATATTGTTATGCACTGTTGTTCATAGATGTCTTATTACATAAAGGGTAAGTATCATATTACTTTAAGAGATTATTTTTGGAATTCTGCATGTTCTTTTTTGTTTCATCAGATATGTGCCCCAATTAAATAACATTTCCCCCCAAAATGAAAGTATTAGAAAACTTGTCATGTTAATTTTGAAAAAAAAAAAATTGGAGTGTAGTACATATTACTAGATAGGATGTCATTCCACTGGTCTATATTTAAAAAAAAAAAAAACTGTTCTTGAAAATTGAAGCATTACCTTGTGTAATAAAGTAATCAAATCAGATTTGTAAATAAAATATTGTTTAAATCTAAAGTATTCAATATTTTGATTAGATTATTTTTTTAAGGAAAAATATTTAACGTGTATGTGCCGAATTTTTTTTTAAATAGTTTTTTATAATTGCGATGGAAGGGCAATTGTCTCATTACAAGTGGTACAGAAGCCAATACTTGGGTTACCATAGATAAATAAACAAGCAAAAACTGTGGAACAAGTTTCAAGCTCATTTTGGAAAAAAAAAGTTCTGTAGAAATGCATATTTGTATTTGTTTCTCTAATAAATCTGCAAATAGCTTTAAACACAAATTAGTTTTAATTATTTAAATTATGAGTTCTGTTAAGTAATATGTTTTTGCCTTATATTTTGTGAAAACATTGTCTCATGGAAATTAATAGAGGCTTATTGTGGAAATCAAGGTAGGTCTGCATTTATTTGCAAAGGTCAGGTATTTAGCCTTTAAGTATGTTTACCTCTGTGAAATGACTAAAGAATTTTTATGAGAAACACTTCTTTTCCCTGCCCTCATCAGCAAAATCACATCAGTTTGGCCACTGCCCAAAACAATAAAAGGCCAATTTGCATCGCTTTAACTCAGAATCAAATAAAAGGCAAAACAGAAGTGAAATCATATGTTCAAATGGTTGATAATCAAAAGGTTATTAGATACAGATAACTTCTTTATGTATAGTAATGAAGAAAAGTTGAACTCCTCTGAGCCCCAGTGCCTCGATTTCCTTTAATCTGACTTATACAGTATGATTAAAATTGTTATGTAGAATACATATATTTCCCTTGAATTGTGACTTTATAATAATACATGTTTAAAAATTTTTAGGGTAAGGTCAACTATTCCTCTTATCAAGTAATGTCGAGTCCCCGTTTTAGAAGCACTGCTTTGTAAAGGATAGATATACTAGAACAAATACTGATGTGCATGTGTGTGTGTGTATACATATATATATATATATATTTTAAAGTCGTCATTCTGCTTGAGCAGAGATGCCAAATAAGCTTTTAGTTAAGGTATCAGTTGAGTATTCCAATTCTACTGAACTGTGAAGAGCATTCAAATTATAATTAAGTCTTTGGCTTTGCCAGTTTATTTTTGTTAGTAAAATGTTTGGGGAGATCTGGCTTACAAAAACTTTAACATATGCTAAGTGTGTTATTCATTGGTTTATCCAATTTTACCACTTTTGGTCAATACCAGGAGTACTGTCTCTTGTCAATATTTAAGATTATGGGCAATAATATCACTTTTTTCCTTTGAAGGAATTATTGTAACCTAATTTCCAAATGATGACTTCTCAAAATTTTCATGCTTTTAATGGTATATTTTTTCTAAATATTAATATAAATCAAGTGTATACAGTAGTATAGTAAAATATTTCAGTGTATTTACCAAACCATCTTGGATAAATTGGATTATTTTATGGTCTTTGTGTATTTTATGCTATTTTAGAGATAAATGCTAAAAGAGGCTCTGATTAGAGGAAGCCCATATAGACTTGTAGTGAGATCAATCCATGTGGAAATTGTATTGTAAAATAAACTATTACTTTTAGGGGTTAAAGCACAGATAAGAATCAAATTGTAATTTAAGAAAAACTATTAGTAGGATACAAATTAACATATGTTTTTAAAAAATGAACTGCTTTGAATCAAGTAAATCAAAGCCTAACCATCATATTTCCAAAATATCTTAAGGTAAAAAGTTGGAACCTTTTCCATTCAATTCTGTACAGGATATATTTTTGGGGGGTCCCTGATAAATTCTTGGGAAAGACAACTCTTAGAAATCTTTAGCTTTCTGTCTAACATCAGGATTATGGTGTTTCTGTGTGGGGGGGTAATGTTTAAACACAGGCAGGTTAGAAGGAGGATAGAGACAATTATCAGTGCTATTTGCATTCAAACTATTTGTTTTATAAAAATTTACTCAGAAGGCCAAATACTTAATAGCTATTTTCAATTCTATTTTCCCATCACTTTGCCAGTAGAGGAAAGACCTTTGAGGTTGAACTTCCTGTAAGGTTTGACTTCATGAATTCTAGAAAATGTTAATTCTATATACACTGCAAAGGCTTAATCCAGAGACCTATACAAAATTCATTTGTATCTTTTTTTTCTTCAAGTTGATGAAATTGATACTTACACATTCTAGCAGGTAACTAAATATTATTTAGTTGTTCATTGTCTTAAGAATATGCTTATAATTTCAAAGCCTTAGTCACTAATATAGATATTTCTGAACAAAAGATTCTTTTAGTGAAATTTTAAAACCTTTCTTAGGACTTCTAAGGAAATTTTCCTTGTACTCTGTTCCATTTAGGAACTATTATTCGATTGAATAGCTTTAAAAAATTATACGCATTCTTTCTTTTAATTGGCATCTTAATCGTTCTTTCTTTATGCCTTAACTTTTGTTATTTATTACACAATAGTTGTCTCTAGATATCAAAAATATTTGAAGGTTTTATAGATTATTATAATGATGGGGTTTTTTTTAAACATTCTGAAAAAATTCAAGATACTGATGGACCCACTCATCAGTATGCTTAAAAGTAGTCCCTGTACAAACTTCAAATCTGTTAGGCATTAGTTTCAGACAGTAAAGAAGCTGCCTGTAATGCAGGAGACCTGGGTTCGATCCCTGGGTTGGGAAGATGCCCTCGAGAAGGGCATGGCAACCCACTCCAGTATTCTTGCCTGGAGAATCCCATGGACAGAGGAGCCTGGCTGGCTCTAATCCATGGGGTTTGAGTCTGACCCGACTGGGCAACTAACACAGTGCCTCACAGGCATTAGTTTTCATGTGGGTTTCTTCACTGTGAATCAACTCAGCAATTCTAAATCCCCAGCTCAGAAAAAAAAAGGGAGGGGGGAAAGATGGTGTAAAAAGGCAAAGCACTGGAGAAATGGTCTTTCAAACAGTGAGCGATCAAAGTAACCAAATCAAAAGACCAGAGCCAGCCAGAATAATGCATTCTGAGACTTGAACATTGCTCAGGCATGCAGAGGTTAGTAACAGTGTAAGGTTATCTCTCTTACACATGTTTGCATATTATGAGTTTGCCATCTCTTAGGTATTATTTTCAAATTAATACTACATTAATAGGTCTCCTATAGTGATAAGCAAAAATATACTTACACTAAATTACAAATGAAATGGCACATAGAATGTAATGGTACTGAAAAAAAATTACATTATGCTGATAATACCACCCTCCTTACCTTCATTACACCAACTATTTACAGATTCACACACACTTTTTGATAATTTTATTTTTTGCTCATATCTATATCACTTTTTACCCTGATATGAAGAAATTGTGGACGAGAGGAACTTCTAATAATTTTTAAATTTTGAGCAGTGTTATATCTAAAAGCACAAAATTAATCATGAAGTTTAAAATGCAGGTGCAAAATCCCTATTTTTCTGAATAGGAGGTTATAACATTCAATTGAGGTTATACTATGTATACACTGATTCTAATTTTGAACTGAGTAAATTATCTTCACTGTCAGTTATGCCATCATTTATCTATGGTGAAACAGTAAAACTAGTATAGCTAAGCTTATCACACCTCTTTTTATACCACTTGAAATATTTGGGAAATGCAGAGTTAGAGTTTAAAGCATTACAAAATTATATTATTTTTCTTATTAACATCAGCTTTCTTACCATTAGCTTAAGTATATTTAAATGTTAAATTTCTGAAATTAAATTTTTGTGGGATTTTTAAAAATACCAAAGAAGTAAATAATTTTTTTCTCTCGAGTATTATAAGTGAAAGCATTTTCACAAAATGTGATGCAATTATAATTGATATTTTTATCTTCTGTTATTTAGAGAATGTACTTGTATTCCTTCTTTAATTTTCACTATTATAAGATGTATGTATTAACTTTATCCTTTTTCTCAGAAAATGGAATGATACAGAACTGCTGAGTCTCAAGACACTATGAACTAAAAAATTGAAAATTTATCCCACTTTACCCAAGACGTAAAGATTTCAAATTTATAAATTAAAATTATAAATTAAATGTTTTAGAATATTTTAAATAGTAAACAACTTTAAAGCAAGTTGTGTTTTTTTTCCCAAAGGTTTAAGTAGTCTGAATAATAATTTCAGAATAATAGCTATCATATAAAGCAAAATATACTACTAAGCAGACTTCCCCAGTGGCTCAGCAGCTAAGAATATGCCAGCCAATGCAGGAGACTCAGGTTCGATCCCTGGGTTGTAAAGATCCCCTGGAGATGGAAATGGCAACCCACTCCAACGTTCTTGCCTGGGAAGTCCCATGGACAGAGGTCCCTGGCGGGCTACAGTCCACTGGGGTTGCAAAAGAGTTGGACGTGACTTAGCAACCAGATACCACCACCAGATACGAGTAAGCATGTTTCTCCTCAAATTTTCCATGTTACCTCTTTATGGATACCTTAGTAAGTACAGAAATAAAGCCACAACCTTCGTGAGAAACTAAGCATTTTTGGGGAATAACATGTTCAAGCAACTGGAATAACATGGTAGGGATATAAAGAATTATTTGTAATAAAAATTAATTGTAATAAACATTTGTAATGAACATATATAGAATAAAAATTTGTAATAAACAGCTCTTCATCTGTCCAATGCATGGTTAGATATGTGGCCCTGGAGAAAAGATTTATTTCATTTTGAGTGCTCACAGGATCCAGTGTACTACAGACTTTCAAAGCTACTTTCGAAGTGCTATCGTTGGTTAACTTTGCTCTAGGAGTGAATAAGGAAAGTCCTGCCACTTGGTAGATTATTTTAAAATTAAGCAATATGTAGTTTTTCAAACTACCAAAGAATGCACATGATAGAGAAGGATCAAATGTTGGAAAGTTTTCTGAATTTTACTTGGATCTTCTAAACCTGTGGCAGTGGAAGTGAATTAATAATACATGTTCAGGGAGTGTTTAAAATTTGTTTAGGAAGTACACATTTCAAAAAGGAAAATTAAGTAGCCCACATCAAAGTTAGCGTATGTTTGGAAAAATAAATGAAAGTTGTATGAGATGACATGTCAATTTCTTTCTATATACATGAAAGTACTAATACATTGTTTCTTGGCTATTCTGTTGGGAATCTAAATTTTCAAATATATTTAGGAATTTTGTCATATTTTTTAAAATTTATTGAATCCTTTAGTAAATTATAAAGATTATTGTGTAAAAGTTATCAAAATATTAGTGTGTTATAAATTAACATGTGTTATAAAAAAAGTTCAGAAATGACATTTTATGAGAGACCAGTTTTTTAAAATATGGATAAGAGGTAAAGGAAACTTTTTAAAATTCTGCAATAGCAATTCTTTATCATTTGCTGTTCTTTTTCTGAGAGGCAGGAAATTTAAAATACGTGGAAACTTTCCATATCTGATTTAAACTGATTTTTATATAGTTTAAATTTTTTTTCAGACTCCTTAATGATCAAATGCACACTTTATATATTTTATCTTTCCTTATTTATTTGAGTGTGAAAATAGGTGTGACAATCAAATTAACTCTCATATCCAATTTGATCATCACATTTAACTTATCTGGTTCCCTCGTGCCTCAGATGGTAAAGAGCTGCCTGCAATGCAGGAGACCTGGGCTCCATCCCTGGGTCGGGAAGATTCCTGGAGAAGGAAATGGCAACCCACTCCAGTATTCTTGTCTGGAAAATCCCATGGATGGAGGAGCCTTGCAGGCTGCAGTCCATGGGGCGGCAAAGAGTCGGACACAACAGAGCAACTAACATACAGAGAGGTTCGTATTTTTTTATATATAGAATAATTGTAACACTTAAAATTTTAAGTCCTAGAAGTAGCTCAGTTGTTTTAATGAATTGTTTTGATCACATATTCCTTATACTAAATGGGTTTTAAAAATTTCCAATATACCTGTTTCTTTAATTAATTTCTTTAATATATATATTTCTTTTTTCATCAAATGATGCTGTTTTCCAGTTGGGAAGTAGCTTTTGCATATTCACTACTAATAATAAATTCATCTTTATAAGTCTATAGGGTAAGCAAAAATATATAACCACTGAAAGTACTGTACAGAATAATAGCCTGTTTGCGTTACACTTTAGCGTGTGAAGCACTCTAGAGTGATGGCAAGAATTTTAGGACAAGCATGTCCTTTCTATAGTAGGAAATTAATTGTTTCTAAAATAATAATAATCAATCAATAGCATGACCTGATAAAAAATACAACTATTAATCTCAAATATTTTAAAATTATTACCAGTACCTTGCTCTCCAAATGAAGAGACATATAAATCATTTGAGTTTATTAGATTTTCTCATTTGTATTATACCCTAAAGGAGAATCTAGGCTGTCCTAGGCAATCCATTGATCTAGCCCAGAATGGATTGAAGTTAATTCTCTAGAATAAATGATATTCAAAGTGAAATGTGGTAAGAATTTAAGAGTTACAGATATGATGTCTGTAACCTCAAAGCAAAAGCAATAAATATAAGGGTGCTTCTTGTCAGTTAGAAAAAAGATTTTGTGACTCTTCTTAACTAGTTAGGTTCAGAAAATTTAAAGATCAGCTAGAGAATATAAATCTCACAGACAAAGCATGATATGAGGGAAAGAATGGAACTTGAGGCAGAGAGGGATTTGAATCTCAGTGTCACTCCTACTGTTTCTAAACACTTTGTAGATTCCAATATCGTGTATAGAATATGGGGGTCACAATTGGCCTCCGCCTGTAAGGATTAAATGTGATAATGTTTGTTTTAAATACTGAATTTTCAGTACCTAAATTCAACCTCAAAGAGACAAGAGATTTTCAGTAAATTGTCAATTGCGTCTAAAAATGAATTTCATAAACTATATTGAATCAGAATCTAGTAAAGTTTGTAAATACACTTTACAAAGTATGTCCATGAAGGATTCAAAGATAAAGACCTAAATTTGAAAAACTTAGACATAGAAAAGTACCTACATACAATACGAACACAGGAGATGTTACATGTTTTCTCATAGCCATTTTTATTACAGTTCCATCTGGGTGACCCCCATAAAGATATTACAACAGATTTTTATTAAATATTCAGTAGAATTCCTCATATTGACTGAAAACAAACAGCAGCAACTCCCTAAATTAATCAGAGAAGGAAAAATGATTAAACAAAGATGTGGCTTTTTAATCCTGGTATATTAATTTGATAAAATTAAAATTTTAATAACAATCATGAGAGGCTATTTATGAACACTCAAGGAAAACACTTTTAAAATATATTTTCTTGTGCCCATAAATTTCAATGAATAAATGAGAAACAGCTGAAAACTTGTAATATTCTGTACGTTTATAATAGAAAAACTTGCAATTAATAAAAGACCTGCTGAAATTAAATGAACATTAGCAATTGATGACCTTGAGAAAATAAATTCAGTGAACTGACAACAAGGGTATCAGATTGTCCATTAATTAGTCTTATTTCAGTTTAAATCTTCCATAAACCCCCCCAAAAAACCCTGTTGCTCTATCATGTAAATAAAATAAATAACAGTAAATTAACCAATAATTTTACTATGTTGAATATTCATAAAATCTGACTAATAATATCTCAGCAAAATTTTGTTGAGTTTAGTACTTAGCTTTTTACATCTCAAATAATTTCCCTGTATAAATTTACTATTATTTCATCTTTAGTAAAGGGAGTGTATAATAAAATGGCACAGACTACTATTTTAAAAGATCTAGTGCACTTACTTTATTAAAAGTAAAAGGAAATTGATCTGAAATTTTTAAAGATAATAAATATCTGCTTGTAAGAAACAACTCTTGAAAGCCAATGAAAAGATTCTGGGCTATGACACTATAGCTTAGTGGAAGAATGATAGGATAGCAGAGAAATAATCAGGTCATTAAAGGACTGCAATGTTCATAGATAAGTTTATACAATAAAGAAAATAGAGAAAATTTGGCAGTCTTTGTGGAGTATATTTTGTGGAATAATTTTAGCAATACTGCATTTCACAGAGTATATTTACAGCTTGCATAGCAAGTGTAATGTTTAAATAAATCAGCAAATGCCTACACTTTTTAATAAGATCATAATTGTACCCTAAAGTGTTCAAAATGCTTTGACACTGCATCATTTAAACTTTTTTCTTCATTAACAATCTCTTGAAAATGGCAGAAACAGTATCAAACGTTTTTTTCCTTATGCCTTGATAATGTTTTTTCCTTAGGCCATGATAATTTACCCAGTTTCAATACTGGGGAGAAGGGCAGGGAGACATAACTGTTTACTCATAGTGGGAACTTTAACACACACCATATTGTATTAAAGGTAGCTCTTGGGCAATTCAAAATCCTGTATTAGAATTTAAATGTTACGGTCAGGGTTTCTTCACCAGAATAGAAACAGAAAACAAAAGGTAATTTGGACAATCCCATGGGAAAAACTGACACTGCAGTTAATATTAAGTGGGCCTTTGAATCCTTGAAGTATCTGTCATTTTAGTGATAGTTATTGGTTATGGGGTATTTAAAACTTCAATGAGAATATACTTTTAAAACATATTCCCCCACCTAGTTTGAACAATCAATCCTTTGCTGGAGTTGGCTCTTAAGCTCAACTCCCATATTTGGCTAAGAAGCTATCATCATCATGCATAAGATTTAAAACATGGCTCGGTGCTTTTTTTCTGCTAGACTGTGTTTAATTTTATTGTGGACATAATATATTACTAGCTTCTTAGAAGGATAATTACAAAAGCTACATGGTCTGAGGATATTTTGGAAAGGAATACAAAATGAAAACTCAAGGCCACAGAATTGTTTTTCTACTCTGGGCAAGAGTTATTCACTGTAAAGGATATATTTAAATACTTTATAGAGGTTAACCAAATGATATTCAGTGTAATGTATTACATAAGAGCCTAACTATCTAGGATAAAAGTATATTTGCTGCCTTTAAAATGTTTCCTAAGACCGGCTGTAGTGGAAAAGAAGCAAATATTGGGAGTAGGAGGAAAGTGCAAGATGGATATCCAAATTAAGCTAAGGCAGTGTTAACAGCTCTTAATATTTGAAAACAATGGGATTTTAATAATTAAGCAGGTTTTTGTTTTTATCAAATTGAAATATTGGCAATGGTAATCTCAGAAAATTTTGTTTGCTATGGTCTTGAAAGCATTAAATTGAATATTGTGTTTAACATTCAAAATACACTATTTTTCAAATGGTAAGAAAATTCTTTAAGTTTAAAAAGTCTATGAAAATTCAGGTAATAGGGAAAGAAGGGAAATGAACCATTCTTGAATTTAACTATGAAGTCTCGTTTATGTGGGCTTACTATTAGTTTTAGTGTGTAATAAGCAACAGTGATCATCTTAATCATTTTTTGTAGGGGATTCTATTCATTAAGAAGATATAACAAGAAAATGAATATCCTAGAACCTAGATGTTTTATTTATTTATTTATTGCAATATAATTGCTTTACAGTGCCGTGTTTCTTTCTGAAGTACAATGAAGTACATATACCTGATAGAACCTAGATGTTTTAAATCAGCACTTTAAAACGATTTCCTAATGCCATGGATGTAATATAGTGACTAACTCTTGTTATCATGGCCAACAAAGATAGTTCTGAAACATAATTTAAAGAATGAATTATAGAATAGAATATGAAATTCTAATAAAGAGTCTAAGTGCAGTAAAAATGAATGACATATAGTGACCCTAAATAAAGGAAGGCTTATTTTATCAGAACTTATCAATAGTCTACAGACTTTACCCAGTGCCATAGGATTATTGTACCAAATATTTTTAAGAACTAATTCTGAAGGGAAAACATATTTTTTAACTCTACTGAAATTTTATCCATGATTGTCAAAGGGAGAAGTGATTTTGATGTTATGGGAGGGAATTACTTAATTTGTGATTCATAACCCTTTTCTAACTCAGTCTTTGGTTGTTTAAAATGGGAATTCTCAATGTAAAGTTTAGAGACAATTTCCTTGCTCGTGAGTGATATGTTTTACTTCTAAGGCTTAGGATGAGAATTGTATTTCAATCCAAAGGCCTGTGTTTGCTGGTCTAACTAGGGGAAATGTTTTATTTTTATTTGCCAACTATATTAAAATTACATGTCAAGTTGGTTACTATACAATATTAGGAAACATCTTTTGTTGTGTTCATAAGAGAAAAGCCATAGTGTAGAAATGTACATTAAAAAAAAAAAGATCCAGCTTTATTTTTCTTGCTGTCAAGTTTTCTCTAACTTCTCTGTCTGAAAATGATATGAACATTCACTAGGGGAAATTAGATACGTGCAAAATATGAAGTATGGGCCTGGCATATTGCGTGAAACAGCAGCTCTACACTGTGGGCAGTGAGAAGATGAAGATGATCCCATGGGGAAGCAGACAGCAAAGATGAAGGTGATAGTATCACCTCACTTTTGTGTTTTACTGTACAAAGTTTGAAACACTCCCAAGCAGTTATCTCATTTGATTCCTCATAGCCCACCCTTTATATGTAAATTCCACAATGGGAAATTTTAAAATATACACAACAGACTTTTAAAGCATCATACAAAAAGATTATATGTTTTTAAATCTAGTCCATAAATTTGGTTCTCTCAATTTTATACTGTTTTTAGAGAAAAACCTTGAATTAGAAAAGAATGAAATTTTTGTTTATGAAATGACTTGTACTATTGAAACTTAAAATATCAAAGGGACAAAATAAGCAAATATGAATGTTTTATGCAGACTAACAAATTAGTATAAAAATCAGAAATTATCTGAAAAAATAAATACAAATAATCCCAGACAGCCCACCTTTTCCCCAACATTTAAGCCTGGAATGAATAAGTTTCTGTATTCATTGGATAATAGGTGACCTTGGTTTACTTTTATCATTCTAAAATTTAGAACAAAGAATATTTCTCCTGACCTATTCACAAATTGCATTGCTAAATCGATAAAGTTATTTCAGTTTCTAAATATTAGGAATTTTGGCATCTTGGCTTTCAGCATAACCAAGAAAGATGATAAAAAAAAAAACTAGAGAGAAATTGCTTTTCACTATTTTTATAAATTATCATAGGTTTTTTTAAACTTTGAAATGAAAAGTAAAAACAAAATTATATTGTATATATCATAATGTGAATGTCAACTAACTTAAATCCCTATACCTATACCTATCCTCACATTCTATTACATAGTATGGTGCAAAATTAATTTTCCTTTATTTCTCTAAAGGGCAAAAAATAGTAATTTAAAATATGAATCTTAATATATTTTATCTGAAATTCTGACAGCATATATGCTGAATGCCTGTTAATTAAGACCAGACCTCTGTGAAGGTCAGGTAACTTTTAGTATATGAAGAATATATGCCACATGATGCAGCAACAGTGGTGATAATATTTAAATGTGTAATGTGTTAAAATTTTAACCTGTTTGGTGTCTACCTAGATAAGCAGCTGTCAAAAATAAGCCAGAATCTGAGAAGGTAAGTTAAAGTGTACCTGGGTTATGTTTTAAATATTATTCCTTATAGAGAGACCTGACTTTCAAGAAATGAGTAAATATACACCATTGACATAGTGAAAATTTAATGACCATTTGATGTTACATACTTCAAATAGCTCAATTAAGTAAATTAAAACATGAAAGGTGAGAAATGTATTGTAGGCTCTTTTATTAAATATTGATTTAAGCTTTTTTTCCTTTTTCATTAAAGAAGCCCACATCTGGGAACACTGCAGCTGACTCCAAGAAGGGTGACTGGTGGAGGTCTGGCTTTACCTTATTATCCCTCAGTGTTGCTGTTAATCACTCAGTCGTGTCCAACTCTGCGACCTCATGGACTGTAGCCTACCACGTTCCTCTGTCCATGAGGATTCTCCAGGCAAGAATACTGGAGTGGGTTGCCATTCCCTTTTCCAGGGAGTCTTCCTGACCCAGGGATGGAACCCAGGTCTCCTGCATTGCAGGCTGAATTCTTCACGGTCTGAGCCACCATGGAAACCCTTTTTCCCTCATCTTGGTCTTAAAAGTTTGTTTTTGTTTTTTGCTGAATGATAAGGTAAAGTGTGATAGGATAAAGTTCCCTGGTTGAATTTAAACAACTGCCTCCTATTCAAATCCATAGTTCAAAGTTTTGTAATGGCTCTTATTTTCAGGGAGTAGACACTGGACGTTGCTGTAAAATTACTATATAAAATTAAATAATGCAGCAAAACTAATACTAAACTTCTGCCCGCTGTAGACATTGTTTGCAGTTCACATTATACACAAATAGATACGATAGTTCTTTTCCTAAGTATGGAGATGATCAACTCTTACAAAACTATGTGGATATAATTGTGATATTCATATTCATATATTTCTCAACAACGTCCCTGTTGGTCAGGTGTGAAAATAAATGAGAAATGACTGGGGCAAGCACTACTTGATGGTAGCAGCAAATCAACGCACAACTAGGATGGTGAGTTTTTACACTAATGGCCCGATTCTAAAAATCTCCTTTTAGAACAGAGTACACAGCTATGATTCACACTCAGATTCACAAAACATCAACCTTAAAGAAACAGAAAGGCACCAACACCTATGTGTTATTTCCGATGCTACCTTCGCACCACAGTGCACATTACACTTGTGTCAAGCTGAGAGATCCTCATCCTGAATAAAAATATGTTTAATTCCTGAAGTTCAAACTTACATCTTCTCATATTAAATATCGTCTTCCAACTTTGAAAGAAGCGATTCAGGAGATATTCCTTAGTCCCTTGAGAAAGGATCTGAGTGAGAAATTTCAAGAAGATGAGTTGCATTTTTAAAAGTTTATAATCCTTTCAAAGGAAGGATAGTTATAAAACTACGTAAGAAAAATTAGCAGCAAATAAGTCTTTTTTTCCATTACAAACAAGGGAGAAGTCTCAGGGTAATGATGGTAAAGTATCTTATATTTTCATAGTATTTTTGTCACATAAAAATGCAGAGCATTTACTTTTATTGCATTAAGAGTCTCCCCAGTGTCACACATACAAGTTCATTATTTACTTAAGTATTTATTCAGCACCTGTATGTGTCTTTCTAAAAGTAGTGGGTAACCATTCCCTTCTCCAGGAGATCTTCCCGACCCACAGATGGAACCCAAGTCTCACACATTACAAGCAGAGTCTTACCTTCTGAGCTACCAGGGAAGCCCCTCTAAAAGGCATAGCAGTTTCTAAGTGGAACAAGAAAGATACAGTACCTGACTGATAGAGCTAACATTCCAGTGTGAAGTAAAAAAAATAAACTATGAAGAAAATAAAACAGGGTAAAGAAATAGTAACATGGGACAGAGGTGGAGAGCAGTAAGTTTAGAGAGGGGAGTTAGAGAAGGACCTTTTTAAAAGGCAAGATCTGCATTGGCAGGCCAATTCTTTGCTGCTGAGCCAGAGAAGGCAACGCAACATTGTAAAGCAATTTTTCTCCAATTAAAAAAATTTTTAAATTTTAAATCTTTTAAAAAGAAGGCAAGGCCTTCTTTTCAGTCTTCCCTGTGAGTTAAGAAGAACCAGAGTCTAGTTATTCCCTATCTGTAGGTGAGGACAGAAATGAATAGGAGAGACTGCTTATTTTTGCCTGTGATTTTCATTCTTTCTCTCAATAAACGTTACAATCCTGTAATATGCCTGGAATTGGGATGAGTCGTAGGTTTATTAAGGTAAAAAAGAAACAGATCTTGTCCTGACATTAGAGGAAACATAAAAAGAAACCAAAGATTACACTATACCGCGATACTTGATATAATAACAGTTATCTATAGGATGGGCTTCCCTGATGGCTCAGCAGATAAAGAATCTGCCTGCACTTCAGGAGAAACAGGAGAAGCAAGTTTGATCCCTGGGTTGGGAAGATCCCATAAAGGAGGAAATGGCAATCCACTCCAGGATTCTTGCCTGTAAAATCCCACGGACAGAGGAGCCTGGCGGGCTACAGTCCATGGGATCACAAAGAGTTGGACACAACTGAGTGATTAACACTTCGTGTCGTATTAGCCCCTAATCAGTCATAAGCTAATCAAAAAGGAACACTTAGAGGACATCTCCTTCTGCTTTATTTTGCTGAGTGTTACAGGAAGAGAGGAGACATACAATCTTTGTATGAAATTTTTCCAAAGGATCGCAGGGTCAGACATGACTGAGCAACTAAACACACATGTGTCTGTAGTATGGTCACAAAATGCGTAGGAAAATGCGATGGAGATGGTATTAGTAGATGGGGAAGTGGCCAGGTAAAGTAGGCCTTTTTTGTTGTTGTTGTTGTTAGATCAGTTAGTAGTGATCACATGGCAACCACGTGACAGAGTTGTGACTGGAATTCATACCTCCTGATCTTCAGCCAAGTTTGCTTCCCAGTAATCCATACTGTGTCCATAAATCTGCTTGGGGGAAAAGTCCACTTTGACATAATGCTTCTTTAAAAGAAACCTGTTTTAAGACCCATTAAAGTACATTATAATCCAGGAAAGAAATGACTGATAGTTGGAAAAGAAAAACTCTACAGATAGTGTTCTTATGTTCAGAGACCAGAATTTTTTTTTTTCATTTATTTTTATTAGTTAGAGGCTAATTACTTTACAATATTGTAGTGGTTTTTGTCATACATTGACATGAATCAGCCATGGATTTACATGTATTCCCCATCCCGATCCCCCCTCCCACCTCCCTCTCCACCCGATTCCTCTGGGTCTTCCCAGTGCACCAGGCCCGAGCACTTGAGAGACCAGAATTTATAAAGAAAAAGATCATGAACATTAATGTATAAATCCCTACACCAAGATCATTTCACAATCAGCCTTACAATAATACAAGCCAAGCTTGTACTCCCTTCTAAGGCACACACACTGAGAAGACCCAAGTGTACTTAAGAAGAGTAATTGCACTTTCCAAAGTGAGACAGATTGAAGGGTCAGAATGACCTTTACACTTTGAAACAGAGATAGTAACAATTTGAATTATCTATGTTTTTAGAAGAAATGTCCTACTTTCAAAAGCCAACAACAGCATGAAACACTAGTCACAACTCTGTGGATGTAGCCTCAGGGCTAGGAGGGACCCGGAGTAAGAGGTTATCCTATAGTATGTGGAGCATGCAGAGGCCTTTGGGTATAAATTAAAGAGTTAGCAGTCCACTGATCCAAAATATCTCTTCCCTTTTTCTGCCTGTATAACACACTCTTGACATTAATGGTCTCTTCTGAAAATGCAAGTTTATTGAAAAAACCACATAAGCTTTGCTATTTATGCAAATTAATTTATCCTATTGACCTTAATGAAGGCAGAGATTTGAATAAATAGAATCTGAGGAAGAATTTAAAACAAGAGAAAGGGCCCAAAGTAAGTAAGCATCCTAGCACCAAAGACTTCACGGAAAGATCTAACTGTTGGGGCAGGTGATAACCAGCTTGTATCTGATTGAGGAAGTATGAGGATGGACGTCCTTAGAGAAATGACCGTGAAGAGACATTGGAAAAGCAACAGTACTGGTCACCTCCTTCACAGGGTGCCTACTCATAGGTGTCTTGAGGGCTCTATTCTTCATTTTCTCTTTCAGATCTTTCCACCATCCGCCCCTTTCCCACTTTCTTTACATCCACTCAGGAAGCTTCTAATTTTATTCCTTTCCACTCTCTTCAACTAAGAACCCAGGCAGTGAAGAGAACCAATCCCAAGCATGTTGCCTGTATCAAGACTCAGCTTATTCTGATGAAAGGCAAAGAGGAGAAGAAAGCTCGTTGCCAGACGGAACCTACTCAAATAATCAAATGACCTATTGTGAAGCTTCCCTTCAGTCAGATCTGGACTCACATAGGAGGCCATCACACTGTAGGAGAGTAAAGAGACTACATTAATCAAAGACTGTATAATTTATTGTCCAAACCAGTCCAATTCCACAAGTCACAGGGTGGGCTATGAGTAATTAGCAATGCTACAAAACACGAGACTGGGACTTCCCCAGAAAACTGGAACATCTGGTCACACCACACTGTAGCTGCCCAGAATCAGCTTTGAACCACGCTCACCATGACAATATAGACAATTATTGTAGTCACTGATGTGAAGGCCTGAGAATATAAAACAGACCACTGAAGTCAAGTAAAAGAACTTAGGGGAAATAGCTGCCTTCTCTTCATTGTGGTTATAGCAGTCTGCCCTTCTGAATACAGTATTTAATAATAGTATAAAGGTTTGGACAAGTAAACCTTGGAAACAGTGATATTAAACATATCTACTTCCTAAGAACATTCCCAGATGTAAAAACCATCAGGTTCTGGTTTTAAAAATTACGTTTATTGTTTTGGTAGGTAAGTCATATAAAAAGGAACTCCCTTCCAGCATCCGTTTGGCTTAGGTTTCAGTGAAGATTCAAATTTGGAAATAAAAGGACACTGGGTCAGAATTCAGTCTTCCATTTCACCGCATTCCCATTTCCTTTGGGACAATTGATAAGGATATCCTATGTAAAAATATATCCCCACTGAGTCACTGTCGTGAGTGCGATATTGATACGTGATAAGGAATTTACTGTGAAATCCCAAAGAGCTTGCACACAGCCTCTGGCGTCTAGACAAATTTCCAACACATGTGAGCCCAGTGACTCCAGTCAGCTCCTGAACTGCCTTGGTCCAGCCATTTGCAGTGGTGCACTGTCTCTCTCCTAGCACTTGCCTCTGAAATACCTTGTGAGTGTTCGCCTTTCTTTTTCTGTCCTACTACACCTCGACCTTTATTTATTTTAAATGACACATTAAAAAAAACTCAGCAACACTGAAGTGTGATATAGAAAAATTCCAAAGAAGTTTTTCTTCAGAACCACCTAATAATTCACAACTAGAGTCCCAGTTACGAAAAGTAAAGACACTCAACTTGGAGAAGAGAGAACTGACAATAACTTGGTAACCAGCTCTAAATTTAGAAGGCCGTGGTGACTGAGTTATTAAACTATTATATTCAATTTCTACTAGGAAAAGTTATGTGTGCTAAGTCGTTTCAGTCATGTCCAACTCGTTTCCACCCTATGGACGAGAGGCCACAAGTCTCCTCTGTCCATGGGATTCTCCAGGCAAAATACTGGAGTGGGTTACAGTGCCCTCCTCCAGGGGACCTTCCCGACCCAGGAATCGAACCTGCGATTCTCTACATGTCTCCTGCATTAGCAGACTGTTTCTTAGCCACTAGTGCCACCTGGGAAGCCAAGTTGGGGTAGCCTTAAATTTTAAAAAGTTTTCTACTCGAAGTATTTCACTGCCAGAAATATACAAAACTTAATATTTTACCATAAATGGCTTCTCTTGAAACATTTTAAGAATGGAGCAGTCATATTTTTGTCATTCATTTCTGAATTATCAAGAGGACAGAATTTCTATAGCAGAAAAATGGTATAGAGGCTTTCTAAATTTTATTCCCAAGCAAATCTCACTCCTTGATAATTTTTGTCTGCTCTTAATGAATTTAATACAAAGTTTAAAAAGTATCTGAAGAAGTAACTTGCAAATAAGTATTTTTGTAAAGAATGATTTCCAGTCTTCAGTCTATTTCTCAACAAATATGCTCTAGTAAACACATGATATAGCAATAATTCTCCTTTATTCAGTATTCAGGTCTTTAATCCTTGTACATAATGAATATTCTACTAATATTTGATGAGTGAAGTTTTGAGAGATGTGAAGCTATACCTAGGAAGGAGAAAAAAAGATATTCATCCTAGGAGAGATTAAAATCCATTGGGCCTTTTATAATCTTGGATTAAGTTTATACATGTGAGGATTTTCGACAGCTGACATTTCTTGCTGGCCTTGTATTATAATAATTCATTTGTATTCACAACAAATCCTCTACTTAAAGCACAAATAATCCTAAAATAAGGTGTGACTATGATTTCCTACAGGAGTCAGGGTTAAAACAGCTTTTTTTAAAATGTTCTAATTATATTTTCCTAAGATTCTTGGCAACTATCACAGAAAAATTTGGGGCTCACTCTTCTACTATTGCTGATAAATATACTCTCCCTCTGTCTCATCAAGGTTTTCTTGGTCCTTAAATTGTCATTCTTTTATTTAAGAATTTTGTAACTCAAAACATTCTATAATAATATTGTTGTTGTTGCGGTTAAGTTGCTAAGTCATGTCCAACTCTTTGCAACCCCGTGGCCTGCAGCGTGCCAGGCATCCCTGTCCTTCACTGTCTCCCAAGTTTGCTCAAACTCGTGTCCATTGAGTTGGTGATGCCATCCAACCATTTCATCCTCGGTTGCCCCCTTCTCCTATTGCCCTCAATCTTTCTCAGGTTCTTTTCCAATGAGTTGGCTCTTTGCATCAAGTGGCTAAAGTATTGGGGCTTCAGCTTCAGCATCAGTCCTTCCAATGAATATTTAGTATTGACTGGTTTAATCTCCTTGCAGTCCAAAGCAGACTCTCAAGTCTTCTCCAGCACCACAGTTTGAAAGCATCAATTCTTTGATGCTCAGCCTTCTTTATGGTCCAACTCTCTCACCTATACATGACTACTAGAAAAACCATAGCTTTGACCAAATGGACCTTTGTCAGCAAAGTGATGTCTATAGATCCATATAATTTTAGAGTTAGAAAAGTACATTTTAAAACATTGTTAGAAAAACAAATGTTGAAGAAATGAATGACTTGCTATTAGGAAACTGATAGCAAATTGAGGTGATATAATTTGCCCAAGGGGACACAGCTTGTTCCAGAAGTAGATAAAAGGCAGCTATCCTCTGGTAGAGGGGCTGATACACAGTCTGTTGGTTCTTTCTACCATTTTACTTTGTCCAAACTTTATTTCAATTTCTATTATGTGATTTGGGTCTTAGAACTAAGAAAAAACTTCAGGATAATCCCTTATTATATGTTACTGGGAGAAGTCACCAAACTTTTGTCTTAAAATGCGGGATGATATACCCAGTCTAGCTACCTTTCAGAGATATTGCTAAAGCAAGTGAGGTAGAATTATAAATATTAAATCTATGCTAGTTAGTAAGGAGTCCAGGGAGACAACAGCCAATCTGATGTATAGTGTCATGTTCGCCTTCCATAACATTTTACATTTCTGTTTACACTGTGTTTAGGATGATAACATTTTCTTGCAACTGATAGTCAAAGAGCCCAAGAAGCCAGGCCGAGATTAAGCTGCTGCTATGAGCAAATCAAGAACGGCCAGATGAGCACACACAGATTTTCAGAAGAGTGAATAGGCTGTTTCTGAATGTGTTTTTCAATGAATTCCAAGGCACTGACATTGTGTACTCACAGGTACCTGTCTGACCTGTACACAAGAGTGGATCAGATTTGGGTGCTCATAGGGAACTGCCTGGCATTTAAATCTGACTTACAGGTTCATCAGATGTGATTGATTTCTTGTCAGCCTAATGAAGTATAAGCTTTCATTTTCCTTATTCATTAGCTTATGTAAATTCCTGCCAAAGTCCACTTATAGGCTTTTCTTTCCTAATGCATGAAACTAAGAGGTCTCCTGATGCATTTTTGCTCCCCAAGAGAGATTCCACTTCTTGATATTACAATTCATTATCTCTTCAATCATACTGACTTGTCTAGAATGCATGGTGCACCATGCAGGATCCAACATTTGGTGCAGACATAGTATATATACATATATATAGAGAGAGAGAGTGAAGATTTGTCTGCTGGGGAATCACACATAAAAATTACATGTTTGAACTCCTTTCATGATTGCTGAATTTCAAACCAATTTATCCATTTTTTCATAAAGAAATATATATCTCTCATTTTACTCCCTGCCTCCTTGAAGTGATAAGACCTTTGGATAATGAGTTTCATCACTCAGCATCTTAATTCCTGAATCTCCTCAATCTTATTTAGAATATGAATTATCATTAAACCTTCCTAGATTGCCCTTAATGTTTTTTTTTCCCTTGTTCTTCATCTGTTTTAATCCTTTAGATTCAGAATTTAATTATTAAAAAATCTCCTTCTCAAGTAAGTGACCACATGTTGTAGGAATTGTTTTACTTTTTTCTGTCCTTTCATGAATGCTGAAATGAAATGCAAATCTCATTGTGGATAACAACTGCTTTATCCAGTTGGTTGTCTATTGGAAAATCTTAGGTTGTCAATGGAAAACTCGCTCTTCTCCTTACGTATCCCTTGTCAGGATGACACTTCTCAGCCAGAAAGTAAAGCCTCACAGAGCAGCAGCACTTACTGTGAGTTACGTTGTACTTCTCCCTGCCTTTGATCCCTTCAGTTTGGTCTGGTTGGGACCTATTATAAAGAATAAAATGAATAAGAAAACTTATTTTTTTAAATCCTTTTTTTCAACAAAATTGAATTTCTTATCCAGAATCCATCATGAGTACATTGACACCATAGCAAAAAGGAGTTAGGGGATGTCCCACCAAACGAGACCTTCATAGTGTAATCAGATCAATATCATGCATTTTGTTCTCCGACCTGGAAAACCTGGACCAATATTCTGTGGACCTTGGGAATCTTTCATGCGGAAGCATAGTTGTATTTTTCTAAGGCTAAGTAGCAAACTCTTGAAAGAGTCTCTATTCTGAGGAGTTACAGGGTAGAAATAAAAATAGGTTAAGAAGTCCAAGAGAAAACCATGACTGATAAATCCTATTGAGGGATACTTAACCACTGTAAGTATAATGTGCTTATCATGTATGTCAGACCTTATGAAGTAAACCATATGAGAAAATGTACACATTCCATTGAAATGACCTTTTGTGCCACTAACTTTTGAACCTCCTCAGGTACCTGAGGGCTATTGTTCCCACAGCCCTGGAGATAACACCAGTCCTTACATAGAACCAGTGCTTAAATTGGTAACAAATGAATGAGTGAATGAATGAATGAAACATGTTTGTTTACTGAGGTTAATTTACCAAGGTTTTAAAAAAATAAACTTTACAGACTCTAGCCAGATGGATAATTGGCCTGACTCCAGGGGCAGTTATTTTGTTTTGAGGCCAAGAGCATGGAGGATAAAAGAAAACAAGAATGTTTAGAAAAAAGACACAAGCCGAGAAACAGAAACACAAGCTCAAAGGCGTTTAAACTAATGATGTAATTTCAAAAGAGAAATGAATATATTCAAATTCACACTGACTACATGAAAATCTTCCACTGTGGGTGAGGAAGGTTTCTAAAGTCATGCTGGAGTGACATGACCCAAACAAAAACCACAAGGGGACATACAGACTTTTTTCCACCCCTATATGTGGTTGCCAGAAAACAAGTCACCAAAAGAGAGAAAACAATTTGCTTTGAAAATAAAGTGTAACTGCAATTTTCAACTCCAGTTAGTGGTGTGGCTTGATTATATAACCTTTCAGGAAAATAAATGATATCATTTACAAAATGTTTAGAATTCTCCAAGAATCACAATAAACAATGAGTAAAAAAACATAGATGTCAACAAGTAAATGTTAAACCTTACACCATGTAACATCTCAATAATTGTACATGTTGATGGGAATAGCAATAAGCACAGTCCATCTGTCACATTCCACTTAATCTATTCACAGAATTGAAGCCTCTGTGAAAACCCCCTTCCCTCTCAAAGCTGTCAGAGGGGAGCTGGGATGCCTATATTCCTGCCCCAACTCTGCCAGTGACCATATGACAGTTTCCAAGCTATTTCACTTCTTTGAGCTTTAAAGCCTGGTCTCTATAAACGAGAGAGTCCAAATGATTTCTAAGATGCCTTCCATCTCTGGACAGTATTTTGTTTTGGAATTAAAGACCAAAATGCTTACCTACAGATTCACAAATAGTCACCAAAAATGATTAGTCTTTTCTCTTCATTCTAGTTTCCATCATGTAAAACTGTCATTAATTTGTCTGCAGTCCAAACTCACCATTGAGCCATTCACATCTCTTTTTGATTTTTTAGTCTTAAATGAAGTGACCTATTGTTCATTCACTCTACCCTAAAATCTTCTCTTTCCTTGATTCCAAGCCTAGTTTCCCAAAGAAAAATAAAAAAGATCTGGTATATATTGAATTCCTTATTAGCAAATTTTTATTAAACTTGCCCTAATGCTTTTGCTTATAGGACCACTGTTGCTTTTGGTAATAGCATGTCCCAGAGACATAAGAATTTAGGTTTCGTATGGTAGAAGCCATAGCTGTTTAAGTTTGTTTAATTGATATTGACTTCAAAGTAAGAAACATTATTTTCATTATAGGTATTAAAGTCTCTGCAAATCCTGCTTTTATTTCTCTGATGTTTAAGAAAGATATTATGCCAATTAGGTACAAGCCAGGGCTTTTTTCTTGGCAACATATCTCTCTTCTTGGGAACCAAGTCTCCACTGAGAACTGGGTGGGAAATCAAATGGTCATTTCCCTTCAGATTTTGCATGTGACTGCCTTTGAGCTGCAATGATATAAACATAGAAAAATGACTTCATCTCAAACAAGTCAGGTCACATTATCCCACTCTTAAGACTGAACCCAGATGTTTTCTTAAATATCTGAGCTTGACAATATACAGCTGTTCTCTTTCCACTAGAGAAAGTATAGTAAGAGATGAGATTGGTCTGTATTAGATTTCACCTAAGTGTTCCCTGAGTAAAAACGGTGAGGCAAATTAGGAAAAAGAATGAAAAGAATGTTTTCACACATCTCATTCTCTCCCTCTCCTTCCCAACTGTACTACCTGTGTTTTAGAATGGGTAACACATCAAATTTAAACTTCACCTGATTAAGAAGCTCACCAAAGCAAGTCGATTGAATTTTTCCAAAACCATCTCAAAAGCCATCTTTTGAATTCACACCCTGCGCAGCTGATCTGACTTCTGTTCTCAATAATTTTCCTGAAGCCTCTGTTACTGGAGCTCTGACCGCCTGAGTGACGTTATTTCCAGGGCTCCAGGAAAACCAGACATTCCAAATGATATTTTAGACCCTACTGATATATATGAAAGCTATTGTATAGAGCTCCACTTCTTTAACAAGATTTTTATCTTTTTGAAAATACAGTCATCCAGCCTATGAAATAGGTGAGAAGAAAGAAACAAAATGCATAAAGGGTTGAAAGACAACAGTAATACGGCCTCCCTTCTTCTCTCTCCTTACTCTCCCAAGGGTTAACAACTCCAGATATTGTCAGTTATTTCATCCTTAGTGTATATGTTTGTTTCCCTAACTAGCTAGGCAATGTTTTTGCCAAGAAATAAATATTTATTGAATGAATTTATAACCTATTCTGTTGACCTTAACTCATACATCAGGCCCACACAAACATCCGTAATACATACAGATGTATTTTGATAGACACTCTAACACACAATAAATACTTGTGACAGATTTTTTTTTCTAGTTTTATCTCCATACCATTTCCCCCCTAATTTCTTAAAAATAAAGCTCCTGTCTCCACCGTCCTTGGGGAAGTACAGCACTATATTACTTAATAATACTATTAATATTTTCCCAGACTCTTTGCAGCTAAGGTGGCAATGTGACCCAGTTCTGGCCAATAGATGCTAATCAAAAGCTGCTGGTAGAGCGTCTGTGAACAGGGAAGGGGACAGATGTAGACAGGCAAAATTCTTTTGTTCAAGTCGTTATTGAATTTGTTACAATATTGCTTGGTTTATGTTCTGGTTTTTTGGCCACCAAGAAATGCACCTGGCATATACTAAGTGCTTTACAAATTATGCAACTGAATCAAATTAAATGGAATTCAGTTTTGGGTTTTCTTTTCAGAAAAGAAAAAACTCAGTGTTTCCCTCTCAGTGTCTCAATATGAAGAATGTGAGAGCCTGAACCTTGCTTTGCAGATTGATAATGAAAGAGGTCATCTGGTATACCTTGTTATTACTAGTCAGCTCTTGGTACCAACTGCAAAATTTCTCCTATGACTAGTGAGGGCTCTCTCCATTATTAAACTGTTGATTTTCCCTGAGGGATAATCTATCCTGATAAGTTCTGAGTACTTTATAGTTCACCAAGTTTTCTTGAACTAGGCTTTTAGGATTTCTCTGATAGAAGAGTATCAGACTGTCCATCTGCTGAGTGTGCTCACGTATACCCTGTCCAAAGAATCAGAATAGCATAACTCCAGGCTCACATGTCCTGATTGGCAAATACAAATTTCCTTTAATATAGATTTGGATATTATTTCTCCCAAGAAATAAAAGCACTAGTAAAGAATATAAATGTAATGTAAAAATAAACATATAGCCATTAGTTTGCCATTCCTTTTAGTGTAAATGGGGACAAATATTTTCAAACTAAGTCTTCCCAGGTGGCGCTAATATTAAAGAACTCTCCTGCCAATGCAGGAAACTTGAGAGATGCAGGTTCAATCCCTGGGTTGGGAAGATCCCCTGGAGGAGGGCATGGCAACCCACTCCAGCATTCTTGCCTCGAGAATCCCATGGACAGGGGAGCCTGCCGGCTACAGTCCTTAGGGTCACACATGTTCAGACGTGACTGACACACCTTAGCATGTACATAGCACAATATTATTAAAGTCTGGAAAGACTCAATACCAAAAAGAGAGGTCACTTCTTTGACTTCCCTGGTCATACCTTGTTAATTTGTGTCTTTTATTTTTAGCATTCATTTCCATAATCCCCACTTAACATTGATCTGAGATATCTGATCCTTTCTTTTTGTATAATAAAGAAGACTTAAAATAATCAACTTACTCTTGCTATTAGAGTGAGGTTCTCACTAATTGGGCTCATCTAAACTTTTAACAATCTACTTGGAGAAAATTTAATTGATAATTAAAAGCAATTCCGACCATCACCCCAAAGGACTTTTAAAAAACACATGAAAAGCATATGGCTTTTAGCTTGGATTAAAAGAAAGAAAGAGAGAGGAAAAAGAAAATTAAAAAAAAAAAAGTACACAATTAGGTAGAAAGACAATCTCAATAGCTTAAATCAAAGCTTACTGTGTTACTAAGAGGAATGAAATCTCTTTACATGAAGCCCTCTTTCATAGCTAAATTAACTTTTATGCACTCATATTGATCACAACGCCCCCCCTCCCCCCGCCCCGGCAAGAGCAGCATTTCATGCGATTACTGTCTATCCAAAAAGTGCGAATACCAAAGATTTCACCCTTAGAGGATCGCCAATTAGACCTCCTTTGTTTTTCAACAGTAAATATAAAACCAGGTGCTTCAGCAGACAGATAAATGATCCTTATTCTTCATAAACCTATATTCATCTACAGGGACTTTTAACACAGTATCGGTAGGATCCAAAAAAGTCTCTTTATAAACTTAATGCTTCCTTTAAGCTCATATTACATGTAAAATATTATGTGTTTGCATGCATGTGTGGTAAGTCGCTTCAGTTGTGTCCAACTATGCGATCCTATGAACTGTGTGAACCTATGAACTATGAATCCTATGAACTGTAACCCGCCAGGCTCCTCTGTCCGTGAGATCTCCAGGCAAGAATACTGGAGTAGGTTGCCATGCCCCCCCCCGCTCCAGGGGATCTCCCCAACCCAGGGACCAAACCCTCCTCCTCTACTGTCTCCTGCATTGGCAAGCAGTTCTTTACCACCAGTGCCACCTAGGATGCCCATTATGTGTATTTATCTATGTTCATTTTCTTGAAAGAAGGGCCAAAGCTTTCTCTAGATTTTCTAAGGAGCTGAAGACCACAGATTTGAAGAATGACTTCTCTCTGTGAATATGTATTAGCACTCTACCAGGAGCGCTAAGCATCAGCGTTCTGTTGGCCAAAATTCAGTGAGAAGCCCCTCTTTCCTAAGCTACTGCTTCTCAAACTTTAAAAACCACTAAATTCTTTAAAAATGGCAGGTCTGGAATGGGGTCTGATATTCTTAATTTTTTTTTTTATTCTTAATTTTTAACAAGCTCCCAAGGAATGTTGATGGTGCTGGTCCATGGACTACACTTTGAGTAGGAAGGTCTGTACTTTGTGTCATATAAGCCTTTAATCAGTCATAGGCTAATCAAAAGGGAACACTGATTGGACAGCCCTTTCTGCTTTATTTTGTTGAGTGTTGCAGGAAGAGAGATATACCATCTTTGCATGAAAATTTTCACAATCTAAGTGCAAGTTTTAGCTAGATGAAGAGAAATCAGCAAGTTATACTAAATTGGCTATAATCAAATATGTGATTTTACAGTATAAATTGTATGTTCATTAGAATTTAAATTAAAGGAAAGAAAATCATATCTTCTAGAGAGAAGAATTCATGGAAGAGAGGTAGGATTTAAGCTTGAACTTCAAGATATATAGGACTTAGGGTAAGGAAAAGAAATACAAAAAAATATGTAACCCTCATCTTAGCATCAGAAGTGAATTTTGGACAGTAGGAGAATAAGTGATTAGAGTAGAATTGTTCTGAGGACAAAGGAGAACAAAATGATAGCTAATAATAACATTTACATTTTTTTAGAACTGTAATTATATATATTATTTCTCACATAAAAGTTGAGCTGCACTGTGTAGTATTTAGTTAGTTTTTAACATTCAGTTCATGTTGGAAAGATTAGGCAGTTTTTCACTTTTATGCATATGATAGCCATGACACATTTGAAAGACCAAAGATAAAACATTAACAATGAATCCATAAAGGGTATGGTTGCATTTCTCTCATCAAGTGCAGTAACTCGCTTCATTGTTTTGCTTTATTTTACTCACACTATTTTCCAAGGGCTTCCCTGGTGGCTCAGCTGGTAAAGAATCTGCCTGTAAAGAGGAAGACCTGGGTTTGATCCCTGGGTTGGGAAGATCCCCTGGAGAAGGAACAAAGTGTCTCACATTTAAGAGAAATAAATTAGTAACTTATGCAACATTAAATTGCACAGAACCCTTTTATCAAAAGATTAAAAAATATTCTGGGTCAGGGGAGCTTCTGAAAATTCTCGTGAGCATAGGTTGCATTAATAGTTTTCCTAAAGCAAGTGAATGTGGAACAGAGAGTGAAGAAATCCTGGTTCTAGACTCGACTTTGACCCTAACTGGGTCTTATTTCACTAAGCTGTAAAATAAATGAGTTGAATATGTGGTCCCTGAGATACTATAAAAATCTAAAACCATGAGATGATATCCCTTAGAGGTGTTTTCTAATATTTTTAAACATTGGTGATGGGCTTTCATTCTAAAACCAGACAGCAGATGGTCAGCTGAATAAACAAGGAAAAGTTTCTATTTTTCATCTCCAGAGTGTAGCCAAGGAGAACATCCATGATGGAAAGATTCTAAGCAGAGTTTACAGGGGTGGCAAGCTCCCTGCTTCTACCTGAATTAAGAAGATATACCAAGGTCACGCCTTGCTTCAGATAAAGGCTTCAGATAAAGACCTGACTGCTCTCTCAGGAAATCCATATGCTTCAAGTGTTTAGGTTATTTTGCCTGCTGTGAGTTTTGCATGTGAGTTGCTTTAGGCCCAAAGGTGTCCTTCCTGTCTATGTGTGTTTCACTGTGTTCTCTGCTCAAAACCAGGAACCAGAAGTATCTCTTCAGTCTACAAACTGCCTCACATACAGGAAGCTTTCCTAAGTAGCTCTCCTTAAAGCCAAACTCATCGATTGCTAAGGATCCAGGGAGATGAGAAGGAATACATATTTTGGTGATTGTGAAAAATGTGTTTAGTAGTACAAGGCTTTGTTGAGTCTCACTTGTGAACCTAGAAAACAAGGAGACAGCACCCATCAGTGGGATCTTGAGCAAAATAAGGGAGAAATCCAAAACACATAGGAATGTATCAAATGTGGGGAAATCCTGGACACAGAAATTAAGGTCACCACCTTCACAGTTTCTCCAGCCTCAGACTTGCGCCTATTTCTGTATAGAAGATATGAAGAGAATCAAGAAGTCTTTGGAGAGATGTGAAGAATAAGTGCTAAGAAATATGTGGCTAAGGAACACAGGACTGGCAAGCACCTAGTTCTGCAGCCTGTGAGAAGGATTTTTTTCTTTCAAATCAGAGCCTCTGTTGTGCTATTAATTAACCTTTGTTAGAATTGGCGCTGTATTCATTTGGGTTCAGGAGAAAGGAATGTACGCATGGGTGGTTTGTGCTTTGTAATCTGTTTACTGTTTTTATTGCTCTTTGATAGAACATCATGCAAAACGGAGCTATAAAAATCAAGATCCAAGGAGGATGAATCTGTTGCCCTGAGATTTTGCTCAGCATAGTCCAGCACCTGGCCACAAGCCGATTGACGTCAGCTGTAATATTTGACTTCACTAGGAGCTTGGCCAGTGAAAAAACTGTCAGATAAGCCCCAGAATTTACTTAGAACTCGGTCAGAGAAGTGTTCTCTGGGCAAGAGCTATTTCTCCTCTTCCTCTGCATCCCACAGAGATGATCTGAGCCCGGAGCCTGCTTTGATGTCAGTAAGAACTTGGCAACCTGATCAGTTTCACGGGGAGCAGAATAAGACAAGCAAGAGGCATAGCGAGGAGCCCCTGCCAACTATGAAAATTTCTAAAATGTAATTAAAACACACACAGAGATGCAATACACAGCACTCACATACACATTTTGCAGATGAGAAATGGGATCAATATAATAATATCAATATTTTGGCCTCTCCCAATACAGAGATGTCATCAGAAGCTATGGCAGGGTGCAGGTTGGATATGAATCCATCCTGTTTCACCCAAAGGAGAAAATATTGTTGACTTTGAATAGCCAGAGTGAAGGAGGAGGAAGGAAAAAGATGCTGTAAATCCATTATGAATGCACTGCTCGCCTTCATTCTTGTATGATGTTTCTTAAAGCTGTGCAATTGTATTATGTTCATGCAACGTACAGGCCAAGTTATAATGGCAGCTAGTGTTGTTCACCCTCATTGTGCAAGAAAGCTTTCAGTAAAGCTGCTGACCCCTCACATGCCATTTAGCCCAGATTTACATGACCCAGGGTGATTTAGGAGCAGTGTACATGTCACGTGGTGACTGTGGCCCCCCCCCCCATCCACAGAGACATCTTCAATTCCATGGGAGGGGCCTGGTCTCTGGCTTCAACGTTAATCTAGCCAGGCATTGCTTCGATCCAACCTCAGACTCTGATCTGTTACTTAGAAATTAGAACTATCCATTTTGTATCTCTTCCTTTCATGTTGTTCCCCCTCTCTCCATTCTACCTCCACCACAAAAGACTCAGCCGAGACTCCCATGGTGCAGTGAAAAGAAGGAATCATTGCAAATATAAGTTGATGATGAGGCAGGGGGGAAAGTGAAGAGGGTCTTAAGTGTCAGGCCAAAAAAAAAAAAAAGTAAACTTTACCCTAGAGAAAGTAATTTTTGATTGAGACTAGCAGAAAGTGGCATTTTAGAAAAATTAATAAGGAATCTGCATTGAAAATTGATTCAGAAGGAAGGATGAAAGTGAAGCCACTCAGTCATGTCCGACTCTTTGCAACCCGTAGACTGTAGCCCACCAGGCTCCTCTGTCCATGGGATTCTCCAGGCAAGAATATTGGAGTGGGTTGCCATTTCCTTCGCCAGGGGATCTTCCTACCCAGGGATCGAACCAGGGTCTCCCGCATTGCGGGCAGATTCTTTAACCTCTGAGCCAAGAGGGAAGCCCAATAGGAAAGAAGGATAACTGTCTCCAAACTGGTCTCTACCTTTGGAGACTTTTATCCTAGAGGAATGCAGAGGTGATAAGGATCTGCAGTAGGTAGAAGCAGGAAGAATGGCAATGAGGTCAGCATTCAAAGGATGTTTGTGTGAGGACTTAACTGATAATACTAACAGCTAACACAAATGTAGCACTTACTATGCTGATAAGTATTTTATGCACATTCAGTTCAGTTCAGTCACTCAGTCCTGTCTGACTCTTTGCGAACCCATGGACTGCAGCACGCCAGGCTTCCCTGTCCATCACCAACTCCTGGAGCTTGCTCAAACTCATGTCCACATAGTTTGTGAGGCCATCCAACCATCTCATCCTCTGTTGTCCCCTTCTCCTCCTGCACATTACAAGATTTAATTCTCTCATCCCTTTGAGGTGAATACAGAATAGAGATACAGAGGGCTAAAGTAACTTGCCAACTACCTGTTGCCCAGGTAGCAACAGAGCTAAGAAATGAGCCCAGGCAGTCTGACTCCATATCCTTGCTTTTAACCAGTGTACTGTTTATACTGCACTGCCCTTCTCAGTAAATAGTCATCCCATTGGATCTTGTGAGTTCTTAACGGGGTGACACTAATAGGCATTACCAATAATTTCACAGAGGGCAGAGTGGGACAGCACAGTCTTTGCCCTTACTCTTGTAAAGCACACAACTCTGTCAGTGTATCAGTTCCGTCAGGGAGACAAAACCTAGGTGCTAGGGACACACACATTCTGTGACTTTCCTCCTCAAGCTGGTGCTTGAGGAAAATCACTGATTTTCCAGTAGATCTATCTCCTTCTCCAGTGATGAAAAATACTGACCCCCTTCAAAGACACTTCCTGATTGCATCACCTGTGGAGGATAGAAAATACACACCAAAGGCAAGTTGAACGTTTTCTTTACTCGTGGTTGTTTACCCCTAAAGACAGTAGGAGGGGTGAAATCACATTTAGAGTCAAAACCCATAACTTCCAGACATGCTCAGAGGGCTCAAACAAACCCTGTGAACACCAGGACCCAGAGACCCCACAGAGACTGAGACAGAACTGTGTGAGCATCTCCTGCGGAGGAACGGGTCAGCAGTGGACGCCGCAGGGGCGGGGGCTCTGGGTGCAGCAGACCTGGGTATGGCATAGGCCCTCTTGGAGGAGGTCGCCATTAACCCCACCACAGAGGCGCCAGAACTTACGTAGGACTGGGAAAGAGACACTTGAATGAATAGGCACAAATAAAACCTTGTGCTCACCAGGACCCAGGAGAAGGGAGCAGTGACCCCACAAAAGACTGACCCAGACTTGCCCGTGAGTGTCCAGGAGTCTCCAGCGGAGGCGTCGGTTGGAAGTGGCCTGCTGCAGGCTTGGGGGCACTGCATGCAGCAATACGTGCATGGAACCTTTTGAAGGAGGTCGCCATTATCTTCATTACCTCCACCATAGTTTGGCCTCAGGTCAAATAACAAGGGAATACAGCCCCGCCCATCAACAGAAAATTGGATTTAAGATTTACTGAGCATGGCCCCGCCCATTAGAACAAGACCAAGTTTCCCCATCAGTCAGTCTCTCCCATCAGGAACATTCCATAAGCCTCTTATCCTTATACATCAGAGGACAGACAGAATGAAAACCACAATCACAGAAAAATAACCAATCTGATCACATGGACAACAGCCTTGTCTAACTCAATGAAACTATGAGCCATGCCATGTAGGGCCACCCAGGATGGACAGGTCATGGTGGAGAGTTCTGACAAAACATGGTCCACTGGAAAAGGGAATGGCAAACCACTTTAGTATTCTTGCCTTGAGAACCCCATGAACAGTGTGAAAAGGCAAAAAGATAGGACACTGAAAGATGAACTTCCCAGGTCAGTAGGTGCCCAATATGTTACTAGAGATTCGTGGAAGAATAACTCCAGAAAGAATGAAGAGATGGAGCTAAAGCAAAAATAACACCCAGCTGTGGATGTGACTGGTGATGGAAGTCAAGTCCAATGCTGTAAAGAGCAACATTGCATAGGAACTTGGAATGTTAGGTCCATGAATCAAGACAAATTGGAAGTGGTCAAACAGGAGATGGCAAGACTGAACATCGACATTTTAGAAATCAGCGAACTAAAATGGATTGGAATGGGTGAGTTTAACTCAGATGACCATTATATCGACTACTTTGGGCAAGAATCCCTTAGAAGAAATGGAGTAGCAATCACAGTCAACAATAGAGTCTGAAATGCAGTACTCCAATGCAATCTCAAAAACGACAGAATGATCTCTGTTCGTTTCCAAGGCAAGCCATTCAATATCACAGTAATCCAAGTCTATGCCCCGACCAGTAATGCTGAAGAAGTTGAAGTTGAATGGTTCTATGAAGACCTATAAGACCTTCTAGCACTAACACCCCAAAAAAGATGCCTTTTTCATTATAGGGGACTGGAATGCAAAAGTAGGAAGTCAAGAAACACCTGGAGTAACAGGCAAATTTGGCCTTGGAGTACAGAATGAAACAGGGCAAAGACTAACAGAGTTTTGCCAAGAGAACACACTGATCATAGCAAACACCCTATTCCAACAACACAAGAGAAAACTCTACACACGCACCACACCAGATGGTTAATACCGAAATCAGATTGATTGTATTCTTTGCAGCCAAAGAGGGAGAAGTTCTATACAGTCAGCAAAAACAAGACCGGGAGCTGACTGTGGCTCAGATCTTGAACTGAACTCCTTATTGCCAAATTCAGACTTAAATTAAGAAAAGTAGGGAAAACCACTAGACCATTCAGATATGACCTAAATCAAATCCCTTACGATTATATAGTGAACGTGACAAATAGATTCAAGGGATTAGATCTGATAGACAGAGTGCCTAAAGAAATATGGACAGAGGTTCATGACATTGTATGGGAGTCAGTGATCAAGATCATCCCCAAGAAAAAGAAATGCAAAAAGGCAAAATGATTGTCTGAGGAGGCCTTATAAACAGCTGAGAAAAAAAGAGAAGCTAAAGGCAAAGGGGAAAAAGAAAGATATACCCATCTGAGTGCAGAGTTCCAAACAATAGAAAGGAGAGATAAGAAAGTCTTCCTCAGTGATCAATGCAAAGAAATAGAGGAAAACAATAGAATGGGCAAGACTAGAGATCTCTTCAAGAAAATTAGAGATACCAAGGGAACATTTCATGTAAAGATGGGCACAATAAAGGACAGAAATGGTACAGACCTAACAGAAGCAGAAGATATTAAGAAGAGGTGGCATGAATACACAGAAGAACTGTACAGAAAAGATCTTCATGACCCAGATAATCACGATGGTGTGATCACTCACCTTGAGCCAGACATCCTGGAATGCAAAGTCAAGTGGACCTTAAGAAGCATCACTATGAACAAAGTTAGTGGATGTGATGGAATTCCAGTTGAGCTATTTCAAATCCTAAAAGATCATGCTGTGAAAGTGTTGCACTCACTATGCCAGCAAACTTGGAAAACACAGCAGTGGCCACAGGACTGGAAAAGGTCAGTTTTCATTCCAATCCCAAAGAAAGGCAATGCCAAAGAATGCTCAAACTACCGCACAATTGCCCTCATCTCACATGCTAGCAAAGTAATGCTCAAAGCCAGGTTTCTACAGTACATGAATCATGAACTTCCAGATGTTCAAGTTGGATTTAGAAAAGGCAGAGGAACCACAGATCAAATTGCCAACACCCGTTGGATCATCGAAAAAGCGAGAGAGTTCCAGAAAAACATCTACTTCTGCTTTATTGACTATGCCAAAGTTTTCGACTGTGTGGATCACAAAAAACTGTGGAAAATTCTTCAAGAGATGGGAATAGCAGACCACCTGACCTGCCTCCTGAGAGAATCTGTATGCAGGTCAAGAAGCAACAGTTAGAACTGGACATGGAACAACAGACTGGTTCCAAATCAGGAAAGGAGTACGTCAAGGCTGTATATTGTCACCCTGCTTATTTAACTTATATGCACAGTACATCATGAGAAATGCCAGGCTGGATGAAGCACAAGCTGGAATCAAGATTGCTAGGAGAAATATCAGTAACCTCAGGTATGCAGATGACACCATCCTTATGGCAGAAAGTGAAGAAGAACTAAAGAGCCTCTTGCTGAAAGTTAAAGAGGAGAGTGAAAAAGTTGGCTTAAAACCCAACATTCAGAAAACTAAGATCATGGCATCTGGTCCCATCACTTCATGGCAAATAGATGGGGAAACAGTGGAAACAGTGGCAGACTTTATTTTGGGGGGCTCCAAAATCACTGCAGATGGTGACTGCAGCCATGAAATTAAAAGACGCTTACTCCTTGGAAGAAACGTTATGACCAACTTAGACAGCATATTAAAAAGCAGAGACATTACTTTGCCAACAAAGGTCCATCCAGTCAAAGGTATGGTTTTTTGAGTAGTCATGTATGGATGTGAGAGTTGGACTATAAAGAAAGCTGAGCGCCGAAGAATTGATGCTTTTGAACTGTGGTATTGGAGAAGACTCTTGAGAGTCCCTTGGACTGCAAGGAAATCCACAGTCAGTCCATTCTAAAGGAAATTAGTCCTGGATATTCATTGGAAGGACTGATGCTGAAGCTGAAACTCCAATACTTTGACCATCTGATGCAAAGAATTTACTCATTTGAAAAGAACCTGATGCTGCAAAAGATTGAAGTTGGGAGGAGAAGGGGACGACAGAGAATGAGATGGTTGGATGGCATCACTGACTTGATGGACATGAGTTTGAATAAGCTTCAGGAGTTGGTGATGGACAGGGAAGCCTGGTGTACTGCAGTCCATGGGGTTGCAAAGAGTCAGACACAACTGAGCAACTGAACTGACTGATTGACTGAAAGAATCCATTTCTATTCTAGCCCAGTACCTGCATCCTAAAAGTACTGTTATTCACTTGGTATGTTAACTTCCATTTTAATTCTCATACAAGCTAGTAAACAAAGACACCCAAATCAAAATGCCCTCTCCCTCTTTTGATATGTGACTCTGGTCCATTGCAGTTTGCTGAGTATCTGGTTCAGTTTGAAAGAAAGGCAGAAGACCTCCGGGATAGAAGGTTTGAGATTTTGTATCTCAAATTTATTTGAGTGTTCCATGATTTTGATGGATTTATTCTACATTCCATTTTAGTCTTAACCTGGTTGGGTAATACTTGCAGTCAGAAGTACTAATTCATTCAGACTTTATTAACCTTCATCACTCTCTTGACCTGGCCCAGATCTGCAAGCAGAGACTCCTACACAACATGATTCTCCAACCGGTCTACAGGAGCCAGGTGCCCCAGCACATCCTTGGGCCAAAAGCTTCATCCACAGTGTGAAAGTTCAGAACCCAAAATCACAGCCCTCAATAGGCAGACATCACAAGACTGCAACATCAATGGGTGTGGTCTAAAAGCAGAGCAGAGTTCATTACAAGAGAAATGAAGTCATTCTTGGTTAATGAAGAGGCACACCAGGAACATGAAAGTTGTTCAGCTCTGGGACTCATGAAAAGCCAAGGGGCACTAACAAGGCGAGGAAGAGCAGTTTAGGCTTATTACTGCACTGTGTGCATGTGCATCGTCTCTGCCCTCAAGGAGCATTTAACCCAGCTGAACTGGGGCAGAAAGGACTTTTTAAGAGTCATCTAGCCTTTTTCCCAGACCGCAGACAGAATTACCTACTTTGTTATTTAGAGAATTTTCCTTTTACCTTAGCACTGAGCAAGATCATGTCCACACAGGAAAGATGGAAACGACAGATGTGTGTGTGCAAATGTATATATGTAGGTTCTTAGATGTGAATATCCCTCACTTCTTCCAGGATAAATTTAAGTGGTTCACAAGGATAGACAAAATACTAGCAAGATGATGTCATATTTATTCTTCTGGAGTTATACCAACTGGGTTCACATCCCAGCTCTCCACTAACCTGGCAGATTGGAACGTCACTGGATCTTTCTCTGAATCAGTTTCCTCATCATTATAATGAAGAGAGTAATACTCATTATTAATAACTAAGACTGACAACAGGGCTTCCCAGGAAGCACGAGTGGTAAAGAACCTGCCTGCCAACACAGGGGATATAAGAGAAACGGGTTCAATCCCTGGGTTGGGAAGTTCCCCTGGAGGAAGACATGGCAACCCACTCCAGTATTCTTGCCTGGGAACCCCATGGACAGAGGAGCCTGATGGGCTACAGTCTGTGGGGTCGCAAAGAGTCAGACACAACTGAAGTGACTTAGCAAATGCACAGGACTGACAAAGACACTTATTATAGTAGCTATGACATAGGGTTTTCCTACTTTTAATTAAGATAACCCATAGAAGGCATTTACTGAAGTGTTTGGTACCTAGACTCCACCCTCTTTGAACATTTGTTTTTACTACTGAGAGCCTACCTTAAAAAAAAAAAAAAAAAAAAACTCAACTCCTCCCTAACAGCTAGGAAAATACTAAAACGTGCTGACCTTTTGTCTCTTTATATATAAAAAAGGAGATAATTATCAGTAGTATTTTGTAAGAATTAAATTAATGCTACGTATTGAGCTCTTAACCTATATCCTTGCAGATAGTAAACACACAATACATGGAAGTTGTTATTGTTATAAATTTTATTATATTTAATAATAAAATGATGCAATTTAAAAACAGGGGTAAAAAAATAGTACAATAAGGATGGAGATATAAAAATAAGCTGGGAACTTTGCTACCAAGTCTGCACATGAGTGTATCACAAAATTGGGTGTAGACTAGTCATCATAAAATGGGAAACTTTGCCGTTACACAATCACTGTCTGTTCAACAAATACTAATCACTACAGAGGGTAGAACTCTGCTGGATGCTAAGACCAGGGAGGCATTTCCCTAAAGAGCAGAAAACAATAAGCTCGACCGCATCCTTGCAATAGACATTTCTGTGAGACCCATTTCAACTGTGGGGAGATAGCAACACACCAAAGTATAATTTAATGAAACAATTCTATAGGGACTGAAGGTGGTAAGTGCACATCTCCAACTACAACACCTTCCAGGTGTTTGGATGGATTCAGCAGGCTGTGGTTTATCATACGTACTTACATTGAACTTTGAAAGATGAACTCATCTTACCTATTGAATATGATTTACAGAGATTATGGAGACAAAATATTTGCCCAGTTATCCTGATAGTAAAGGCAAAAGCACACACATTCCCTCCCAGATACAGTAATGAACATTTTATTCAGGCATAGGGATTGCATCTGAGAAGCAAAGCTCTAAAGAGTTGTAGCGAATACATATCTGTAAGAAGAGCTAGAAATAATTCTTCTTAAACAAATATTATAACTGAGCATGTTAAACTCTGCTAAGCTTAGTTCAAGCTTGCTTCACAGTATTTACCTTGGGGCTGGAGGTATTAAATTCTGAGATGCAATTCAAGTCAACAATTCGAATTCTAAAAGATCACACTTAAAATGGACTGTTCTCTTTTCATAAGGTAATTTTTCAAATTATTTTAATTGTCCTGCAGAGTTCCGATAACCACTAGCTGAACATGTTGTGAACCTTGAATTTTCACCTTGCTGAAAAAGAAAATGTGTGATCTCAATCTGCCTATCAATTTGCTGTGTAATAAGGCAAGATTGGGTGGATCTTTTCCATTTTAGAAAAATGAGTCTAATTTCCATGAGACAATTGGAGGCACTGTTTAATAGGCTTTTACCTGTCAGACAAAAGCACAAGGGGAGATTGCTATTTTGGGCTTCCCCATGCAAAGGACAGGAAGGAACACACTCCATGCGTACCTCACTGACACAAGGGCTCAGGTTTGGGTAGGTGGCCTCCTCTCCTTTCCAAGGCAGGGTGAAAGGCAACAGTGGCTCTGCTTCCAAACGAACAAGGACAAAAACAGCAGCCCAGAAAAGAAGCCTCCAATGTTTTACCTACAGGAAACAATAGTCTTTGCTCCAGTTTGGAAAAAGAGTCATTCCAACGCTTTCTGATGCTCACACCCCTCTACCAACTGCTCCTGGATGCACAGATTCATTTCTGGCACAGACTCGGGTAGGAAAGGACTAGAGCTGCTCACCCAGAAACCAGCTGTGTTTGGCTGTCTCGGAGCAGAGATACAGTTATTGGGATTTCCTGAGCCTCAGCATATATACTTACTTGGGGTGGGAGTTGGGGGGAAGGTAGAAAAGTGTTTTTGGTTTTTGTGTGTTTTTGTATTCAAATTTTTTTCTTTTGTATTTTTAAGTGCATGGTTGTTACACAAATCATTTAGCAGGTCTTAAAAATCTTTCTTTTTAACAAATCCTTTTAGCTTTTATTCTTTATGGGTATTCATGACTTATGGGCAAGGTATAAACACAAAATACATAAGCAGCTCTCATGATGTTAGAACAGGGCCTGGCCCAGAGATTCAGAAGTGTTCTTTCTAAGTAATATTTGAAATGAATAATAATGTCATTCCTAAGGTTTTGTCCAATTTCATTTCTGTCTGTTTCCCTCCTACCCTGGAATTATAATTCTAGATAATTAGGGGAAATGCATGTAATGTTTTCTCTAAACATCTATAAGAGGCTATGTAAAAATCCATTATTATTTTCCAAGTAAAAGTGGTAAATACAAAGAGAACACTGAAGAAATTTCCAGTATCATCTTCATTGGAAATACCACATTTCATCAGGTAAGGAAATTCTACCCAACTTGGGGAAATGGCCAATTATAGGTAAATACAAAGAAATCAAATCTGGTCAGAGAATCTGAATCCCAAAACGGTAAATGTAGTGGTAATAGGTATTTAAATACTTTCAGTTCCAGTTTTCTTTTGCTGTTTAACAAACCACTGTATACTTAGTAACTGAAAGCAACACTATTTCATTATTTTCACAATTCTGAGGGTTCAGTGGGCAATTTTTCTGCTGCTGCTTATCACTGGGGATCAATCATGTGTCTATGGTCATCTGGCCACTCGACTGGGGCTGGGAGGTCCAAGGTGTCCTACTTCACCAGGCTGGCAATTGGTGAGGGCTACTGGCTGGGGCTCCTCCCTTGTCCTCCAACTGGACTCTCCTTTTCCAGTGGACTAAATTAAACTTTTTCACAGCCTGGTACAGTCTCAGGGCTGTGTGTGTGTGTGTGTGTGTGTGTGTGTGTGTGTGTGTGTGTGTGTGTGTGTGTGTGTGTGTGTGTGTGTGTGTGTGTGTGTGTGTGTGTGCGCGCGCGCGCGCGCGCGTGCGCTCTGAGTTGTGTCTGACTCTAACCCTTGGGGTGTGTAGTCTGCCAGGCTCCTTTGCCCATGTTATTTTCCAGACAAGAATACTAGAATGGGTTACCATTTCCTCCTCCAGGGAATCATCTCAACTCAGGGATCGAACTCAAGTGTCCTGCCTTGGCAGGTGGATTCCTTACCACTGAACCACCTGGTAACCCCCTCAGGGCTCTAAGATAGTGAAATAAGCAGTAGGCTTGCCAAGATGTGGGCTCTAGAGTTTGCACACCAAGTTTTCTGCCACTTTCAGGTCAATGAAAATCACCTATTTGGCCCAGATTCAGGGGCTTCCCTGGTGGCTCAGATGGTAGAGAAACTGCCTGCAGTGCTGAAGACCAGGGTTCAATCCCTGGGTCGGGAAGATCCCCTAGAGAAGGAAATGGCTACCCACTCCAGTATTCTTGCCTGGAGAATTCCATGGACAGAGGAGCCTAGTGGGCCACAGTTCGTGGTGTTGCAAAGAGGCGCCAGGACTGAGCATGCGCACATGCTTGATGGGAGGAGTAACAAGAAACGTTGCAAACAGCGTGATTTACTCGAGGTCTTACTGTGACAGTCTACCACACTTCTGAGCTGATTATTTAATTGAAATATATACATTTTGTAAAGCAAGGTTTTTTTTTTTTTTAATTAGAAAAATCCCTTCCATTATAGTCATTCAAGAAATAGGATAAAAATCTTGGTAGATGAGACTCTATGAAAGTTACATAGATTGTAATTTCTGAAAGAGCAGGGCTTTTTGCTTCCAGATGTAGCCATTAGCAGTTGCTCTGTCTGCACATTACTTGGCATTTAGCAGAAACTCAGTGAATTTTTGTTGAATAAATGAAAGAAGAAATAATGATATATAATCCAATTAGAAATACAAAAAAATCAAATCAGATACAAGTTTGAAAAGCAGCTTTTTAATTCTTTAGCAAGAGTTTGAATTAGAGTTCTAGCATATCCGTGAGTTTCCTTCTTCAGTTCCTTGCCCTTAGATATTTGATATTGAATAAATGTTTGCTCTCTGTAAAATAAGCTGATGAATTCAGGACTTTTCTCTGAATATAAAGAACCATTTTAGGGCAAAATTGCTGATTCCCATTGATTCATGATAATTAATCTATGTAGAGTTGACATACTTTCTCAGTTTAATAAAAGGCTTAAAGTTTATCCCAAACCTCTGACTTGTTGTCACATCAACTGAAAAATACTTGAAACTGCAACCACAATGAGCAGAAAAAAAAATTTGTTTCGTTACCTACAAGAGAACTAGAGAAAGGAACATTCTTTTAAAACTTATTCTCTTATTAATAAGAAAAATATAGAGCATTAGATGGTAAGGGTGGGATGTTGTTGGAAATACCTATTTGAATATATGTGCTCAGTTGCTCAGTTGGGTCCAGCTCTTTGCAACCCCATAGACTGTAGACAACCAGGCTCCTTTGTCCATGGAATTTTCCAGGCAAGAATACTGGAGTGGTTGCTACTTCCTATGTGAGGGGACCTTCCCAGGGATCAAACCTGCCTCTTTTACGTCTCCAGCATTGGCAGCTGGGTTCTCCACCACTAGTGCCACTTGGGAAGCCCATGTGAATATGCTCATGTGTAGAAATGTGAATAGTTTTGTGTGCTGGCTACTCAGCATCTGAGCACTCCTCTGATTTTTGAGGCATCCCCAGTGAAACTTAGTAAACTTCCTCACCTCTAGCAGCTAAGATATACACCTTCTATCCCTCTAGGTCTTTAAATCTTGAGACTGTGAATCAAAAACACATGGATAATAGATAAAATATTTACCACAAATGGCAGCAACATTCCTATGAGTCCATCCGGGTAATGGAAGGTGACCAGGAGCCTGAGTGGTGCTTCCTACCCAGAACAGTTATGATATTCCTTAATAAGATCTTTCTCCGATGGCTTAGTGGGTAACAAATCCACCTTTCAATGCAGAAGATGCAGGAGACTCAGGTTCAATCCCTGGTTCAGGAAGATCCCCTGGAAGAAGAAATGACAACCCACTCCAGTATTCTTGCTTGAAAAACCCCATGAACAAAGTGGCCTGACGGGCTATAGCACAAAGGGTTGCAAATAGTGCTCGGACACTACTGAGCGACTACACAAACTGATTCTCAGACACCCTTAGTTTGATTTGTTTTGCCTGTTTTTCACAGAGATCAAGTCTGCGAACCACCTCTTACCCTTCCAGGAAATTTTTTCCCTGCTTAATTTTGTTGCCTTCCAGTACTTGCAATCAAGAATTGGCTGACAGATGGAATTCTATATTTCTGTGTTTTCTTCATTTAATTTAACCTTTCAAACTAATTTTGAGTGAATCAAATAAATAAGTTGAATGAACATCTAAAATTCTGCCTACCTAATTTTGAAATCTTCACATCAGAATTAATAGGATATAATAAACTTCCTGAAGGATTAAACATTTTCCAGAGCATTGCTCTTGACCAGATTTGCCTGTGGTAAGAAAAAGAGCTGTGGCATCCATATGTACTTTTGGAGATTTGGGGGCACCACGTGCTCATATATCATCCTCAGTAAAGCCCTTGCCAATGAGAAAAGACAAAGGAAACCAGATGAGATCAAAGATCTGCTTCATTACCCAAAGCAGAGGTCTCAGTCATTACACAATAAGGCATCTTCTTACACGAAATCCTGGGCAGCATCGCACAGTGGAGAAAAGCTAGATTCTGAAGCTACACTAGAAGGGTCTGAATTTGGGTTCTGCCACATAGTCCTTAGTGTGACCTTGATGGAGTCACTTTCCATCTCTGTATTCACTTTTTCTGGTGTAAAACTCTATAGCCAAGAGATGCAGGAGAATTGAATGACTTAATATTTAAAAAGCACATATGCTTAGCACATGGTTGGCCCTACGTGGGTTTAATACTGAAATGGGTTTACTACTGAAATGGGTTTACTACTAATGAAATTTCAGTTACAACCAAAATGCAACAGGAAGTGCTGTTGAACTGCATAGCATCTTATATAATTGCATTTAATCTTAATATATGTTATAAATAAACACAAAAAGATGTCTCCCTTTTTCATAGGCATAAAACTTAGGCTTTAAATTAGGCTGAAGTCCCTGCCACGATCTGTGGGGTAAGGCGTTCATTCATTCAATCATTCACTTAACCACAGCATAGTCAGTGTCTGTTATGCACCAAGCACTCTATTGCCCAGTATGCTTGGTTGGCATGGAAGGCAAACTTAGTCACTGTCTTCAAGGAAGTTTCAATTAGAATTAGTTAAGTGTCCTCACCCTCGAATAGTTGAAATAATTAAAAAAAAAACATAAGTGAAAAAGCTATCTATTCCTTTATGCCCAACTAAAGCAAGAATTCACTTTTTTTTTTTCTTAAAGGACAAGAGAAGAAATATTTTCAGGTTTGTGGACAGGCTATTGCCTCTGTCACAACTGTTCTACTCTGCTATTATAGACATAGACATTATATAAATGACAAAGACCTAGGACCAGACTCGACTCATGAGCCATTGTATGCCAGTCCCCAGTCTAAAGGCTTATGATTCTCATCCTTATAAAAGAGTTAGTTACTCCTGAATCCCAGGAGGAAAGTACTCACCATCCATTTTATTTATTACCACATTGTCCCCAAGCTTTATTCAATAACTTAGAATAGCTAAAACAACAGACAAAAAGACAAAGAAGCAGAAACCTACAGATATCCCTTTCAAGGCTTCTATGAAACATACTAAGCAGGGGAAACTTCAGACGTCTGAGCTGCACATTTCAATATGTTGCTAATCATGATTAATTCCTTTTGTATTCATTGTAGGAACATTAATCATGATTAATTAATTTCATATGAATGTGGGTATAACATTTAATTTCTCCCGAATTTCAGGGGAGCCTATCTCAATGAATAATTGAACAAAAATGAGTTGCAGAGGAAGTCAACAGAAAGTTTGCAATGCCAACCACGAAATGCAAGATGAAGCAGTATAACTGGCACTGCTTTAATGCTATATTAATGAGTGACAAGTTCAGCAGGCTATAAACACAGTATATGTGCCTCTTACAAATACCTTATAGTGAAGGAATATTTGAGAAACATAAGAAACTCCAGAGCTAGGGAGTGACACATTTCAGGTTCAGGCAAAATTGATGCTGGCTCTCTACTCCTCACCTCTAATCCACTTCCCAGAATTTCTGACACAGTGACATTTCTCAATCACAAGCAGAGAAAAATTCTCAGTTGAAGCTACTGATGTCTGAAATTGTTTTTTATAATGCTTTCTTTTAACAAGGTCAAAACAACAGTTTGTCATCCTTCCTTTCTCTGTCTAATATGCATACATTAGTGTCTTGGCAGAGTATCAATTAGTGGAAAAACAATATCATTAATTGATCTGTGCCTTCCTTCCCTAGTGCCAAATTGATGTTTCAGATTTTTGAAAAGTGTCCCTTTTCTCTAGGTAATAGCACAAATTATATCAGAAATTACCATCGAGCACGGATTGGGGTGGCAAGATATGAAACGTGTGCAAATTAATTCTCTTACAGCCATACCCCAAACCAACTGCATTCTCTTGCTAGCTTTAATTAGAAACGTTAGTTCATTCCTTCCCACTTTTTGCTACTGTTGGTGACATTTTAAGGCCAGGCCTGCTGAAAAATTTAAAAACAGAAAAAGAAAAGGCGTGAACAATTAAACCACAGGACAAAGAAATGCAATCAGACAAGAAAACATTGTATTTCCTTCGCTTCCTCTTTCTGTCCTTCCTTCTCCCCTCCCCCCTTTCCCTTATTTCCTTCCTGTCTCTTTCCTTCTTTTCAACCCGCTTCCTCCTTCCTTTCTTCTCCTTTTTTTTTTTTTTTTAAAATTTTAACTCAGGTTGCCTTCCCTACAACATAGCTTAGCTAAGACACATTATTCAACTTCCAAATCCACCTGCTAATTTAGGCTATTGTTGCCTCTTATTAGAATCAACTCAAGTGCATCTTGTGCTAAGTCGCTTCAGTCGTGTCTGACTCTTTGGGACCCCATGGACTGTAGCCCACCAGGCCCCTCCATCCATAGGATTCTCCAGGCAAGAATACTGGAGTGGGTTGCCATTTCCTTCTCCAGGACTCACGTGTGGACTCTTCATATTTCTCTAAGTTGAGTCAGTTGTTCTTGTGTGTGTGATGTTTCTCTTTTCTCCATATTCTATCTACCATGCTGGATTGTGAAGATATCCCATTACCTCCAGTGTAAGACTGTGAGCTCTTTGAGAACAGTCCCTAATCCAGCTTTGTCCTCTCTCCCAGCTTTGTGCCTAACACATCATCTAGTCCATGCTTCACACAGGATTTTTGAGACAATGACCTCACATCTCATGGACACTGGCTTGCCTTCCTTCTACTTATCTTCTTACATTAATCCCTCTCCTAACACATGGGATACAGAATCAAACAAAAAAAATTTAGTGGCATTTTTGCCCTGCTAATTTCCAGCTCAAACATTTGCAGCAGTTTGATATCTGATATTACTAGAGAGTCTAGAATGTTCACTTTTGCTATCACTTAGCATTGCCAAAATAATTTGTTTCAGCTGTAATATGCAAAAGAATGTACACATGGTTCCAGATGATGGATTTCTCCACTTTTACACTTCGGCTTTTCTTTTCCAACTCTTGGCTATTTCCTACTTTAGGAAAAAAAAAAAGACAAACCAACAGCAAGAATAAAAAAACAAAAATGATCAAACTTTCTGTTCTGGGACTCTGCCCTTGTTTATTTCTTACCTGACAATTCCTTAAGTTGTCTTTCTCAGTTCTTGTTTACTATCCCTGTTTGAATGTGTCACATAGTGTTATGTTGCTTTGCATGTACTCTTAAATCCATTGCATAAATGTGGTGTGTTTTTTTTGCTTCATTATCTCTACTACATTTTCCTTATTGGGAGTACAGGCAGGAAAGTTGTTGGTTATTGTTTTGAGCAGTACCCTCAGGGGCAACACCTCTCCTCTCTATTCTTAGCCAGGTGATTGGGTGGAATTGATCCACCCACAATACCAGATGTGGGTCCTGACTCAGTCTGTTCCCTGCCAAGTGACTGGTTCAAGGATGGGGACGTAATCCTATCAGTATTTAATTTGATTTAACTGAGGATATTTGTTGGAATTTTAGGGGAAAGGAGTGTCTCTCTTCTCTGAGAGTTGAGAAGCAGTCTTTCTTTTCTGATTGGTATGTCGAAGATGTTTCATCCAGAACAGATGGGAAGGTATTTTGGTAAAGAGACAGAGCTACTGTGCCCAACAGAATCCCCCTGATGAAGGACAAGAGTGAAATGGCTGCAAGAAATTATGCATTTGGTGATATCATTTAAACTGCCAGAGCAAGCTTCCACTGACACCAACCTCTGACTTTTACAGATATGTGAGACAATAAATTCCCATTATGTTTTAAGACATCTTGCATTTAGTTTGCTTCCACTGAAAGCTACAAGGCTTCTTATCAATGTGTATAGCATGGACTATGGGTTAGCACAGGCCTTTATTTGAATCCTGGCTGCATCACCTGAACAGTCAAATAAACAGTCTGTCCTGGTTTTCCCATTTGAGAAACAGAGCTATATTTACTTACCAAGTTTATATAACAGAAAAATATATTTATAAATATCCTGGCTCATCAAAGGGCTCAGCCAATGTTCATTGCTGCTATCATCAACTATCAATGTAGATTGATCTCCAAGTTCTAGTGTTTTACACATTCACAGACACTCAGTACAATTGTCACCAATGATTGTTCAAAGCACACACACACATCATAGATGCACATTTATACGTGCACATCTATGATATGCATGCTCGCATGTATCAGTTTCACACGTCTGAAATGAGTCATAATTCACCAGAGGTAGGTGGCGAGTAGCTATTTGCAAAGGTAGATTATAAATCTGATTTAATAAACCTTTCTAGAGCTATAGAGTTTTCTTCCCACTTGACAAAGATCTGTAGAGCTTTTACCAAGTTGTGACAAGAGGCCATTTTTCCCCACTTTGATGAGCTCATGCTGTTGCTGGACTGTGTCTTGTAAATCAGGGGAAATCATCATACAAATTCTTCTGAAGGAATTGGATATGTCAGCTGATCTCGGCCCCATTCGTTTCCAGTTGCTCATCTTACACAAATGATATTAGTTACTCCCTGGGGTGGGAGCCCAGGGCAGAATGAGGGAGACAGTGGGAGGGAGGAGAGGATAAAAGAAAACTACACTCTGGTTTCTAGGCTTTCACAGCGACAATAAGAACAGAAGGAAAACTCTTACCATGGTGGACATGTGGTTCAGACATTTCCACTGTGAAGACTGAAGACCTTTATCTAAAATCAAGAGACCCAACCTTGACTTCTAGATCTTATTGGTAATTTAGTAAACACAAGCTTAGTCCTTCTATTTCCAAAAGGTAGGAAATGTAGATGCTGTTTTCCTGGTGATGGACCAACACCAGTGATTGGAAAGCAGTATCAGAAGTGCTAAGGGGCAGATGGTTGATTGCACAATCATCTGGAACCAGGAGCTGCTAAAGTGTTTACCTCTCTGCCATGGGAATGAAGACTAGGTGCTGGGGACATAACTCGGGGTTTATCTGATGGCTTGTCAGCAAATGCTGTAACATTTTCATCACCCAGGCTGACAAGTTTTGCCGAATCAGGAAATAACTTGTGTTGAGGCGTGCAGATGTCTGTGTGTGTCTTGTAAACAATCTGGGGGGGGGGGGGAATCGAACAACAAAGGGCAGCTTTGCAGATCACAGCCCAGGATGATTGCTTGACAGGTCTGCGCCAACTCTGCTGGTGAACAAATAAAAATGAATCGTTCCCCTTCTCTGAGGACTCTGTATTTTTAAAGGGGGATAATAAATGCAAAGCTGTGCAAAGCCTGGCTGGGGGAAATGTGAAATCCATCTTCCATCATTTGCATAACATAATCAGCAGTGCTCTGATAATCAGGCTGGGGAGGCAGTCGGAACATGTGTTCCAGGGAGAGGTCCTGGAGCAAGCCCCAACGTGCCTGCTGCAAGTTCTTGAGCTTGTTGACCTCTGCCTGGTGACTGGCACCCCTTAGACACTCCCCCTCCCCAGGACTGAGGACCACTAGAGCCGGCACCCTCACCTCACTGATCCCTCCACAATAAGTGAGGACCACACCACAGTAAAGTCTGCCGGCCTTACCCGTGCCTGTTCTTTGAAAGAAACTGACATTGGTCCAACGCATAACTATGTGCCTGGTGACAAGACGGAGTGGGAGCATTTCACACTATTTCTTGCTTTGTGCACGAAGGACTCATTTTTCAGGGATGCAGTTCTGACCATTTCAGAAGGTGTCTCGAGACTAAGGTAATTCATATCATTGTAATTCTACAGCACAAAGTGCTACAGGGTCCACTTTGCATTAATGTTTCCATGGCAATCAGATACTTGACATTTTATTTAAACTATTAATCTAGAATGGCTCACCAGCCTATGAGAGGAAAGTCAAACCATATGACTTCACTTCTGGAACTCGTATCAAACCAATAGATTAGGTACATAATTAACTTCCATTGTTTCAAAAATCCATAGTCGCGATAGGTGCTAAACACAGCACAGAATTTAAACTCACCCCAAATGCTCCCTTTGGGGCCTCCTTTTGTTACTTACATTCAAAAGAGGTTGCACAGGCTGGGCTGAGCTTTCCAAGGTCCCCCGCTCTCCCCCTTGCTAAGGCCCTCCACACCAGCCCCTGCACACTGAAACTCTTGAGTCAATTCGAACTGCATATGATTAAAAGATGGAAATATTCCCCATGGACACTGGGCAATTTATTTGTGAAAAAGATTTAATGAAGAATTTCAAAGCAGCCAGTGCCCTACAAAGAAAGCTCATTTGTGAATCTCTGTGTTCTCTCTGTTGCCCTGAGCACATCAGAGGGGTGGAGGAGGAACCGGTGCCCTGCAGCTATTGCCAAGTCCATCACATGTGAGTTTCTCAAGATATAAATATTCCCAGGCAGCTAAAGGCATTAGAACAGGCTGTTTTTAAATGGTCACCTCTAGTCTGGGCCTCCCCTAGCCAATTTGGGAGAAAGGCTATCTGCCTACAGTCTCCTCTAGGTCCTGCTCATTCCACCTTCCCAGCCCTTAATGGTATCATCTGACCCACACATCCCAAAACAAAGCCACGCAGACTCTTTCCTGAAGGGTTCTGCTTCTTCACCATAACAAAATGACCTTGTCTGTCTTCCATTCAGTCAGTATTTGGATTCCAGCTGATACAAACCACCACTCCCTCAGACTCCCATATGATAATAGGCAATAAAGGGTAATAAAACTCAGTCTCCTGGAACATTTAAGCTTCAGAGGAAGAGGCATCTGGATTCAAATCTTCCCTTGCTAGCTGTCTGACCTTGGACAGAATATATGAAATCCTTGGGCCTCGGGAATCTCACATGTAATCTGGAGAAAACAATTTCTCACTAAAGGAGATTTTTTGGTGTGTGTGAACTTATTAAGATTAGGAATAAAAAGCTCCTAAGTGCACTTTAAAATACTGGTTATTACTTGTAGCAGAGGAAACAGCATCTGACACAATGTCTTGATCCAAACAAACTTTAATGGAGAACTGACAAGGCCCTCCAAAGTGCAGGAGAGGGCTGTTCAAGGGGATACTTGGCAAGGGTCTTAAAATTTCATCAGAGAAGTGCTACCCACAGTGCCATATAATCTCAATCAAAACTACCACAGACGTTTTATAGAAATTGACAAGCTGGTTTAAAAATTATATGGAAATACAAATGACCTAGAACAATCAAAATAACAACATGGGTCACAAATCATCTGATTTCAAGACTTACTACAAAGCTACAGTAATCAAGAGTAGCACTGACATCAAGATCAACATATGGATATTAGAACAGAATAGAAAGCCCAGGAGCAAACCACACTTAGCTAGTCATTTGATTTTTGATAACAATGGCAAAGCCAATGGGAAGGAAAAGTCTTTTTAGCAAATGTTGCTAGAACAAATGGATATCCACATGGAAAACAAAAACTGTGAACTCTCATTATATTGTGCACAAAAATTACTTTGAGATGGAGCATTTGTAAAGGTAAGATCTTTTAGAGTATAACATGAGTGGGTATCTACATGAATTGGGGATAAAGAAAGATTTCTCAGGTCACAGAAAATAATACCATAAAAAAACTGGTCTATTTGACTACCTCTGGATTAAAAATGCCTTTTCTGCCTAAAAATAAAAAAAGCAACTTATTTAAGAAAATAAAAGTTAAGCCACAGACTGGAAGAAAATGTTTGGAAAACATATCTGACAGAGAACGCCATACCTAGGGAACATAAAGAGTGATATATCTCAATAATAAAGATACCAACAACTCAATTAAAAATAGTTTTGAAAATTTTACAAAAGAAGACATGCAAATTGCCAATACACACATTAAAAGGTGCTCAACAGCATGAGTCATCAGGAAAATGCAAATTAAAGCCAGAATGAGATACCTCAAATCATCCATGAAAATGGCTAAAATGGAAAGGACGGATGACAGCAAGTGTTGGCAAGGTTATAAAGGAATTTTTTGTGGGAACATTCAAACATTCTTTGTGGGAAAATTGTGAGTCATTTTGGTAGAAGTTCTATAACTTTCTTGTAACATGAAACATACATTCTATAACCTAACAATACCTATAACCCATGATTCCACTTCTAGGTATTCACCCAAGAGAAATGAAAACTATGTTTACAAAAATATTTTTACAGGAGTGTTTATGGAAGGCTTTATTCATAACAACCTCCAAATGGAAATAACCTGGGTGTCTATCAACAGGAAAATGAATAAACTAACTATAGTATATTCACATGATGAAGTAATACTCAGCAGTGATAAGAGATAAATAACTGTTATGTGTAACAATACCAATAACCGGTACCATTTTCCTAGATTCCACATAGATGTGTTAACATGTGATATTTGTTTTTTTCTTTTTGAATTATTCATTCTGTATGACAGTCTCCAGCTCCATCCATGTGTTTGCTAAAAATTAGTAAAAACACTCTTGAGTCATACATTTCATGATATATAAACTTTATATCAAAAGAAAAACTTAAAACAAATATTGAATTTTACTCAATAATATTCTGAAGTGTTTAGGAGGAAGTATTTTGCTGTCTGTAATTGCCTTTGAAAGGTGGAAAAAATCAGATGGATAGAAGTGTAGGTAGAGCCATGGATAGACCACTAGATATGTGATAAAGTAAGCATAAGGAAATGTTAATGGTAGAATCTGAAGAGTAGTCACTGGAAAATTTTCTAACCTGTATGTATGAAAATTTTCAATATAAAATGTAGGGATGTGGGGAGTGTTACTGTTTCTGTTTACTTGCAATTATTTTAAAGAACTCTCAAAAAGCGATTCACGTGCTATGCTTTGGTCTTTAGATCAATTAAATTATATATGTTCATTTATTTGACCAACAGTTTGGGAGCAGGCCTTGGAGAGCCAGTAGTGAATGAGATAGTAATAGACTCTGCCCCCACAGAACTTATGTTCTAGTGGAGACCAATACATTATGAGCAAACAAATAGACTAATTGCAAGTCATGATCTGTTATAAAGAAATCTATCACAGGGCTGAGACTGAAGGGGCTGGGGGACATCCCATCTTATGTTAAATTGGGCCCAAAACACCAGCCGTGTGAACCGGGGCTATTTTAGGAGAGTCTAGAAGAGCAATCCAATGGAAGGTACAAGTTATGCATGACTCTGGGCCTACACAAACAGCTGAAAGGCTAGTGGGGCTGGCCGGGGAGAGGGATATAAAATGAAGATGGAGAACCAGACAGGCGAGGATGAGTGGGGCCTTATAGCTCATGGTCAGGAGTATTCTAAGTGCAGAGGGAGAGGACTAGAGAGTTTTAATCAGAGTGTGACATGATCAGATTTATGTTTTAAAATCAGTGTCCCCATTATGGCAGGCATGTTCTAGACAGAGGGCTACCAGGCCAAGTGAAGAGACCAGTTATAGAGACTGAGTGAGAAAGAGATGGCAGTGGCCCAGACTAAGATGATGATAGTAGGAATGGAAGGAAGTGGATTGATTTCTGATGTGTTATAGTTGGAGGTTGCTCATGACTATTTTGGTTCTAGTTCTCTGCTGAGTTACACATACACACAGACAGAAATGCACACACATGCATATATATATATATATATATATATATGAAAGCAGAAAGCAGAGACTCATAACTAAATGTTGTAATGGTACCCTGAAGTCAGGAAGGAAATGAGTGTGTAAAAGGTTTTTTCAGTCCTCCTGGGAGGATGACCAGAGCAGTGAAAGGTGAGGCATCTTTGTACTCATCTTCCCAACCAGCAGTGCTGGTGTTTTTTGTCATCCTCTTACTATGTTAATGGGCTGCATGTTAAGATCTTCTAGATATTAGTCAACAAAAGTAGCTGCATGAGTCTTGTTTGTGTCCACATGGGCTAAAGGAAATGGGGCTTTTAAAACCATCAGTGTGACTATCAGCAAAGCTCTGTTAAAGACCACTACTGTTGGAGAAAATAAGTCTTTCTGGGTTTGTTTTTAAACTAATCCTCCAGATTGCTTGTCAGTCTGTATTAATCAAAATCACTAGATAACTACTTGGTACTGTTCCGCTTTGCTCACATAGATGCAGTCATAGCATTTCATCTTTTAAAAAAATTATAAAATAAAAACATCATGGCAATCTGGCTCCCGCATCTGTCACAGTGCTCTTTGCCAGGGCTAATTTGGCTCATTTGGTGAAGTTAGCCGGCCAGCACAGCAGCCCCACCGCGCTCTCACTTCATCTTCCCCTCTCAGAAGCTTTTGCTTCTGAGGACAAGTTTCTCTGACAGAGAAGCTTGCAGGGCCATTCTTTCTTTTGCGTGCTAAGTCGCTTCAGTCGTGTCCGATTTCTTGCGACCGCATGGACTGCAGCCCGCTAGGCTCCTCTGTCCTTGGGATTTTCCAGGCAAAAATGCTGGAGTGGATTGCCATGCCCTCTTCCAGGGGATCTTCCCAACCCAGGGATCAAACTGGTTGTCTCTTTCTGTCTCCTGCATTGGCAGTTGGGTTCTTTACCGCTAGTGCCACCTGGGAAGCTCATTCTCCCCTTTGAAATCTCTAAATAGTATTTTTAAAACTAGCTTTGTTGCAATTAGAACCAAAGGCCTAACAAGTGTTTATATACAAAGAACTTACTGCAGTTGTGTTTACCCTTCTTCTGTGAAGAGTATTTGTTCCGGTTGAAGTGAAAAACCTCTGTCTTCATTGGATACATCAGGAAAGGAAGACATTAAACCAGGCTAGATATGGTTTAACAGGTTACACTTGTTTTCATTGGGTAATTGCCGTTGGAGTCTTAATGAAGGTAGAATAGTCTTTCCTCAAACAAGCAAATGATCACTCTTAACATAACAGGCAAACAAAAAACATCGAATTCATGGTTGCACCTACTGTGTCTTTACGCCTCACTCTTCCTTTCTGTGGGCCCAATATAGTAATACTTTCATGCAGAGCACCAGCTCATATGTCAAGCATACAATGACCTTATGGGGAAGGAAGCCAGCTTCCAAGAGATGTTTTCCACCTACGAGAACACTATTACCACTCCCTGGGAAGGATCTGAGCTTCTTGTCCCCTAATAAAATATAATGGATTTGCTGTGAAACCTTTGAGGTTTACCCAGTCTCCCTGACAACCAGGTACCCGCCCACTGAGTGGTTCAGCTGATGTCTGGAGAGAAGTGGTACTCCCAGGGACTGGCTGAAACTCTGACTTCCTCCTTCTTGTGGTCCAGGTGAGGTAGCAAAGGTCATTCCTCCTTCGTTGTGCTTGTGTTCAAGGAAACGGCACAGTTAAGAAAGAACAGGGACCATCAAGAGGGACTTCTGGGACTTTCATTTTTTTTAACCCGAGTTGAAAACACAGGGGCTTGCAGACCTTCGTGGTAACCCTTTAAACTGAAGTCAAAGGGTTCAAAAAGAAAAGGGAAGTCTATGAAATATATACTAAAGGCAGAAACCACAGTGAGAGAGGGAAGTAATATGTGATTTGGGATAGATGCCTTTGACATATTCATTGATCTCAGTGACTTGCAGAGTGCTGATGGCACTCTGGCCTCAGGGTGAGGCGCCTTGCCAGCTCCCAGATCAAAGGAGCGCCTAGGTGCCGAATCCCTGGCGAGCTCCCAAGCAAAAGTGCCTGGAGCCACATTTGCTAATTACAGGTTGTGTTCTGCTGTTTCCAAACAGGGTGAAAGTGACAGAAGTTTAACTGTGAATAATTACACACTTGAATAAGTATGTGATTAGCACTATTTGTTGTGGTTGGGACTGGAGTGACGGGACAAGAATGGAGCGATTGCATTATTTACAGCTTAATTGTAGACAAGTAATTACTTATGTAAGCTGATGGTGTGGGGTCAGAGAGGACCGGCAGAAGAATGCAGATGATCTGAAATTCAACTTCTTAAACCAGACACCCTGACCCCCTCCCCACCGCCAAGGCTCTCTGAGAGCTTGATAAAGAGAATCAACTATGCATTTCTTGAATGAAATCCTTTAGAATTTTAAACGTCTTGTTCAGTCTAAGCAAAGGAGCAGCAGAGACATTTAAAAAAAAAAAAATCTCAGCTTCGAAAGTAATAAATCACAAATGCCACCTAGTGGTTCTTGGTATCTATCCGGCGGCTGTTTTGTCTGCTAAGTGTAGCCGTGGCCCAGTTCCAGTGAGGAGTTTTCTAGTGGAGTAGGGGGTCTCCTAGTCGTGGGAACTGAAATGAAAGGAGCAGAACTCCAAGTCCATCCCTTCATTCCCAGTTTTGCCCTGCCTCCCCCCCCACTTCTCCTTCTTTCCGCCTTAAAACCTGCTTACACAGATCATCATAGTCTGAAATTTGTCCCCACTTTACATCATTGTAACTTCTCTCTACGGTGGAAATTTGAGTGCAAATCACTTTGCAGTTGTTCCTTTCCCCAAGCCGCTAAAAAATAAATGAGAGAGCCAACGGTTTTCTTGATTTGAGAGTAGACTCATGGTTGTGTTTCCTTGCTTCCCACTTCTCATTCACCAGGTGGTTGAAAGCCACTTTCCCAATTACTACACTCTTCGTTTCAAGTGTTCACATCTAGATTTGAATGCGGAGGGATGCTGCTGCTAAAAACTCTCCCGGGAAAAGGGCCTGTTTGATAAATGCATTCAAGGGGAGTAGCGGAGAGAAAAATTTTTTGTCAAGCCTTGTTTATTTTCACACACTCCCTCTCCCTGAGCTGCTTCTCATGATTTCATTAGTAATAAATAGAAAAGTCAATTTTCCTTAACAGGTCAACATTGTACAAGTAAAGTTCCTTGAACAGATCCCAGAGACTATTGCTGTAAACCCAACCGTACAAGTTGAGCTGAGAGCGGCCCTGCTGTGTGGCTCTGTGCAAATGCTGTCTTCCACAAAGGACGGGGTTGACATGGGGGCCTCTGTTTTTCTTGTTGTAATACAAGGAAAAATTGCAGTGACTCTCACGTCCCAGGGCACCGACTCAGCAGCGCTCTTTGTAGGTGGTGGCCACTTTCCATTTGAGAGAGCTACAATTTCACATGGAGCCTGTCATTTCCTATTGTGGGGTCACTTCCCTGGTCCTTACGGCTCCCTTTGTGAGACACTCTCCTGCACATGGCTACTCCTATCTCACCCAGGGAGACTTCTTGCCTTCTCAGGATTTTACCTGCACCCTCTTGGATCCTGTCACCCCTCAAAACATGTCTAAATAGATCACAGGGACACCACTTACTGGTATGTTACCAGAAGCCTCTTTCCTTCCCTAAATTAGTCACATCATCCTTAGATCACGTTTTCATCATGCTTCTTTATTTTCTGTGTTTCCAATGTTTTGACATTTGGGGCTTTACTGACTCTCTGTTCTGTGTGGTTGGTCATGTCCAATTCTTTGTGACCCCACGGACTGTATCTCACTAGGCTCCTCTGTCAATGGACTTTTCCAGGCAAGAATACTGGAGTGGATTGCCATTTCCTACTCCAGGGGATCTTCCCAACCCAGGCACTGAACCCACATCTCTTACATCTCTTGTATTGGCAGGTGGATCCTTTACCCCTGAGCCACCTGCAAGGTCCCTGACCAGGGATGGAACCCAGGTTACTGACCTACAGCCAATTTCTAAAATAGTAAACAACTCATCTGCTAGAAGGCCTTTCATATACAAACCAATCCAGAGTCCACCCCCCAGCACCTCTCTATCAGGCTCTTCATACTCCAACCAGGCTGGCTGCTATCCTCACCCTCAACCCCTGCCCTAGTACCAGACAACTAGAGACAATCTTGTACCTCACACCCCACTGGAATTATTCAACCTATCCAATCCTAACCCTGCTTACCTTGCCTTGCCCATCCCCTCCCTCAAGAAACCACAATAAAGATTCACATCCACGCTTTCTTCTTGCTCCCCCAGCTTCTTGGTCGACCCCGGCGCATCCTGGTGTGATTGTGCGTGGGGCATGGCACCTCCCCTCCTCGTGGAAACTGTGAATAACAACCATCTTTTCAATGGCAGTAGACTCCTGATCTGTTGGCCTCACAAAACCTGAATGATAACAAACCTATGTGTTAAACAGAGAGCCCTCGACTAAACCTAGTCATGCTTCTTCAGAATGATTACTCCAAGTTATCATCATTTGCTCCTTTTACCTTGGGGCTCTCATCCCAAATACTCACGGAACAACACACCCATCTTGTAGTAGGAAAACCTCATTTCATTGGAAAACTTGTGCTAGGCTGCCATATGCCAACTTATTCTTGGCATTCAGTTCTCCTTACTCTGTCACAGACCCCATTCTACCCACAAGGGGCATATTTCACTCTTAAAATTACTGGTCCCCCTCACCCCACTCTGCCTACCAAAGGGCATATCTCTTTTCTTGGAAATGGTTGACCCGACACACGTATTCTTAAAACCCCTGTTAGTTTGGGAACAACACTTTGGGGACTATTTTTTATCTTCTCCACTTAAGCATTCTGATTTTGTGTTTCTGTTTGCTCTGAAATATTGAAAATCGACTTCATATTTTGAAAAACAGAGAGTGGCCTTCAGCCAAACTGCAAAGGGTTGAGATGGAAATGTCAAGATGAAAAGGGAAGTTCACTGAAAGGTCAGCTTGGAGCTTGGCTGCAACTCTACAGAGGACAAACTGAGTGAGTCTGGCCAGGTCACAGCTAATCAAAACCTTATGTTTCTAAGTGTAAACTAAGAAGCTGAGTTAGGTGAACATCCATGGCAGGGACTTGGTGTGCTCTTAGGAAGCCACTCCTCCTGGGATACCCTCTTTGGGATAATTTCAAACTAAAAAAGATACACACTCCTGCCCTGAATGAAAAGTCTCTTTCCAACATGCTCTTTGCCTTCCATGTAGGGATGCCTTCTTATTTGCAACTTTTGCCATGCGTACACCATTGACTCTATCCTCTTCATTACTGCAGCTCCTTTCAAACCTGATACATGCTAGTTCCCCAGGCGTGACCAGCATGAAGAAAGCTCAAATCCAGCTGAATTGCAAAGCTGGTTCCCAGGAACCCATCATAGGCAAGGAGTGTCTAATCATCCCACATCCACAGGGAGCTCACTTGGGATGTGTATCCTTCATAAAATGGGCATGGTTACCACTCCTGTCCGTGCTGGTGCAGATCATTCTTTCCAAGTGATGAAGTGAGCAGTGCTTCTGATCTCTCTTCCCTTCCAGATCTTCTGGGAGTCTGTTTCTCTACGATACAAACACCAGTTCTATTTTACATGCTGCTGCTGGTCAGCAAATTCTATTCTTGCTTTAATACTTTCCCTCAGAGCTGGGTCTTCTAAAACCACAGAAAGATGTGCTTTGACTGAAAGCGTGTTGAAGGTTGCTGGACATCAGCAGAACCCTGGTCATTGCCAAAAATGTCCATTGAATAAATGAAGAGTGTTTTAAAACACGCTTTTCACCCTTTCCTTTCTCAGCTATGCCAATACAGTAACTCCTCTGCATAAGAATGAGTTCCATTCTGAGACTGCAATTGTAAGTCCAGTTTGTTCTTAAGTCCAACGAAGTTAGCCTAGGTACCCAACAAACACAATTGGCTCTATGGTGCTCTACTGTAATAGGCTTATAATACTTTTCACATAAATAATACAGAAAAAACCAACACAAAAGAAACAAAATGTTTTTAATTTTACAGTACAGTACCTTGAAAAATACAGTAGTATGGCTCAGCGGCTGGCATACAGGGACTGCCATCAAGTGTACGGGCAAGAAGAGTTACTGACTAACGGAGGGAGAGGAGGTGGGAGATGGGAGACTTGAAGGATGGTCAGCAACGGAAGATGGAGGGCAGGCTGCGATTTCACTCATGCCCTGCATTGATGGAACACACATTCGTGTCATTGAAAGTTCAAAACTTGAAGGTTCCTATGTGGGAATTTACTCTAGTGTACAAATAAAGTGTCTATCCTAAAGGAACTAAGCCTACTGTATTTTTTTTAAATTAATGTACGTTAGCTACTTGGTGGAAGGTTTGGGGAATGGTCTGAGGTTTTGGGTTGTCCTTTACTTTCATTTTATAGCCGTGAATGCGGGTTGTTCTAGCCCTCATCACTTGAGCAGCCAGCCATTACACACACCAATCAGAAGAGAATGTTAAATTGCTGGTGACTGCAATGGCATAAGTTGTATTTAATCATTTACTTTGAATCTCTTTAAGACGGTAATACCCTAGCCTATAAGACAATCAATATGTTGCATTAAAACAGGATTTGATGTCGCATAATACAATATTTAAAAGCACAATGAAAAAGATTCTCACAAGAACAATTCAGCCCTGAGTAGAAACATAACTGCTATGATTTCCATTCTCCTGTTTTTAAAGGAGAAGTGGTTTCTTTCTTTTCTTTTCTTTTTGAAAGGCACATTTTTGAGAATGTTCTGTTCTATCACAAGTTGTAAACTCTGTGAGGCCATTGAGCTTAAATGCCTTTAGATTAGTTTTTCAAGAACCATACAATATGCCCAGGAGGCAGGACAGTGTGATCTTAATCCCCATTGTAGTGAAGGAGAAGCTGAAAATGTCATGAGGTGCCATGCCAAAGCAACAAGGGAACATCTCAGGATATTTGTTGATGGGAATTATCACTCTTCCTTACTCATTTTCTGCCTCCAGTCAAAATAGCAGGGGCTCTGGCTTGAAACTGGGCTAAAAGGAACAGCATCAATTTAGGAGAAGATGAATGAAAGGGGCTGGAGTGGAGATTGGGCCACCTTTCCAAGTGCTTTTAGGTGGTGAATCAAATGGCTCTGTACCAAGCAAATTGGGGATGCAGCTGAGCTCATCAGGGGAGTTTCTAAGGCGTGCATCCTCCAAGATCCCTCTAGATATTCCTCTGATATTGCCAAGTATTGGGGTTTAGTAAATAGAGGACTTAATTTATTGGAATTCTGACTTGGCCACTAACTTGCTGACTTTAAGGCATCAGGTCTTTTAAAATTGTATACAAAGCCACTTCCCGCCCCACAAGGACTTCCTGGTGTTAGTGAATCAATGACTTAGGTTATTGTGCTTTGAGCTCCTTGGCAAGGTTCTAATATCCCAAGGTGTTACTCTCTGTGCAAGATTTCCTGACTCCAGTTGGTTCAACAGCAGTTACGCTGAATGCCAATCTCTGAGCTGGGACAGGTAGAAAACTGGGATCTCCTTTGTTCAACCAACCTATGACCTAAGGCAGTCTGGTAGAGAATGGTTTTGTGGATGGATGAGCATCTGTTATTATTTACAAGGATGCTACAGAGTACTGTCATGCTCATTGCCTACCTCCTGGGACTTTCGTGAGGTTTATCATGATTATTCCAGCAGTGCACCAAAGACAAGAGCTTTAGAAGTATGAAATATATTTAGTGTTTTCTGATGACTAACAACACTTTCAATTTGCCACTTACTTTCAATTTGTGATTTTCTTCAAAATGGAATTTGTGCTGAATATGCTCAGAAGGTGGAAGCTGGTGAGGCAGAGTATCTCAGTATTATATGGGCGATTCTTTTTTTTAATAAAATCTCACATTGTTTAACCATAGGTCCACAAGAAGCTTTTTTTTTTTTTTTTTCACAAGAAGCTTTTATATAATATCAGTGGATACACTTTCAGTATGGTTCTTCTTAGGATGTTGTCAGATCCCCTCCATTCTCTCTGCTCATCTGCCTGTTCCTGAATGAGTTCTAATCTACATTCCTGGCTTCAGCAGAGCTCAGGTAAAAATATGCACCATGATGTTCCACTGCTGCCAATCAAAGAGCAAACTTTTTTTATTTCCAAAGTAAAATTTGTGTTTCTTCTAACTTTGGAATTTTGCAGTTTCACTTAAATCTTTCTTTCACATCCCTAACGTCCATTTAATTACCACGTTGTGATACTCCATCTACTCATCACCGCAGATATCCATTTTGTCCTCTCTATCCACACTGCCACCACCCTCGGGGATATCGTTAAAAGCCTCCCAGCACTTCTACTGGCTTAGTCGCACTTACTTCCAGACCCTCTGCCTGCTGTCAAAGGAATCTTTTTAATACAATACCTCATCACCTGAACATCCTTCAATGGTTCCCCATTGTTTTCATGCAGAATCTCTTCTGACTCTTCTGTCCATTTTCATCTCTTTTAACTCCTAATACTCACTGTATGTTCCCAGTCATACCAAAGTACTTACGTTTTAAAAACAGTCATGTTCTTTCATGAGTCTGCCCTTGGGCCAATTGTTCTCTATTTCTAAAATGACCTTCCAGCCACCTTGACTTCTTAAAAAAAATTTTTTTTTAGGCTTAACTTGACTTGCCTTTCAAGATTCACTTGAGTTGTTTCCCAGAGAATCAAATCAGAAGACCTTCTCAGAATTCCCTGATCTGAGCTACAAGCCGCCTGTTTCAAATCCCAAAGTACCCTGTGCACACCTATCAGAGCATCCTGCGCACAGAATGTTATTTCACAGGATTGGCCCTCACGTGCGTGGATCTCTCTCTCTCTCCACCGCGCCCTGGACTCTCCGAGTGCTGGTTTCGCTTCTCTTTCTTGATCTTTTTATTTTTGTGTGCTTAGTCGCTCAGGCATGTCCTACTCTTGGTGACCCCATGGACTGTAGCCCTCCAGGCTCCTCTGTCCATGGGAATTCTCCAGGCAAAAATACTGGTGTGGATTGCCACGCCCTTCTCCAGGGGATCTTCCCAACCCAGGGATTGAACCCTGGTCTCCCGCATTGCAGATGGTTTCTTTACTGTCTGAGCCATCTACCTGGCACACAGTAAAGGATAAAACTAAGAAGAAACTCAACTTCTGAGATGAATAAACTTTCTTTTCCTATAATATCAAGTGTATTTTGACTGTTGTAAAGAATGACCAACATAAAGCCTATTTAAATAAAAATACATTCAGATAGGATTCCATTTTTATCTTAAACTGATTCATTCTTTATTTTATTTTTTGGCTGCACTGTACAACATGCAGGATCTTGGTTCCCCAAGCAGGGAGCGAACCTGTGCCCCCTGCAGTGGAAGTGCGGGGTCTTAACCACTGGACTGCCAGGGAAGTCCCCAGGCTAGGATTCTGATTTCATGTTCTGGAGGACTGAGTAGATTTATCATCCCAAAGATTTCTGTAGAAACTGGAGAGTAGATCTGGTAATCTAACCTAAGAAATGGATTAGAAGTGCCTGCAAAACCGAAAATAGGAAAAATGCGTGCAGGCCCAAATAAAGTGCAGCTGAGAGAGGAATGCTTACCCAGTCTTCCACCAGCTTCCCTACTGTTAGAGCCGCGCGTTCCGGGGAAACAAACTCACTCAGAAGGACAATGCAGATAGTGGAGTGCAGTTTATTATACCGGCAGGCCCAAGGCAGAGTCTCCTCTTAGCCAAGGACCCCAACCAGCATTTGTGAAAATCTTTTATATCCCATGTGTACATGTCCAAACCCATCACCCCAAATTCCTTGAAACTTACATAAACAAAGGAAGGGTAAATACAACTACAATAACCCCATCATTCACGTGTTATGTGTTCAAACAGTTAATAATCAATAAGCCCGCAATTACATTCCAAACAGTTAATAATCGATAAGCCTGTGATTACATCCCAATTGATACAGAAAAAATTTATGACCTGTCCGGAGGCAGGGGTGATTACGGTATGTTTCCTCTTAGGCAATGAGTAACCTGGATGTGATCTTCAAGATTCCCCTGCCCAGAGGGGGTCTTATCCTTCCACTGTCATTCCCATAGGCGCTAAGCGCAGAGTTCAGAGTCCACTGGAGAGGTGGCCGCCCACGACCAGCATGGACAGGCTTGAGATGGAGTCCAGGCCCTATGAATTCCTTCTTCACTACCATCCCTGCACCCTTGCTGTTAGATAGGACTGGGTACCCGGTCCTTGCCAATGAAAAGTATCACTTCCAGGATAAAGCAGTGAAAAGCCCATGTTTGAGTTTTTCTGTCAATGATGTCAGGGCAATTGATGAGGTGATGCTGCATATGTTACATTTACAAGAAGGTCCCATTTGATTGGGATTCCCCAGTGGCTCAATGGTAGAGAGTCCACTTGGATTGGGAATATCACTTGGAGAAGGAAAAGGCAACTCACTCCAGTATTCTTGCCTGGAAAAACACCATGTGCCATCTCAGAGTACAGTCCATGGGGTCACAAAGAGTCAGATATGACTCAGCAACTGAGCACAGAACATTATTATGAAGACTAGTGTTCTATCAGTTTGGGTGATGGCCTGGAACAGAGCCTTGAAGAGACTAATGTGAGAAGTAAAGTGTGTTTTACCAAACCTCTGAGATTTTTTTGGGGGGGGGGGGGCGGGTATTTGTTATCACAGCATAATGTAGGTTATCCTAATACAGAGATGATTTAGGGCTAAAGAAACAAAGAAAAGCAAATGTCCTTTTCAAAACTGGGTGATGGCAATTTGATGCAGATAAGTTGATGTCATCCTTCTCCAAGGACATTTAAACCTGAATGCTCTTACAGAGAATATTGAGAGACAATTCTCCATGGATATCTCTCACACGTCTGTGTGTCTTATGAGCAGAGGAACTGAGTGCCTTGTTTTGTACTGTCTTTTCAAGGATATTTGCTCAGTGAGCATCCTTGGAAAATAAAAATGGTGTCCCTTTTTAGAGCAAAGGGCAGGCTTGGGGACCAAGCCCCAAGGAAGTGCTGGCTACTGCTATTTCTGTGAGTAATAGAGATTTTTGCTTCTAACCCAGGATTCTCATGACTTCCATCAGCATTCATGAAACTATTTCAGAGTATCTTAGCCTACAAGTCAAGTTAAAGTCATGTAAAATCTCAGACCCTTCACAGTTCTTGACAAATACTAGGGAAATCAAGTTCGATATAGGGCCAGGGCTTGACTTAATGGCAGCTAGTTATATGACACCATTCCTGAGAATCAAACAGATCATGGATAAAGGAAAGACTTCTCAGGGGCTCAGAGCTGCTGAAGCCTCCATCAGAATATAAAAGAACTGACCTCAAAGAGAGTGTTTCATAGCCCAGATGGGAAAATGCCTTTCATGTGAAGTAGATAAGGCATTAGGAAAGAACTTTTAGAATCAGTGCAGCTTCAAAGTACAAGTGCAGGGCTGTGAATTCTAGAACATGATGGTATTTCTGGCTGCCTATGGGAGTAGGAGAGGAGAAGATATACAAAGAAAGAAATCACTTTAGAAAATATTTTGACATTATCATCTGTAACAACAGGCACACACCTAAGATCTAACAATTCTACCTCTAGATGTATTCTCCATAGAAATTCTTACATAAACGCATCAGGAGGTCAGAAGAATATTCACAGCAGCACTTTTTGTTAAAATGTTAGAAACTAAGCAAATGACAACTGACAGGAGAATGTATAAATAAATTGCATTATGATCCTACAATAGAATATTATATAGCAGTGAAAGTAAATCAACATAGATGAACCTCGGACCATAAGGAATAACTCAGTGCTTTACAACCTTTTTAAAGTTCGGAACAACAAAAGTGACAATAGATTGTTTAGAGCAGTGTTTTTAAAACTTTTTGACAACAGGCCAAAGGAAGAAATATATCTGACACTGTGATCCATGAACCACTGTAAGAAATGATTTCACACACACACACATACACACACACACACACAGAGTGAAACAAATTTTCTTGCAACATTACTTGCCCTTACCACATTCATGTACTCTGGTGTTTTCTACCCCATTATATTCTATTTCATTAAAACCAAATTCTGGTCATGATACATTAATTTGATTTCATGTCCATAACCTGAGTTGGAAGGCTACTGACTTGGGGATATTTATGTATGTGGTAACACTATAAATAAAAGCCATAGAACAATAAACACAAAATACATGATAGTGGTGCACAGGAGAAAATGGGATTGTTGGGTCAAGAGCCCACAGGTAGTAATAGTGAGATTGATAATATTTTAGTTTTAGTTGTGGTGTTGGGCTCATGAATAGTTATTATTTTGCTTAATTACATATTTAAACTGCATATATTATATACATATTATCAATTATAATAAAATGTTTTTACAAAGAGAGAGAATAAAATAAATATGGGAGGGGAAGAGGGTAAGAAAAGAAGGAAATGGAGACAGTTTCTAGAAGGGACTAAGGATCTCAGTCCCTTAGGTATCATGATGAACAGGTATCTTTAAATCTAGAAATCTGTATAGGCTTGTGAACTATTCAAATGTTTGAATGTGGGTTTTTGTCTTTGCATGTTCAACTGAAAGTGACTAGAAAGTGTCTGGAACTCAGTTCTCATTGTCAGAAACCATGTTTATCTGGAGCCAGCTGAAATCGCAGGAGTTCCATCAGAACTTTAGGGAAAAGAGCCCAGGAGGAGTAACAGACCAGATAAAATACGGGGAGTTCTAAAAGACAGTACTGGAGCCAGCCATAAATGAGGTTCACTTCTAGCCAGGGCCATTTCCTTATGGAGAAAAGGAATTGATACTTTAACTAGATTCATACTTCTAAGACCAAACACAATGAAAGAAGAAGGAACAATTAATCTATAGAAAATCTATGAAGAAAATGAGTCTAAATAAATTGAAATTATATTGTGGATCTAAGCTCTTTGAAATCATGTAACTATTCATGTTAATCATATTGATGGAATCACTTTCATGCTTACCCTTCAAACCTCACTACTTCAAAACTAAATAAAAAGACAGATATCTGAGTATTCCTGAATTATGCGTTAAGTCCAGAAAGTAAATGATTTTCTATATTTTCTGATATTTGAGACTAGCTCAGAATGTGAGATTTTACATTCTCTTTTCCATCCTACAAAATACAAACTCTTGTCATAGGATGTGTGGAATACTGAAGTAACGATGCCTACCAAGGTAGTGTCTCTTTTTCCTAATGAGTCTTAACATGGATTTATTCTAAAAGTGAGGTGATTCAAGTGAGTTGTTCATTATATGCAGAAGTGCTAAGTGGATCTTACATTTGCAGTGTGGATTAAGAACTGGCACTTTCTATAGCTGATATTGGTTGAAGCCAGTCCTTCACTGCCTGGCCTCAATCTGTTGTATTCAAGTTGCCTGAACTGTGTGTGTGTCTTTGTATATGTGTACATGTGTGTGCAATCAGTCGTGTCCAACTCTTTGAGACCCGATGGACTGTAGCCTGTTAGGCTCCTCTGTCCGTGGTATTCTCCAGGCAAGAATACTAGAGTGGGTTGCCATTTCCTGCTCCAGGAGATCTTCCTGACCCAGGGATCAAACCTGCTTCTCTTGTGTTGGCAGGCAGATTCTTTACCATTGAGCCAAGGCTGGCATTAAAGATGGCTTCGTATCCGGCAATGTGATAGCATAATAGTAAACAGAAGTGATTCTTAAAGAGAAAGAGTCTAAGACCTGACTCTGTTGACATTCATTTATTTAACATATAAGGATTTACCCTGGCATAAGATAGAACTTCCAGAAACTCAAAATTTGAAATACCTTTAGGAGAGTACTGTGTAAATATTATCTCTAAGGTAACATTGTAGAATGGCAATTGGTTGCTGCTCTGTTTATTTCCAGCTCTTGGCTTCCTAAACACAGAGATTTCACTTCCTGCCCCCCTTGTGGATGTAGGGGCCCTATGACTAGTTCTGGATGATGCATCATAAGGAGAAATGATGTGAATCACTTTGGAGTATTTACTTTGCTGCTGCAAATCCTCCAGGTCTCGATCTGTCCTCAGGCACTGTACTCAGTAATGTTGGGATGGGAGCTACTCTGTTAGCCTGGGGGTTCAAATAATAATGATATTGAGAATCTATGTATCTTGAGCAAGATATAAAACTTTGCTGTTGACTCTGGAGTTTCTTATTAATTGGGCTTGACCTAACCTGTCATTGGGCTTCCCTGTGGCTCAGACAGTAAAGAATCTGCCTGCAATGCAGGAGACCAAGGTTCGATCCCAGGGTCAGGAAGATCCCCTGGAGAAGGGAATGGCAACCCACTCCAGTATTCTTGCCTGGAATTCTCTGTCCGTGGAGAATTCCACGGACAAAGGCAGTGGATGGGATACAGTCCTTGGGGTTGCAAAGAGTTGGACAGGACTGAGCAACTAACACAACAACAGCCTGTCATTACTACCAATGATCTGACCACCAATTCCAACATGCTGGGGTGGGGGGAAGAAAGGAAGGTCCCCACACATCCAAGAGTTCTTTAGACACTAGTTGGGTGTCCAACAATTCAACTCAGTTCTGACACTAAATACCAGGGGATACTGTCAGATTCTGCAGGTTAAGGGCTCAACTCCACTAGACCGCCCTCTACTTCAGAGGCTAGTCATAAGCCCGGGTTATCACCTACACTTCTGACCCATTGACTACAGAATGGCGGCTCACATGAACTACTCTGTCCCTTTTGAGTTCAGTAAATTTGCTAGAGTGGCTCACGAACTCAGGAACATTTTACTAGATTATCTGTTTATTACAAAAGATACTAAAGGATATAAAACGATGGCCAGATAAAGAGACGCCTAAGGTGAAGTATGTGGAAAGGGCTCGGAGCATCCATTCCATCTCCAGAGTACCACTCTCCTCAAATCTCCAGCAACCTGAATTATCTCCAAAGCTTGCCCTTTGGGGTTTTAATGGAGGCTTCATTAGCCTCCATAAAATCAACTAGGTAGGCAAGGTTGATTAAATCTTTAGCCATTAGTGGTTGAACTCAATTTCCAGCTCTTCTCCCTTACTCTCCCCAAAGGTCAGAAATAGGGGTGAGGTCACAGGACTGAAAGTTCTCGCCCTCTAATCACGTGGTTGGTTCTCTTGGCAACCAGTCCTCATCCATAGGTGCAGTCCAAAAGCCTCATTAGCAATAACACAAAGCACTTTTCATCACTCTCATCACTTAGGAAATTCCAAGGGTTTTAGGAACTCTGTGCCAGAAATGGGGACAAAGAGCAAATATATTTCTTATTATAAATCACAATATCATACTATTATACCTTCGGTGGCCTGAAGTCACCTTGGCAGTCATACAGTAGGAATGTTACCATTTGTCTGTAGTATAGTTGTGGTATTGTAAATATTTCTGAATAATCTCTGCACTCTTCCCTACCAACTCCAGCCTCTGCTTTTTAACCTTTTCATTATGGCAATCTAGGTAATCAATATGAAGAAATTCTTCTATTTGAATGGGGGACAAGTCTTCTGTTCCCATGGAACCCTGAAAATACTTGGCGGGGAAAGGACATACAGAGAAATCCTTAATGGAAAATAAGAGGAGATGGCATTTTCTGGGACATCTACTCTTAGCTCCTGATGATACCAGAAAAGGAGATATTGATGAGATTGGAACAATGGCACTGACAACACAGTTGACTATTTACTTGGTATGGTTTGAAACTGACTCTCATTGTATCCCATTCATTGGGTACATCGGGTCAACTCACACAATATTTGCATTTACATATGCCAAGTATAAAGGGAACAGAAACCCTAAGAGATTAAAAAATGTTGAGAAGTATGTTTAAGCCAAATAACATTTATCTTCAAAACCATTAACTATTCAGTGAAAGAGAATTTAGGAGAACAAGTGGATCATAGAATTTTAGAGCTAGAAAGAACGTTAGACATCATCCAGGTCACTTTTGTGATTTCACAGATGAGGAAATTGAAGTCTCAAAAGGTTAACTGAGTTGCTCAGAGTCTAGACAGTTATTTGATGGAAGAACTTGATTTAAATCCATTGCTACTTCCCCTATATCATACAATTTCAAGGTTTTCATAAAGATAAGATTGCTGTCTTCTGATATTGCACCAAGACCAAAAGCCATCCAAACAGAAGTTCAGTTTTAAATGACATAGAAAGCTTCAAGAAAGAATATGCCCTTGTACATGATGTATAGTACAGATATTATTCATTTTAGATGAATGATAGGATGTAACTATAAATTATTTTTCATTTCCTGTCTCCTCAATATTAAAGACTTCATAGACTGGATATAACCTACTTTAGAGAGTAGAACCTACCAATCAAGGGTGTTATTGCATTAACTTGATACTCTGAGTATTCAGAAAAATGTTAGATTCCTTTTTTTTAACTTTGAGTGAAATCAGGGAATCCCTAAGAATAAAAAAAAATATATTTCATAACCTTCAAAGCAATGGTTAGTTGATGATGTCCCAGTCCTTCAGTCACTACATCCAATCAGATCTAGAATCCTGTTAGTTTCTCCTTCAAAGACCTCAGCTAGCTCTCCTTTTTTTCCCAGTGACTTGTTTATTAAATTCCACATCCTCAGATTGTTGTTTATGTAGCAGTGCCCCCTTATTCTTAGGGGATAAGACCCCAACAGAGGTCTGAAACCACAGATAGTACCCAACCTTGCATATATCATGCTTTTTCCCATACACACAAACCTATGATAAAGTTCAATGTACAAATTAGGCACAGTAAGAGGTTAAAAACACTAGCTAACAATAAAATAGAACAACTGTAACAATATACTGTAAAAAAAAATACCTATGTGAATGTGATCTCTCTCAGTGCAAGTGAAAGTGTTAATCACTTAGTCCTGCAATCACCTGCCAGGCTCCTCTGTCCATGAAATTCTCCAGGCAAAAATACTGGAGTGGATTGCCATTCCCTTCTCCAGGGGATCTTCCCGCCCTCTCAATTTTGCTCAAAGTTTCCTTGTCATAGAATAATTTTTGTCCTCTTTTATGTCCACTGAATCCTTTTCAGGTCATGTCTAAAGCCTATCTTTTCCCAAAGTCTTCTGAGGCTCTTCTGGCTCACATGAATCTCCTCTGCTTCAGGGAGTGTGGATTGCATATTAGCATCCTTTTTATCAAAATTTCCATTTAATCTAAATACCAGTGCCTGGAACTAACTCACATCAATTAAATTAGATATTCCTGCCATCATCATGTTTAAAAAAGTCCTCAGGTGATTCTAACGTAGAGTCAAGACTGAGAACCACTGTCACAGACAATTCATAGACCCTATCCTTTGTGTAGGTGCTTACTCACAGTATGTGTAGTAATACTTGAGATCTTACATGTATGTAAGTTTCTGCTTTTCCAAGTGAGGCAAATATTATCTATTATGCTTATTGTGAGTCCCTGTGACACTTGGTCCTGAGATAAACACAGCTAAAAGCCCTGAAGGCTAAAGTCGTGTTAGCAATATGGAGTTGAGGAGAGACTGACCATTATTGTTATTATTTGGCTTTTTCTATACTTAAAGTTTCAACATGCTTAAGAGTCAGATGTTTTTCTTTTGGAAAGAACCTCATTCATAGTAACATTTATTTGAACCCAGGAATAATTTAACTGGTTTTGATTTAGTTTGATTTAGCTGATTTTGGTTTATGCGTGTGTGAGTGCTCAGTCACTCAGTTGTGTCCTACTCTTTGCGACCCTATGGACCATAGCCCACCTAAGCTCCTCTGTCCATAGAATTCTCCAGGCAAGATTACTGGAGTGGGTTGCCATTCCCTTCTCCAGGGGATCTTCCTGACCCAGGGATCGAACCTGGGTCTTCTACATTGCAGGCAGATTCTTTACTGTCTGAGTCATCAGGGAAGCCTTAATTTGGTTTGTATATATTTATAAAATTCTTTGTAACTCGTCGGCATCAAAGCTTTCCTGCTTCTGTGATTAGGAACTTTTTCATTGTTAGTTTTAGAGCCAAGACAGATCTTTCAGCTACAACTGTAACTTCTAAAAATCAAAAAAGAGTGGCAATTAAAGATACCTTCTAGAACAGTGATATTTGCCTTCTAGCCTATTATGATCAGTAAGGCATAATCTGAATCCAACCTCACAAAAATCTTGTGTGTCTCACTCTAGAAATAATGAGTGTCTGTCGCACGCACAGCCTCTGGCTTCCAGTCTCTGCATTCCGAACAGTATAACCAAGGAGCCAGTCCTTGGGTATGATTTATTGTGCTTTATCCTTCAAGATACCTACACTGCGCACAACTGATTAGACCAATGGTGAGGTTCTGAGTTTAAGACTATGAATAGGTTAGATGGGAACCTTATGGAAGCTTTGGATTCGGAACTCTGTCCAATAGATGCATCTTCTCCTACAAAAACAAAGCACACGAATAAAACTAGGTCTAACTGAATTAATCAGTTTTGGGACAAGGGGAAGTTTCAAGTGGTAGAGGAAAAGTGTGTGTGTGTGTATGTGTGCACGCGCTCAGTTGTGTCCGACTCTTTTCGACCCTACAGACTGTAGCCCGCCAGACTCCTCTGTCCTTGGGATTCTCCAGGCAACAATAGTGGAGTGGGTTGCCACTTCCTACTCCAGGGGATCTTCCCAACCCAGGGATCAAACCCACTTCTCTTGCATCTGCATTGGCAGGCAGATTCTTTACCACTGAGTCACCTGGGAAGCCAGAGGATAAGTGTAGAAAGATAGAAATCGGTGCTAGAGATGCTGAGTCTTGAGAAAAGAAGTCTAGATAGTTGTTCTATTCTGAATGATGATTCAGTTCAGAAAACCAGAGCTTCATAAGTTCTGGTTTTCTAAAGCTAGACAGTTTCCTGCTACATGTCTTCCCCATATTCCTATAAGATTAACTCCTATTATCATGGGCAATCTGGGTATGTTACTGTGTCCTAGAGGAACCAGGCAAGCTTGAGCTTTCTCTAATTTTCTCAGTCTTGCTCCTGTGCATAAGCAAAACAGCATCTAGAGCCCATTAAACATGCTCACAGCATTCCTTTTCAAATTCCTTTCCAAATAATCTGTAACACCAGGAAGGGTGGGAAATACTTTTCTAGGAGAAAGAGATACTAGGTAGATATTCTGCAGTGTGACTTTCACACATAATTCAGGACTAAGTCTTGAAATTAAACTATGGGACTCGTTGCATTGTTGGCTCCTCCGAAAGCTTCCTCCTCATCACAATCGCTCACATGGAGTACCCACTGTATTCCATGCACTCTTCTAAACATCTGACCTGCAGTAGCTCTTTTAATCACCATAATACATTTATGAGAAAGGTGCTACTATTAACATTACTATCTTTACATGTAAGGACATTAATGCCCAGTTACTTTGCCTCCGTCTCATATCTGGGAAACAGCGGACCCGGATTCAAACCCAGGGAGTCTGACCTCAGAGTCCATCATCTTATCTCTTCATTATAGTATTTCAGTGATTTATACCAGCAATATACTCTCTGATACTAAGAAGGAGAAAGTGCTAACACCATTCAACAGTCACCAACAGACTCATCATATAACTGGTAAATAGATGAATTTCCAATCAGGAACTTGAGCGTTAAATCATTGGACATAGTCCATAGACTTTCATTTACAAAGATTGGGGTTAAATTCCCTGTTTGTCGATTAGTTTGTCGGGAATAGAGAAGGGGAGTAAATATATCCTCAACTGACAACGAAAACAGGATTAACTACTTTTTTGTTTTCTTAAAGTACAATGTAGACAAAAAAAGACATCGAGTTTAAAAATACCTTTTTTTTCCTCCAGATCCCTTGGATTTATGAATAAGCATTATAAACACAACATTCCCCCTTGGTCTGTGTGACTGATTGGTGTCTATACATTATATGAGGGCATTGCTTGCCTTCAGCATGTCTTCATGGTTAAATGAGTTAAGTCTCTTAGCAGTTTTCACTGGGGTCCTTGCTTGATTGACCCACGAGCCATGATCCGCGCAGGTTGCACTAACATTTGTTTCACCTTTCCCTATTCACTGATTAGCACCCAGCTACCTTCACTACCCTGGAGGATTAACCACAGAACTGTTTTATCTGTATGCAGACTGCCTTTTTTGTAACCCCAGATAAGGGAACATTGTAGCCAGGAAAAGATGAAAACAGGGAAACCCAACCATTGTACGCATTTGTTCTTATCTTTTATTTTTATAAAGAATAACAAAGGTTCCCAGCAGATAAAATCAATGCTTCATATGAAACCCAAATTCACAGTTTGTGTGAGTGCATTTTTTTTTTTCCCAGAGCTACTAATGTTGTTGTGTTGATGCCCTACATTTCCATTCCTTCCCATGCCCAGGAGGGGAATTTAGAACTTGAATAGACCTTTGAGATCACATAGTCTAACCCTCCCCACTGTCCCCTCCTTCTCCTAATAAGGAAAGTGAAGCCCCAGGAGGTTAACCGACTTGCACAAGGTCAGAGGAGCTCAATTGTCTTCTAAACTCCACACGAACTTTTTTCATTTCCAGCTTTAAATTATTTATTCCGTTTTTTGCCATTTTCACTTCATTGAAATGAACTCTCTCTTCTTGCTATTATATCCTGGAAGCTATTTATCCAACCTGATTTAATTGCATTCTCATGCAATTGTATTACATTTTGCAATTGCTATTACATTTTATATTCTCTGTGTTTTTATGCCCTAGTGCCAACTGTTAGCATCCTCTTTGTCCTGCTTTATTTTTAAATCACCCCAGGTGTTTCTGAGACTAGTTTTACTTATATTGCAACGTAGAGTTAAACATACCAACACAGGCAGAATGATTGAAATCCTAACTTAGGGTCCAGGAGGGGAAGACACAGAAAGCTAAGGGTTATTGTTGTAACTATTTCAGTGTTTTCCACATTATGACTACAATAAATTAGCATCCTTGGTCTCTGTTTTCCAAATTCCCCTCCCATCCTTTCTCTCTTTTTTTTTAAAGATCCATTCAGAGAGGAAGTTCTGTCCTGGAACCACCCCTGTCTTTCAAAATTAGCTTTAGGAAGTCATTGCAGACATCGAACATTAAGTAAATGAACCCCAATTTAAAAAGGATTTACACAAATTAGATGGAAAAGCTCAAGGGAAACCAAAGTGATCCTCATAGATCAAAAAGCCTGAGAAATTCTTTAAAATATTCACTTGTTTTCTTAGTGGGCAAATGGGTAAATAGAAACTGAGGCAAACTTGAGAGCTTATTAGAATGGCAGAAATTTTGAGACATTAAAAAAAAAAAAGCCATCTTGAAAGTAAAGAGAAATTCATTGTAGCAATAGTCGATAAAATATGTAGCCAAGAAAATGTCTTTTTTTTTTTTTTTTAATAGCTCAGTAGAATAATAGAGCTTGCCAATTATGGAGGAGATATTTTGATGCCTGCTAAGTCTTGGGCTTTATTTAGATGGACTCCAATCCAATCCACTGTCAACTGAATTATATGCACCATGGACTTCAAAGGCTCTGTGCTCAATGGGAACGTCCAGGGAGGAGTGCTGTGAGAAATAAATGATTGTGCTGCAGTGCTGGCTGCCAGGCTGCAGCGATCCCTTTTCAGTCACTGGAAAAATGTGGTGTGCAAATGGACGTCACGCTGTGATAAGGGAAGTCCAAAAATATAGTTGCAACACAGTGAGCAAACCTAATGGAGGCAAATCTTTCCTTTCCCTTGGACAGCTACACTCTGCAGGTGGTTTTACTGATGGACACAGCGTGGACGTGGATGTGTAAATATACATGCCTCGAACACTCCTTTCTGAAATAGGTATGTCAGAGTTGAAGTCACAGCCACACTTAAAAGAGCTGGGGTGACAGTAAAATTTGCTCCAGGAATTTGCTTTGGCAGTTTACCCTGACTCCTGGATAGGAGGAGGTTTTCCAAGGGAGCTCTGATCGCTGTGGCTGCTTTTGTGGGGCACAGAGCTCCCCTCCACTGCCTTCTGAGAGGAGACGTGTCCACAGACATTGGCAGGTGGAGGACGAAGGCTGAGTGGCTGCAGCTCTTCTCTGTACCATTGCAGTTCTCAAACTAAGCCGCACTAGAACCATCAGGAAGTCTCCTTAAAGTATGTTGTTGGAACCCACTCCTATGGGCTGAATGTCTGATTCCAAAATTCTAGGGTGGGCCTCAAGAGTTTAACATTTTAAAAAAAAGAATTTATTTATTTTTGACTGTGCTGGATCTTTGTTATTACATGTGGGGGTTACTCTGTGGTGTACAGGCTTCTCACTGTGGTGGGTTCTCTTGTTGTGGAGCAGGGGCTCTAGGTGTTATGGGCTTCAGTAGTTGGAGCACATGGGTTGAGTAGTTGCAGAGCACAGGCTTTGTTGCTCCGTGGCATGTGGGATCTTCCCAGACCAGGGGTTAAACTCATGTCTCCTGCATTGGCAGGTGGATTCTTTTCTAAAATTAATTAGTTTCCTTTTAATTGGAGAATAGTTGCTTTACAATATTGTGTTGGTTTCTGCCATATGTCAACATGAATCAGCCACAGATATACCTATGTCCCCTCCCTCTTGAACCTCTTCGCCATCTCCTACCCCATCCCACCCCTCTAGGCTGATTCTTAACCACTAGACCACCAAGGAAGTCCGAGTTTACATTTTTATCGTGTGGCCAGGAGATGTTCATGCTGTTGATCTGGGGACCCCACTTTGAGCCACTGATCCTTGATCTGCTTCGACCAGTCTGGATGTTTTCATGTGTGTTGCAAACATGATTCCACCTTTAGTAAGCAAGGATGCTTCTGTCTGTTCACTCAACTTTCCATAAACTGTCGATGCCAAAGTATGTGATGTGCATGCATGCTAAGTGGATTCAGTTGTGTCCAACTCTTTGCAACCCTATGGACTGTAGCCTGCCAGGCTTTTCTGTCCATGGGATTCTCCAGGCAAGAATACTGGCGAGGGTTGCTGTGCCCTCCTCCAGGGAATCTTCCTGACCCAGGGATTGAACCTGGGTCTCCTGCATCTCCTGCATTGCAGGCAGATTCTTTACCCACTGAGCCACAAACTGAGAAGATGAGAAATGCTGTTGAGCTGATGGGAACATGGAATTCCTCATGTGCCTAGTTCAGGAGAAGGCTGGAAGGAGGTAGAGTTGTGATATTTGTTAGAGGGGTTTTATGAAGGTGATGCTTTCATGCAGCTTTGTTGTCATTGCAGGGCTAAATATGAGACTCAGCAAAGGAAGATGATTTTCCTTCTTCCCCCAACTATTCTCTAGGAACTTGGCCTTTAACATATACAAGTGGTTTTTGACTTTAAATCAATATGTTCTTGGTAGCACTGACTTAAAATAATTATTTGGAGGAAAGAGCCTCACCAACAAGGAGCTGTGGCCTTTTTGTGGAGTTCTGAAGTAGCAGCTCAGCAACTTTCCAGGGAGGGAGCAGGTTTCAAGACAGAGATTAAGTCTAACGAACCAATGTTTTCTTTACGGACTAGACAATGCAGTCTCACATTAAAACAGCAAAAGAGTTAATAGAAAGAGAAGAAAACATGTGATTTAAAAGGTTGTCAATCTCACTCTACACTTCAAGAAGTTAAATTTGAAGCAAAAAGGTGAGTTCTTCAGGCCTGTTTCTCGGGCCTTCTCTATTCTTTTTTTTTTTTTTTTAAGTTGATATGTTGTATTTTCATTTTTTATTCAGCTCAAGAAATTTTCTTTTCTTTGTTTTGGCTGTGTGGCATGTGTGATCCTTGCTCCCTCAACCAGGTATTGAATCTGTGCCCCCCCTGCATTGGAAGCATTGAGTCTTAACCACTGGACCACCAAGGAAGACCCCTTCTGGATTCTGAAAGCACCCATTTTACTTTTTAGAAATGTCGTTCTAATAGGGCAGATCTCTTTATGTACTGCACAACAAAACCTCAAATATAGTTTTAATGAAAAGATATCAAACAGTGAATATTGTATGAAGCATTTATCTTTATGTCTGATTGAAAATTTTAAGATAGAAGTTTATATAAAATAGTTAATAATGGTTTTATTTTTCATTTTAAAAACATCTTCTGTTACGTGTTTTCTTTTTTATTGTGGGGTAGCAATGTGTTCTGCACTAAAATAAAATTTTAAATAAAATAACATAATGGTACCCAGCCAAAGAGTTTCAGGGTATTTTATTCTGACATTTTTTAATTCTCTGGCATGCTTATGAAAAACATGAAAACTCAGTTTTCTTTGGAAGCCCTGGTGAATGCTAATCGGAGTTGGACTGTGGCGATGCCTGCCTTGGACCAGCCTTGCCCAGGGCGGGTTTGTTTTCTGGTGTTGGTGGAGAAACTCTCCCTGCAGGGTGACTTCTGACTCTGGCTATTGGAGCCAGAAAAGGGCCACCAGGTGAGCTGTCTTCCCTACAATGTGGGACCTTCCCTTAAAGAGTGAAAATTGCCAGTGTGTGTGCACAGTAAGTCACACCAGTCCTGTCCGAACCTTGGTGACTCTGGTATAGCTCACCAGGCTCCTCTGTCTTTAGGATTCTCCAGGCATGAATAGTAGAGTGGGTTGCCATGTTCTCCTCCAGGGGATCTTCCCGCCCCAGAGATTAAACCCTAGCCTCCTGCATTGGCAGGCTCGTCCTTTATCACTAGCTCCGTCTGGGAATCTTGCTGAAAAATGTGACCTGAAGAAAACCGAAAGAGAACTTGCTTGACTTGCCTAGATTCACCATAGATCCAAGCGGGATGGAAAAAATACCTCTTCAGATCAGATGTGTCAATTCTGTGCCTACAGAATAAAGCACCAATACCGAGGAAACTAATTGCCAGTCTTGCACGTTGTGGCAGATTCTGCAAGGGGTACATGCCCCTTGTGGGGGCTATAAGGCAATTCCCAAAGACGAAAGAGCTTGGGCTTTGCAGCCAAACTTCTCTGAGGTTGAATCCTTTTCTCCCCTATCTAGGTTACTTGATTTCAGAACTTCACCTGTTTAAAAAAAAGGGAAAATAATACCTAGCTCATAGAGTAGTTATGAAATTTGGAGATAATCCATGTAAAGTACCTAATAGAGAGTCTAGAACATAGTAGAGCAATAAAGAGTAGCCCTCCTCCCAATGCCATTCCCAGGAAAATCTCTTAAATTCTCAACAAAGTTAATAGAGAAATGAGTTCCAGATGATAGAATTTTCTCTACAGAACACAGCTACTCTGTAATACACAGGATTTGTATTTGAAGACATGACAGATAATTTGGGGGGACTTGGATAAAAGAATAATTGTAAAGTCTAAATTTCCTGTATTATTACTCTTAAAACCATCTATAATCTCATCTCCCAAATATATTAGGTGAATTTCTGAAATTTTTGAAATGTTGAAAGATTTAAGCTTGACAATATATTATTCCCCCCATCATGATCAAATAATTTTTCTTGTCAATCCTAATGCAAAATGGCACACGAGATAATAACACTTCCCCCCTGCTGAAATACGTTTCATTTATCAAACCTCAATAAAGCTTTTACCAAGCCTATTAATAAAGCGTTGCTTTTAGTAATGCAACATCCATTCTTACAAGCATCACAGTCTTGCAAATTGGTGCGAGGTAAATAAGAAAGCCCACCTGATAGCTCCCTATATATCAATATGCCCCACAGGGGAAATGGCATTGCTTCTCATTGAACAACCACCTCTTTGAGTGGAAATTAATCCAAGGCATCATGGGACTATCTAAACATGCCCTCTTTAGAATGTGTAGATTAGAATTGGTGGTTGTGTGGCCATAGATTTAAACCTAGGCAGGAATCAGTTCAGAAGATGTGAGCTTCGGATTGTGAATAAAGGCTCTGTGGATGTGGCTCTGTGTACTGATTGGTGGCAGAATCTTGTTAGAAGGGTGTTAAATAGTTTTCTCAGCTTCATAAGAAGTGTTGCCGCTTTGGGGCTCTAGCATGCAACTGAGTTGAGTAATTGATGTCTTCTTATAACTTACGAAAAAGCTTTTCCAACTCTTAAATTGCCTTATTAAGAATCTGTGTCACACGTTCCAGAGCAACCAGAACCCAGAAAATCTGTATTCGTTTCTTAAGGAATTAAATCTTTTTTTTTAAATTGTATGTGTAATATCTTTACTCAGTTAAAAACCAAAAATGTATAAAAACATAAAGAATTTTAAAATGTCTCCTTCTCCTTTCCATCTTCTATCTATCCTCAGGTCCTGCTATAACTCACCCCCATAGATGATACTATATTTGCATGTAAAAATAAGCATACATCCATTCTTATTTTCCCTTCATTTTAACACAACAGTTAGCATGTTTTATACACTGGTATGAACCTTAGTTTTCTTTTAACCTAACACTATATCTTGGAGATTTTCTTATAACATTATACTTGTTATGTATTTTCTCTGTTAGTCTAGGTCCTCTGAGAAGCAGATGCAAAAACTGTATTTAAGATGAAACGCCTCTAAGAGGAAGTGAGAAGGAGCCAGGAGAAGCCAGGGGAGTTGTCAGACCACAAGACAGACTCCGAGTGAAAGACAGAGAGAGAAGAAAACTGGCTGGATGCATCTTAGATTGCAATCCAGCTTGGCAAGACTGTTAGGGAGCCCCCAGCCAGAGCCACCCATCAGAGGAATTCGTCTCCCAGCAATGGGCCTTCCTCAGTGTCCCAGTCACACTCAGTCACTGGTTCGAAGCAACCAGGGAGAGCATAGACTCCTAGGAAACATCCAGGTGGATTTCAGAGTCAGCAGATGGGACCTTTATTAGTTGCATCCCCCATAGTTTTAGAGGTTTGCAAGGCACTTTCATGTTAGATAAGCCTGCTTTTCCCAGAAACCTCCCATTTACATCTTCTGTTCAGATCCAAGTCATATGATTTTTTTCCTACTGAAAAGGGGGCTGGGAAATTGTGGAACTGGACATGCTGTTTGGGGCAAAGGCTATGATGGAACAAAAAACCCCAGAGTTTTCCCTGCTTAGCAGGGAACCCAAGCCCATAAGTGTCGGTAACTGCTGCACATTTAGTAAGTTTGTTGGATGAATTAATGGAGATTTTAGGGCCTTGGCATCAGAACTCCACAGTATCCTCAAGGAGTTTCTTTGGAATAACGCTCACCACCAGTACCTCAATCTGCCTGTTTTCTCCAATGAAAGAAAGTCAAGAGCAAAGCAAAACTAAACAAAAACAAACATCCCCCTCCTCCCAAAATACTAAGAGAAACAGCTTAAACAGATTTAGGACTTTAAATTTCCCAAAGCATTTTTACGCTCATCATCAATGTCTACATCTTTAGATTCCTACATTGAAAAATTTCAATTAGTAAGTACAGGAATCTGGTCTTTTGGGTTTTCACTAACAAACTTAGGCAATAACTACATATCTTTTGAATATTAAGTTAGGAACCACAGAATAGCTTCCAGAATCTTCCAGTTTCATGCTCTTCACTTTCCTACTTGAGACTCTGTTCCAGCCACACTAAATTTGTCCTGTTTGAGGGGTTTTTGCCCAATGCATCCCCATTAGGATGCTAGGAATGGTCTTTTGGGTTCCTTGGACCCAATTCCATTATGTCTGCTAGTGCAGTGGGGGGCATCCCCAGACCAACAACTAGCAATTTTCTGGATACAAGCTGGGTGTCCTATCAACATTCAATTGAATGTTGATACTATATACCTGAAGATAGTTTCAGATTCTACAGGTTGAATGTTCAGTCCCATAAGACTATTTCCTCTCCTCTCCCCCTATTTCAGATGTCAGTCACAAGCCCAGGTTGCTTCTGACCAAATGGCTATAGATCAGTTTCCCACAATCCCCTTCTTGGGTTCAATTAATTTGCTAAAGAGGTTCATAGAACTCAAAGAAATATTTTACCTACTAGGTAAGTTTCTGGTTTATTATATTAGGTAGTTAGAATAGAAAAAGGAGTCCAAAATGGCAGTGGCTAAAAGACAGACAAAGAAAGGGAAAAATCCTGCAAAAAGGGAACAAAGGAAAAATCCATGGACAGGAGTGGGAACCTCAGGTGAAACAAGCATGCCCCCTTCCTGATTGATGATAGGTGCTAGCCCTAATTTGCATAGGGCAGGCTGGGGGTGGTGGTGGGGAGGAGACAGAAAGTATAAAAAGAGGGAGCGTGAGGCGCCCTGATGGCTCAGGCAGCAAAGAATCTGCCTGAATGCGGAAGACCTGGGTTCAATCCCTGGGTCAGGAAGATCCCCTGGAGAAGGGAATGGCTGCCCACTCCAGTATTCTTGCCTGGAGAATTCTGTGGACAGAGGAGCCTGGCGGGCTATAGTCCGTGGGGCTGCAAAGAGTTGGACAGAACTGAGCGACTAACATTTCATTTCAAGAAGGGCTGAGGCCTCTCCTTCAGGGTCCGCCCACCCTCATGCCTCAGGGGTGTATTATCCTTTATCATATAAAACTCTGGGCTGCAACCAAGCTGTAACACTGGTCCCCCACTCACATATTTGTTGCATTGAGACTGAACCAAGGAAATTACGCACTCTCCCAACACATCTAGGGCCATGACCCGGATGTAACCTGGCTGTAGCAACCTCCACTGGACCTCAGCGAGGCGGAAGCCAAGCACAGCGGAAGCCCAACTGTGTTTTCTCGGAAGGTGGAGGCTGAGTGCTGCAGAAACCTGGTCCAGTGGCAACCAAACCCGGCAGAAGCCCAGCCCAGCATAAGTGACGGGAAGCCCAACATAGTAAGAACTGGACAGCAAAAACCAACATAGCAGAAAGCTCAGGAGCTTCACGCTCAGATTCCAGAAGACTTCCAGTTAAGGTAGGAGGTCCTTGTCTCTGGCTGGAAGGACGATACGGCTAACAAAATCTTAACTCCTTTACATTCTCTCGTTTCTTGTCTCCTCGAACGGAGCAGGCGAGCGGCTGTGGATGTAATTGAGGGGTTCTGGCAGGGGCTACTCCCAGCATGTCCTGAAGGCGCCACTATCGGCTGTGCCCCAGTAGCTATTGCCCAAGCTGTTGGGGGTTCGTCTGTCTGTTGTGCCGAGAATCAGGCTAAGGAAAACTGTGTGGGTACATGTCAGGCATTTAGCCGCTTTCTCAGCAGGTTATGAAGGGGATTCCTCCACACGGTCTTTCCACTGCTTTCTCATCTGTTTTCTAGCTCCTCCCTCCATTTATGCCACTCTCTGCAAAGTATTGGGAAGGTCAACAGCTTTCTATATGTGGAAGGTGTGCTCTTTTCGCGAGCCCTGTCCGGGCCCACAGTGTCGCCTCTGCAATTTTCTGGTGGCATAACCAGAAAATGGCTGGCCCTTGATAGGAAAATATTATATAGTATCCAGTCCATCTATAGATTCAGGCCTTCATCTCCCGTGTTTCCTATGACATGTGTGTCAACAGTCTATGTGTCAGTGGACCTGCTAGGGCTAGAATGCCACCTAGTGGCATCCATTCGAGGGCAATTGGGCTTCCAGGGTCAAAATTGCCATTTTGGGAGTTATCCCTACAGGCCATTTACACCCAAACCCTTACCAATTTTCTCCGTAAAACTGTGCACATACCTTCTGGCAAAATATCCTTTCTACCATATGGAACATCAGGTCTGTTACCTCTTGTCATTTTCTGTAAATTCAGCAATCCCTGGTCCTTAAGCTACTTTATGCCTCAATTTCTACAACTACTACCCTGCCCCCTCTGCGGGCAACATCGCTCCACCCAGCCCTCAGAGCAGTAAGAGAAATTAGGCTTGTGGCTGTTTCACCAGGTTCCCAGTCTCAGGGCACAGGCTTGGATTGCTTTACATCATACTATCTATTCCCATCCAGGGTGGACAAATCGACAATGAGTCTGGATTACAATCCCTTAATCTTACCCAGCACTAGTCATGCTAGAGGCCCTGGGGACACCCAACTCCAGTCTGGAGATCCCAGGAGGTCAACCTGCCCAGGAATCTGGTCCTTGGTAGACTGACATGCCTCAGCCTTCTTGGGAATCCACCGTTCAGGGGGTCCCATGAGGTCAGCATGCCTTGACGTACCCAGGGACCCAACTACTGGGAGTCTGACCTGCCTCGACCTGCCCAGGGATTCAATCTCCAGGAGGTGGACATGCCTCAACCTGCCTGGGGATCTGCGCCCTGACCTGGGGACACCTGGCTCTCAGGTTGCAACAGTACTGTGTAGGATAAGCTTCAGAAAGACTCATCCTAAGGAAGTCCACCCATGGAAAGAAAATGGTCTATTGCTTATGTTGCTGTGGTGCTGTGCCCAGGTCTCAGCGGTTACTCAGGACCCAACCAGAATCCCATCACCTTTCTGGAAAGGCTAAAGGAGGCCCTCCAAAAGTTTACCAATCTCAACCTAGACTCTCATGAGGGACAGGTGGTTTTAAAGGTTGGGGGAAGGAGACAAAGTATAAAAAGAGGGAACCAAGATGTGTTGAGGCCTCTCCTTTGGGGCAGCCTGCCCTCATGCATTGGGGGTGTACTATCCTTTGTTTACCAAATAAAACTCTGAGCTGTAACTGAGCTGTAACACTTGTCTACCGTTTCAAATCTTTGTGACTGAACCAAGGCAGTTACACACTCTCCCAATGATTATAAAAGGCTATAAGTCAGGAACAGCCAGCTGAAAGAGATACAGAAGGCAAGGTGTGGCAAAAGTGAAACTCAGACTGGGAATTGATTCCATGGTCTTTTAACTGAGATCACACACCTGTTCTCAGGACTTAATGAAGATCTGGTTCTTGATGTCTCATCAGAAAAAAAGAATTCAGTGAAAGGTAAAGTGATAGTTGTTAACTTGGAAAAGATGCACAATGAAAGTTCCATGTTAAAGTTTTATTGGAGGCAAAATGAGGACTGCAGCCTGGGATACAAAACCTCAGATAGCTCTGAGAAGTTGCTCCAAAGAGGCGGTTGGGGAAGGTCAATATATGTGATTTTGGTAAAGGAGGAGTTCATGCAAACAAGCACTTATCTTACCAAAATGTTTTCTGCTAGGAGCTAAGGTCACCATGAAGGGATTTAGTGATTTTCTAGATAAAGAAGATGCAAGGGTTGGGCTCATAAAATCAGTTCCTTAAAACATCTATTTAAAGACCTGTTCCACCAGTTTTCCTGGAGCACAAAGTGCCTCATTCCTTTTCTCCACCCTGAACTCCCTTTAAGATGTGTCAAAGGTCAACAGCTGAGCTGCACAGGATTCAAACCCCATAGAGATAGATGACAAATGCCCTTGGCAAGTGCCAATTTGTAGTTAACATAGGTAAGAAATGAATTTAGTTAGAGAGAAACACACTCCACAGAGTATGGGCTATTTCAGAAACTGTGAGAGGCCCCAGGGTATGTGGTCATCAGTTTCCACAGGGCTGGGTAATTTCAGAGGCTTCATGGGTGGCTCTAGTAAAGAACCTGCCTGCCAATGCTAGAGATGTAAGAGATGTGGATTGGATCCCTGGGTCGGGAAGATCCCCTGGAGAAGGGTCTGGAGAATCCCGTGGACAGAGGAGCCTGGTGGGCTACAGTCCGTAGTGTCCTACAGAGTCGGACATGACTGAAGCAACTTAGCATGCATGCAGTAAGTGGGGAAGATATTCTAGCTATTTGGGGGAAAGAGTGAAGATCTCCAGAAATTGGGCCACCACCCACTTTTTGACCTTTATAATCAGTCTTGGAACTGTTATGGCACCTGTGTGTCACATAGCATGCTGATGTGATACAATGAGGAAATGTTGAGGCTCAAGATCTAGTGGAAGTTGAGGATCTTGGACCCATTTGGTTCTAATCAGTTTATGTTGCCTCCTTGGGCTATCTCATTCTTTTAAAAATTATGCCCTGCCCTCTTCCTTCCTGTTTCAAAAGGGTAGGGAACTATCATGCCCTCTCCAGGAATCAGCCCCCTCCAAGCACTTCTGAGTGTTCACTAACCTGGAAGCTCTCCAAATCCCATCATTTTGGGGTTTTAAGGAGTCTTCATTACATATGAAAAGATATACCCATTTGAATGCAGAGTTCCAAAGAATAGCAAGGAGAGATAAGAAATCCTTCCTCAGTGATCAATGCAAAGAAATAGAGGAAAGCAATACAATGGGAAAGACTAGAGATCTCTTCAAGAAAATTAGAGATACCAAGGGAACATATCATGCAAACATGGGCTCAATAAAGGACAGAAATGGTACAGATCTAACAGAAGTAGAAGACATTAAGAAGAGGTGGCAAGAATACACAGAAGAGCGATACAAAAAAAGATCTTCATGACCCAGATAACCATGAAGGTGTGATCACCCACCTAGAGCCAGATATCCTGGAATGTGAAGTCAAGTGGGCCTTAGAAAGCATCACTACGAACAAAGCTAGTGGAGGTGATGAAATTCCAGTTGAGCTATTTCAAATCCTAAAAGATGATGCTGTGAAAGTGTTGCACTCAAGATGCCAGCAAATTTGGAAAACTCAGCAGTGGCCACAGGACTGAAAAAGATCAGTTTTCATTTCAATCCCAAAGAAAGGCAATGCCAAAGAATGTTCAAACTATTGCACAATTACACTCATCTCACACACTAGCAAAGTAATGCTCAAAATTCTCCAAGCCAGGCTTCAGCAGTACGTGAAGTGTGAACTTTCAGATGTTCAAATGGGATTTAGAAAAGGCAGAGGAACCAGAGATCAAACTGCCAACATCCAAAAAGCAACATCGAAAAAGCGAGAGTTCCAAAAAAACATCTATTTCTGTTTTATTGACTACAAAAGTCTTTGACTATGTGGATCACAGCAAACTGTGGAAAATTCTTAAAGAGATGGGAATACCAGACCACCTTACCTGTCTCCTGAGAAATCTGTATGCAGGTCAAGAAGCAACAGTTAGAACGGGACATGGAAAAACAGACTTGTTCCAAATTGGGAAAGGAGTATGTCAAGGCTGTATATTGTCACCCTGCTTATCTAACTTTTATGCAGAGTACATCATGCGAAATGCCAGGCTGGATGAAGCACAAGCTGGGAGAAATATCAATAACTTCAGATATGAAGATGACACCACACTTATGGCAGAAAGAGAAGAACTAAAGAGCCTCTTGATGAAAGTGAAAGAGAAGAGTGAAAAAGCTGGCTTAAAACTCAACATTCAGAAAACTAAGATCACGGCTTCCAGTCCCATCACTTCATGGCAAATAGATGGGAAAACAATGGAAACAGTGAAAGACTTCATTTTGGGGGGGCTCCAAAATCACTGCAGATGGTGACTGCACCATGAAATTAAAAGACACTTGCTCCTTGGAAGAAAAACTATGACCAACCTAGACATCATATTAAAAAGCAGAGACATTACTTTGCTGACAAAGGTCTGTCTAGTCAAAGCTATGGATTTTCCAGTAGTCATGTATGGATGTGAGAGTTGAACTATAAAGAAAGCTGAGTGCCGAAGAATTGATGCTTTTGAAATGTGATGTTAGAGAAGACTCTCGAGAGTCTTTTGGACTGCAAGGAAATCCAACCTGTCAATCCTAAAGGAAATCAGTCCTGAGTATTGATTGGAAGGACTGATACTGAAGCTGAAACTCCAATACTTTGGCCACCTGATGTGAAGAACTGACTCACTGGAAAAGACCCTGATGCTGGGAAAGATTGAAGGCAGGAGGGGAAGGGGACAACAGAGGATGAGATGGTTGGATGGCATCACCAACTTGATGGACATGATTTTGAGTAAGCTCTGGAAGTTGGTGATGGGCATGGAAGCCTGATGTGCTATAGTCCATAGGGTTGCAAAGAGTTAGACAGGAGTGAGCAACTGAACTGAGTCTGGTGAAATACCTAGGGGTGTTTAAAGAGTCATCTCATTAACATAACAAAAGTCACGTTGATCACTCTGCATACTCTTGTTACTCATTCTCTTTATCTCAGTTTCTGCCTTTCCCTCCCTCTGTTGTTGTTCTTTCAAAGTAGCCTTTTATAAACCTCACACTAGTCTTAGTAAAATTTTTTGGAAAAGGAGGAGAGGATAATTATTCTATTTTATCCTTGAGAAGGCTGAGTTTCAGAGAGACTTTGACCCCCAGTTTCCATATCTGTGCTGTGTGTTAGATCGTTTTGGTCATGTCGAAATCTTTGGGACCCTATGGTCTGTAGTGAGGAAAAGGGAAGCTTGGCGTGCTGCTGTTCATGGGGTTGCAAACTGTCGGACACAACTGAGTGACCTCAACGAAAACAATGGTCTTTAGCTGTCAGGCTCCTCTGTCCGTGGGACTCTCCAGGCAAGAATACTGGAATGGGTTGCCATGCCCTCCTCCAGGAGACCTCCCCGACCCAAGGATCGAACCCACGCCTCTTACATTTCCTGCATTGGCAGGTGGGTTTTTTAACCACTGCCACCACCTGGGATGCCTCTAGCTAATGGCAAAGTTTTTTTATATTTAGGCAGAAAAATATGGCATGGAGAGCATCAACTTGGAGGTAATGCTTCCAAGGTTGGATTCCCAGCTCCAGCAGTTAGTCACTACATATCCTTGAAATACCTCCTCTAAGCCTCAGTTTCTGTCTCCTTAAAATGATAATGATGCTAATGCTCCCTCATTAGGATCTTGTTGTTGACATATGGCCTAGGGCCCTGTATGCAGTGACTCTGTAGGCTTGTACTTTTCAGGATGATCCAGCTATCTCAGTTGGGGAGCTCTGTGTGTGTTCAAGTTGCTGATGGTAGTAGTAAGGTGTTAAGTTAGAAGGAGATACAGGGTTGCAGTGTTAGAGGAAACACACTGACTGAAACTGCCCACCTTGGCCAGGCGCCATAGTAGCTATTGGAGTGAGTCAGTTTTACAACAGGAGGTCCTGTTAAGAAACACAGAACCAACAAGACACTACCAACCAGAACAATACAGGAAAGGTCAAAAGGAGATGCCGCATGTTCTAACACCTCCCAGAATCCTCCTCTCTGGTATTCATCTTGGTGAGCTACACATGTGCCACTAGGAAGGACCCTGAGTCAGAATGACTGACCACAGACAACCCAGAACTAATCCCATCACTGTAAAACCTGTGACTACGAGCATGGCAGAGGAGTCTTTCTGGTTTCCCTTACGCTCTAGCTCTCCTTCCCAGCACCTCTTCCCAATAAAGTCTTGATTTGTCAGTATGAGTGTCTCCTTGGACAGTTCATTTCCAAATGTCAGACTGACAGCCCACTTTCAGGCTGTGGAAGGGTCCCCCTTCCTGCAATAGTAGTAGAAGATAATTTGAAGCAAGAAAGGACCAATGTGGATACACTGATTATTTGCTGGGTTCCACTGGATCAGGAACTGATCCGATTTCACTCTGTTACAAACTCCAGGCAGTTAGATGCCTCACTTAGGGTCACTTAACCAATTGTTAAGTGCAGAATGCATGATGTTTGACCAGGTTTGGGGTGATTTCCATCTTGAATAAGCTCGTAATACCAGTCAACCCATTTGAACTTGAGCTACTTCCTGGGTGAGAGGACCCCTGTGCAGCAAGTTAGGTATTTTCAAATATTCCTGGGAAGGAGATTCCATTCTTTCCTGGAATCATACCAGAAAGTCCTAGCAAGATACCAGTTATTTCCACCAAGGTGTCTTTGATTTCTCCATCACCTGCCTATATTTTGCAGACCACGCTAGCCTGTTGAAGGCTTCTAGGTGGCTTTTTATTATGGAGTTCAGATTTAATAGGTAGTTTCTAATCTGACTATTGGATGCTGGTGTTACTGAGAGAAACAGTGTGGTCTTGGCAACTTGTCTCCACTGTGGCAGCAATTCTGAGATGCACCTGCTGGTCGGTGACATTGATTTCTATGAATTGTTTTATTCTTGTCGGAATCGATCCATCAGCCAGTGGCCACCTCATCCTTGGATGCGACTTCATCATGTTTCCATCTTCTCACTTCTCTCCAGCCCTCTAGCCTGTCAGGAAGAAACAGGTTACCTTGGAGACAGGACGTTTGGAAAATGTATGAAACCACTGCCTCCGATTCAGGTTTTAGATATAGGTGATTCTCTATGCTTAATTTAAATATCATTTAGAAAGGGAGGTAATGGATTCAAAATAGAGGATTTTCTCTTTTTTTTTTCAGTTATGGAGATGTGTATGTCCAAAGAAGTTTAAAAATCTTATTTTTTTTACATTTCTTAAATAATAAGTAAACAATTGCCTGGGCTGCACTGAAGACCCAGTGTAGAGATTTAGTGTAGAGAAGAGAGGAAAGGATGAAAGAACCTCTCAAAATTCCTTTCAGCCAAAAGAGCCCAAGAAAGTAAGTTTATTCTGGGATTTGAAGCCTATATGAATTCAGACTATTTTATACCATTGTTTTGAGAAACATTGTATGCCACAATTTTTTTAAATACAGAAAAAAGGTAAATTAAAAAAATGTAAGCATTTGTTGTACCATTTTAGCTTCTCTGTGTGAAAATATGTATATAAGGCATTGATATGCATGTATTAAACATGCGTATATGATTGCTCCATAGGTAGACATCACACTTGTCACACTAAGCCTCATAAGCTCTTCTCTTTGTCCATTATCTCCTTCTAAAGGGTGGCTTTTTTTCCTATCATTTGTGCATTAACAGCTAACGGGTGGTCATTTTCCAGAATTAGGAAGTTTTTCAGAATCAAATGCTTATGGAACCATAAATATTAGACAGTGGCTGCAGTCCAAGAATTTCCTGGCTTGATAAAAGGAGGGTCAAGCTTCCCACTACAGACAGTGTTGTTTATACAGCCCGGGGAATGCCTAAGTTAACTCTGCCTCTACGGGGGATTGACCCTGCAGGCTGTAAACCATTCACCACAGTGTTCCTTGAACCACAAGGAATAAGCACAGATCTCATTAGGGAGCTTTGCACTTTAATTCTTGTCACTGAGTCTGCAATTGACCCTACTGCGTATTCCATTCAGGACTTCAAAGGAAGGTCATTAACAACCAAGGGTGAAGGACCTGTGCCATGATCTCCTTAAGTAAGTGGCTCGAGTTTAAATGCAAAACCATGGGAACTTCCTCACCTACCTTTCAAATGGATACCTCTGTGGAAACTGAAGCCCTACAATTTTCTCTATAGTCTGCATCTTTGTTCACGCCAAAGGCATTTAATCTCTTTTCAAAATTACGTTTACTGAGATGGAAAAAAAAAAGACTGCATCAGAAAGAGCAATTCAATTCCATCCAGTGAGTTAAGGTGGTAGCCTTTCTGCACAGACTTTATTGTTTCCCACTGCTTCAAGGAAGAGAGAGAGAGAGCTGTGTTACTCATGGCGCATTCCAGGTGTACCTAGTGGGCACCGCGCTGAGTGTTTTATACACCTCCCCCACGCAGTCTTCACAGAACCCTTTCAGGTAAATCTATCCATTTTATAGACGGGTAAACAGAGCCCTAGAATTGCTAACTTGTCCAAATTGGAAGAAGCTAGAATTAAATCTTCTGAGCCCACAGTCCAGGTCCTTCTAACTAAACCACTCTGCCTGCCACAGTTAGAGCAAAAGTGTTAATCACTCAGTTGTGTCCCACTCTCTGTGACCCCATGGACTGTAGCCTGCCACGCTTCTCTGTCCATGGAATTCTCCAGGCAGGAATACTGGAGTGGGTAGCCATTCCTTTCTCTCAATCTTCCTGACCCAGGGATTGAACCCTGGTCTTCTGCATTGCATTGGAGAAGGCAATGGCACCCCGCTGCAGTACTTTTGCCTGGAAAATCCCATGGGCGGAGGAGCCTGGTAGGCTGCAGTCCATGGGGTCGTTAAGAGTCGGACATGACTGAGCGACTTCACTTTCATCTTTCACTTTCATCATCGGAGAAGGAAATGGCAACCCACTCCAGTGTTCTTGCCTAGAGAATCCCAGGGATGGGGGAGACTGGTGGGCTTCCGTCTATGGGGTCGCACAGAGTCAGACACGACTAAAGCGACTTGGCAGCAGCAGCAGCTTTTTTACCGTCTGAGCCACTAGGGAAGTCCCAGTTAGAGTGAAGGGCTGTTTCCAAAGACCATGTTTGTCTTCCTTCCTTCCCTTTTTCTCACCTCCTCTCTCCTCCCCCTTTTCCTTTCCTTCTTTGTCTCAATTTTGTTTACTAAATATTTCAAGCACTAACAAAATAATATATCAGATATCTGTGTGCTGTCCCCAATCAGAGTTTTAAGTGTTAATATTTTGCCATATTTCCTTTAGATTTTAAAAAATAACTGACTTATTATATATTTGATTAAAGGCACCTAATCTCATTCTTAGCGCATCTCTCTAATAAGTGAACATTATCCTGAAGTCAGTATATATCTTTTAAGTCAATTTTTATATCATTAAAACTTGTGTTCCTATCCAGAAACAATATATATTTTTGCAATGGTTAACATTGTTTTATAAGATTTAAAATTTACATGGTGATGCTACACAGTGTGTATCCTTTATATCATCATTTTAAAAATTAATATTTTTATTTAGAGGTTTCACCATGCAAATGTAGTTCTAGTTTTATAAATATATAGTTATGTAAGTATATAACACATACATATTTAATTATATAAATCTAAATATGAAGTAATATATACATTGTTTATGGCTGGTTAGTTCACAGTCTTTCCCTATTGCAAACGGTACACAATGAAAGGTTTTATATAATTCCTTAATCTCCTGTTCACATTCCTCTAAGATAAATGTCTAAAAGTGGGTTTTCTGAATTGTAGGGGTGCACATCTCAGACTTTATCAGATGTTGCTAATGACCTTACAAAGTGTTGTATACATGTAAAGAGCGTACATGGGCAATGTATGAGAACCTACATGTGCCCGTATTCTAGCACATCATTAGCATTATCTGGCTTAATTTTTCCTAATCTGCAGAGTATGCAACAGAATTTCATGCATTTAAATATGTGTTTCTTTGAACATAACTTTTACCATCTTTCCATAGATATTTTTCCTCCTATGTGACTTCCCTGTTAATATATTTTGCTGATTTTTTTCTCTTATTTATCTTTTTCTAATTGATTTATAGAAGTTTCTTTGAATAGTCTGGATATCAATCTTTCATACAGAATACATAATGCAAATGTCTTCTGTTGCTTGTATTTTCACTTTGTTCGTAATGTCATTTGTCATCTAAAAATTTTTAATTTCAATATAGTCAAACTTATCAAAACAGTTTTTTGGGTTTTTGAGTGTGTGTGCATTGCTTAAGAAATAATTTTTGGTTCTAAAGTTATAAAGCTATCTTAATATTTTCTTTTAGAATTAAATTTTTTTCTTTCCTTATCGAGGCTATCAACTCATCTAGAATTATTCTTTTTATTTTGTAGAGTAAGGTCAAGTTTATATTTTTCCCCATGACAAGTCCTCAGTTTCAGCACACCTCATTAAAAAGTTAGTCTTTTTCACATTAATTGGTACTGCCTCCTCTCTCCTATGTAAAGAGGGCCACTGTTCTGACAGATTTCAAGGGGAATCATTCACAACCTACTCTATGTGAATGGCACAGTCTTGAAGTGCACAGCAGATAATATAAATGGTGTTCCCTGGAGCTGGGCAATGTGAAGGTCCTGTAGAAAGCTCCAGTATACGTGCTTGTTTGTGTATTAGTTTCCTAGGACTGCCAAAACAAATGACCATGCACTATGTGACTTAAAATAACAGAAATATATTGTCTCACAGTCTTGAGGCAAGAAGTCCTGAATCAAAGTGTTGGCAGCGCCACGCTCTCTCTGAAGGCTCTATGGGAGGATACTTCCTTGCTGCTTCCTAATCTGGTGGTTGCCAACAATCTTGGCGTTTCTTGGCTTGTAGCCGTGTACCTGCAATGTCTGCTTTCATCATCACATGGCGTTTTTCCCTGAGTGTCTCCTGTCCTCATACGATCTTCTGATAAGGACACCAGTCATTGGATATGGGCCCAGCCTAATCCAGTATGATCTCATCATAACTATTTACATCTACTATTTCCAAATAAGTTTGTATTCTGAGGTTCTTGGTAGACATGAATTTGGGGGGTGTGCACTATTCAGTTCAGTACAAAACATTTGTTTCAAGGGAGTTTCTTTCTATCTTGTTGGCCTATTTGTCTACATCTGTGCCAAAATCACCTTATTTGACTACTGTGACTTTATGGTTAGGGTTAGGGTTAGGGTCTTTACATATGGTAGAATGAGTGCTCAATTGTCTCTAAGCTTATTCTTCAAACGTTTTTTGGCTTTTCTGTGCTCTTCAGGAACCATGGAATTACTTTTTGGGATTTTCAGTTGAATTCTGAAGTTAATTTGATAAAACTTGACATGTTTATAAGAGTATGTATAAATAGTTCCATTTATTTAGGTCTATCTCCTTGACCTTCTATAAGAGAGTGTAGTCACTCAGTTGTGTCCAACTCTTTACGACCCTGTGGATTATAGCCCCTCCAGGTTCCTCAGTCCATGGGATTCTCCAGGAAAGAATGCTGGAGTGGGTGGCCATTTCCTTCTTCAGGGGATCTTCCTGACCCAGGGATCAAACCCAGGTCTCCTGCATTGCAGATTCTTTACTATCTGAGCCACCAGGGAAGCCCTGACCTTCTGCATAAGTTTCCAATTTTCTTCATATGTGTTTTTCATGTTTTTTTTTGTTGTTGTTGTTTGTTTTTTGTTGTTAAACTTGTTCCCCTACATGCCCAGTCATTTTTGTTTCTCTCATAAGTGGAATACTTTTTATTGTTACTTTAATACTTGGTTGTTGATACCATTCAGGAACACAGTTGTTCTTTGCATATTTATCTTGTGTCTAGTGTCACTGAATTCTCTTATTAGTATTAAACATTTATCTCTAGAGTCTTTCCACTTTCCTATATAGAAAGTCATATTGTCTGTAAAGAATAATTTCATTTTTCCTTTTGAACCCTGATAATTATTTCTATTTTCCCTTATCTTTTTGCATTGACTGGGACCTCCAGGAAAGTTTTACATAAAGGAGTGACAACAGGCATTAATTTCTTGCCTACAATACATTTTCATTATAACATTTTACCACCCAGAGATTTTGTGTTGTCACAGTAATGATTTATAATTAAGTTTTTAATATTGTTCATCTCTAAGTTTTTGCCTCTCCTAGCCCATCTCAGCTATTCATAATATACAAAGTCAGTTATATCTAAATATCTACAAACAAGTCCAAAAATATACACTATAGAATATTATATAGTAATGGAATATTTAATGTACAATTAAATTATATATTTTAATATAGAATTAAATATATACTATTATAATTATTATATATATTATATATGTAAGGGCTTCCCTGATAGCTCAGTTGGTAAAGAATCTGCCTGCAATGCAGGAGACCCTGGTTCAATTCCTGGGTCAGGAAGATCCACTGGAGAAGGGATAGGCTACCCACTCCAGTATTCTTGGGCTTCCCTTGTGGCTCAGCTGGTAAAGAATCCACCTGCAATGCAGGAAACCTGGGTTTGATCCCTGGGTTGGAAAGATCCCCTGGGGAAGGGAAAGGCTACCCACTCCATTCTTCTGGCCTGGAGAATTCCATGGACTGTATAGTCCATGGGGTCACAAAGAGTTGGATACTACTGAGAGACTTTCACTTTCGCTTGCCAACATTTAGGGAGTTGGAAATTAAATGTTGTCCTGAGTCTGTGGTAAAAGCCTCTGACACTCAGTCTTTTTTTCTAAAATCTTTTGTTTTTTGAGAAATAGACTGCTGGGAACTGATCCTTGCCTGAGTCCTCTTGTTCTGGGCCTGCTATCCTGTTAATCTTTGCCAATTCCTGCTCCTTAGGGGAAAGACTGAGGATACAGGCTTGTTTCAAATCAGAATCATCGTTTGCATCCTGGATGTTACTACCCATACCACTCATGTGGCTATACATATCTCCTACAGACTAGTCATTATCAGCTTCATTTTTCTCATCTCTAACATACCAGAGGGGTAAGAACAGTGAATTATTATCACAGTAAATAGCTACTTATGAATAGCTAGCTACTGGAAAGGAGGTGGGTGTACCAAAATCTCTGGAAAACTAAGAATAGCCAAGCAAAATTCCCCCTAAATCTCCAGGTAATTCCAATGCACCATCTTCTTTTCCCCTAACTTGAAGATCATTGATCTTGAGATATTTATATCCTATTTTTACCTATTGAGTCAAAGTCCTTGAGCGGCAAAACCTTTTCAAACAAAACTGGGCTCTCAGTGCCTCCTTAGAAGCTGTGGTTGGGAAACCAGGTCATTCCCCAATTACCCTCACCAAGCTGATTCCCAATACAGCCTACCTCTTCTTGGATCCTTTGAGGCATGTCCTATGACTAAACTGTAAGTGTTGGTAACAGCCAGAAATCATCCAAAAGTTCTTCATTTATAAAGAAATACATTGAAAATAATGATCTATAATTATAAATACTGCACTACAGATACTATTCAGTAATGAAGAATATTGTGAGTTGGTAAAATTATTACTATCCTTAATCTTCCTCTTATTACTGTACTATCATATAAGAAGATCCCCCAGCTACTTTGAAAATCAATTTAGCATCTCACTTCATTTCAATGTATACAGCTTGATTATATAAAATGCTTTCCTATGTTTTCAGTTTCAAAACAATTATAACAAATCCAGTCATTGTAACTTAAATGCAATATTTTGATATGTGTGGGTAGTCTTGAATAAATTTACACCAAAGTAATATAGAAAATACTTCATTATTTAGTATGTATTCACTCACTAAAGAAAGTGGTTTTTTTAAATTAGTTTTTTATTTAACAGCTTTTTTTTTAATAGTCTGAGAGTGATATTTATTGTTTGGTGGCTTCAAATTTTTAAAAAGGACAAACCTTATTGGAATTTTAGCCTTGGAAACATAAAAAGGCAAAAGAACAGAAAGAACTGGACAAATATGACATTTTCAGAATGAGATTAAGATATATTTCCCTTGGCTCATCTATAAAGGAAACTGTCATGGTGACAACTGCAGAGGTAGAAACTCTCTCTAGTTGAAAATCCTCTTGGTTTATAAGAATTATCCAGACCTGGTTTCAGAGCAGTTCTGCAACTTATCAGCATCTCTTTCCTCATAGACACATTGGGGGCTACCAAAATTTTAGTGGGGTGTCATAAAGATTAGAAATAATTTATGAAGAGACCTTGACACACAAAAGGCACTTAATCAGTGGTAAATATTGTCTTCTATGCCTTATTAAAGGTATATAATTCAGTTTTATTTTCTTTTATTTAAAGACTGAAATCTGAGTCAAGCCAATAACATTTTTTGTTGAATGCCTCCTATGTTTAAGAAGTTAAGCAGGAGGAGCCAAGATGGCGGAGGAGTAGGACGGGGAGACCACTTTCTCTCCTACAAATTCATCAAAAGAATAACTGAATGCAGAGCAAACTTCACAAAACAACTTCTGATCGCTAGCTGAGGTCATCAGGCGCCCAGAAAAGCAGACCATTGTCTTCGAAAGGAGGTAGGACAAAATATAAAAGATAAAAAGTGAGACAAAAGAGCTAAGGACGGAGACCCGTCCCGGGAAGGGAGTCTTAGGCGGCCTTGCTTGGGCTAGGGTCCGGGCCTGAGTGCCCTGAGGACAATCAGAGGGAGCTTCTGTGAGGTGCCAACTTGAACTGTGGGAGACCAAAAGAGAGAGAAAATTAGCCGGCCGGAACACACTGCTGGCCGTTCGCAGAACAAGGGGACGGAGAAAGTCCCGAGAAGAGCTCGCAGGCTGCGGACCGGCCCAGCCCCGCCGGAGGCAGGAGGCAGGGGGGAGGGGAGGGTCGCGGTGAGACACAGGGCGCAGGCACCCGACCGGCGCGGGCGGGGACTGGGGCTGGGGACGCAGAGGGCGGAAGGCGCGCGCACCCGACTGGCGCCGGCGGAAACTGAGACTGGGTCCGTGGAAGGGAGTGAGTGCGCCACACCTGGGGATAGTGCGCCCATCAAGCCCCGCGCTGCCTGGGCCGCTCTGACGGGGAGGGCGCGGAGAGCGGGCGCAGCTTTTCCTTCCGCGCTTTTGTGTGACACCCGAGGGCTGGAACCTGGCGCAGCACGGGGCGCGCTCCATATAGAACAGCCGGGAGCCTGAGCAGCGCAGACGGAGAAAGCAGCGTCAGCCCCTCCCGGCAGCGCCAGCCCCGCCCCGCAGCGCCAGCCCATCCCCGCAGCGTCAGCCCCTCCCAGCAGCGCAACGGAACTAGCTACCTGAATAAGAGTCCACCTCCGCCCGCCTGTGTCAGGGCGGAAATGAGGCTCTGAAGAGACTGGCAAACAGAAGCCAAATAAACAAAGGGAACCGCTTCAGAAGGGACTGGTGCAACAGATTAAAATCCCTGTAGAAAACACCGACTTCACCGGAAGGGCCCTGTAGATATCGAGAAGTGTAAGCTGGAACGAGGAGCTATCTGAAACTGAGCCGAACCCACACTGACCGCAACAGCTCCAGAGAAACTTCTAGATATATTTTTACTTTTTTTTTTCTAAGTAAGGAAAAAAAAAAATTTTTTTTTCTTTTTATATTTTTTCTTTTTTATTTTTTCTCTTTTATTTTCCTTTAAAATTCCCTATTACTCCCCCATTACTCCTTAACTTTCATTTTCATAGATTTTTACAATTTTTTTAATTAGGGGAAAAAAAAATTTTTTTTTTTCCTTTCTTTCTTTTTTTTTTTTTTGTTTTTTTTTTTTTTTTTTCTTTTTCTTTTTTTTTTCTTTTTTCTTCTTTTTTTCTTTCCGTTTTCTCTTTTATTTTCTATTTTTCTTTTTCTCTTATTTCTTTTAAAGTCCTCTAGTACTCCTCTACTACTCTTCATTTTCATTTTCACTACACTATAACCTTACAAAAAAAAAAAAAAGAGAAGCCCTATCTTTAAACCGAAGATTATTCTCTCCCAATCTTGACTCTCTGTTTTCTACCTCAGAACACCTCTATTTCCTCCTTTCCCCTTCTCTTCCCAATCCAATTCTGTGAATCCTTGTAGGTGTCTGAGATACGGAGAACACTCTGGGAACAGACAGCTGCGTAGATCTGTCTCTCTCCTCTTGAGTCCCCCTTTTTCTCCTCCTACTCATCTCTATCTCCCTCCTCCCTTTTCTCCTGTTCATGTAACTCTGTGACCCTCTCTGGGTGTCCCTAACAGGGGAGAATCTTTTCGCCATTAACCTAGAAGTTTTCTTATCAGTGCTGTATAGTTGGAGAAGTCCTGAGACTACAGGAAGAATAAAACTGAAATCCAGAGGCAGGAAACTTAAGCCCAAAACCTGAGAACACCAGAAAACTCCTGACTACATGGAACTTTAAGTAATAAGTGACCGTCCAAAAGCCTCCATACCTACACTGAAACCAACCACCACCCAAGAGCCAATAAGTTTTAGAGCAAGACATACCACGCAAATTCTCCAGCAACACAGGAACATAGCCCCGAATGTCAACATACAGGCTGCCCAAGGTCACACCTAACACATAGACCCATCTCAAAACTCATTACTGGGCACTCCATTGCTCTCCAAAAAGAAGAAATCAAGTTCCACGCACCAGTACACTGACGCAAGCTTCCCTAACCAGGAAACCTTGACAAGCCAATCGTCTAACCCCACCCACTGGGTAAATCCTCCACAATAAAAAGGAACCACAGACCTCCAGAATACAGAAAGTCCACTCCAGACACAGCAATCTAAACAAGATGAAAAGGCAAAGAAATACCCAACAGGTAAAGGAACATGAAAAATGCCCACCAAGTCAAAGAAAAGAGGAGGAGATAGGGAATCTACCTGAAAAAGAATTTAGAATAATGATAATAAAAATGATCCAAAATCTTGAAAACAAAATGGAGTTACAGATAAATAGCCTGGAGACAAAGATTGAAAAGATACAAGAATTGTTTAATAAAGACCTAGAAGAAATAAAAAAGAGACAATTAAAAATGACCAATGCAATGAATGAGATCAAAAACACTTTGGAGGGAACCAAGAGTAGAATAACGGAGGCAGAAGATAGGATAAGTGAGGTAGAAGATAAAATGGTGGAAATAAATGAAGCAGAGAGGAAAAAAGAAAAAAGGATCAAAAGAAATGAGGACAACCTCAGGGACCTCTGGGACAATGTGAAACGCCCCAACATTCGAATCATAGGAGTTCCAGAAGAAGAAGACAAAAAGAAAGGCCATGAGAAAATACTCGAGGAGATAATAGCTGAAAACTTCCCTAAAATGGGGAAGGAAATAGCCACTCAAGTCCAAGAAACCCAGAGAGTCCCAAACAGGATAAACCCAAGGCGAAACACCCCAAGACACATATTAATCAAACTAACAAAGATCAAACACAAAGAACAAATATTAAAAGCAGCAAGGGAAAAACAACAAATAACACACAAAGGGATTCCCATAAGGATAACAGCTGACCTATCAATAGAAACCCTCCAGGCCAGAAGGGAATGGCAGGACGTACTGAAAGTAATGAAAGAGAATAACCTACAACCTAGATTACTGTATCCAGCAAGGATCTCATTCAGATATGAAGGAGAACTCAAAAGCTTTACAGAAAAGCAAAAGCTGAGAGAATTCAGCACCACCAAACCAGCTCTTCAACAAATGCTAAAGGATCTTCTCTAGACAGGAAATGCAGAAAGGTTGTATAAACGTGAACCCAAAACAACAAAGTAAATGGCAATGGGACCACACCTATCAATAATTACCTTAAATGTAAATGGGTTGAATGCCCCAACCAAAAGACAAAGATTGGCTGAATGGATACAAAAACAAGACCCCCATATATGCTGTCTACAAGAGACCCACCTCAAAACAAGAGACACATACAGACTAAAAGTGAAGGTCTGGAAAATATTTCATGCAAATGGAGACCAAAAGAAAGCAGGAGTCGCAATACTCATATCAGATAAAATAGACTTTCAAATAAAAGCTGTGAAAAGAGACAAAGAAGGACACTACATAATGATCAAAGGATCAATCCAAGAAGACGATATAACAATTATAAATATATATGCACCCAACATAGGAGCACCGCAATATGTACGGCAAACACTAACGAGTATGAAAGAGGAAATTAATAGTAACACAATAATAGTGGGAGACTTTAATACCCCACTCACAACTATGGATAGATCAACTAAACAGAAAATTAACAAGGAAACACAAACTTTAAATGACACAATGGACCAGCTAGACCTAATTGATATCTATAGGACATTTCACCCCAAAACAATCAACTTCACCTTTTTCTCAAGTGCACACGGAACCTTCTCCAGAATAGATCACATCCTGGGCCATAAATCTAGTCTTGGAAAATTCAAAAAAATTGAAATCATTCCAGTCATCTTTTCTGACCACAGTGCAGTAAGATTAGATCTCAATTACAGGAAAAAAATCGTTAAAAATTCAAACACCTGGAGGCTAAATAACACGCTTCTGAATAACCAACAAATCATAGAAGAAATCAAAAAAGAAATCAAAATATGTATAGAAATGAATGAAAATGAAAACACAACAACCCAAAACCTATGGGACACTGTAAAAGCAGTGCTAAGGGGAAGGTTCATAGCATTACAGGCTTACATCAAGAAACAAGAAAAAAGCCAAATAAATAACCTAACTCTACACCTAAAGCAATTAGAGAAGGAAGAAATGAAGAACCCCAGGGTTAGCAGAAGGAAAGAAATCTTAAAAATTAAGGCAGAAATAAATGCAATAGAAACTAAAGAGACCATAGCAAAAATCAACAAAGCTAAAAGCTGGTTTTTTGAAAAAATAAACAAAATTGACAAACCATTAGCAAGACTCATTAAGAAACAAAGAGAGAAGAACCAAATTAACAAAATTAGAAATGAAAATGGAGAGATCACAACAGACAACACTGAAATACAAAGGATCATAAGAGACTACTACCAGCAGCTCTATGCCAATAAAATGGACAACTTGGATGAAATGGACAAATTCTTAGAAAAGTATAACTTTCCAAAACTGAACCAGGAAGAAATAGAAGATCTTAACAGACCCATCACAGGCAAGGAAATCGAAACTGTAATCAAAAATCTTCCAGCAAACAAAAGCCCAGGACCAGATGGCTTCACAGCTGAATTCTACCAAAAATTTAGAGAAGAGCTAACACCTACCTTACTCAAACTCTTCCAGAAAATTGCAGAAGAAGGTAAACTTCCAAACTCATTCTATGAGGCCACCATCACCCTAATTCCAAAACCTGACAAAGATGCCACAAAAAAAGAAAACTACAGGCCAATATCACTGATGAACATAGATGCAAAAATCCTTAACAAAATTCTAGCAAACAGAATCCAACAACATATTAAAAAAATCATACACCATGACCAAGTGGGCTTTATCCCAGGAATGCAAGGATTCTTCAATATCCGCAAATCAATCAATGTAATACACCACATTAACAAATTGAAAGATAAAAACCATATGATTATCTCAATAGATGCAGAGAAAGCCTTTGACAAAATTCAACACTCATTTATGATTAAAACTCTCCAAAAAGCAGGAATAGAAGGAACATACCTCAACATAATAAAAGCTATATATGACAAACCCACAGCAAGCATCACCCTCAATGGTGAAAAATTGAAAGCATTTCCCCTGAAATCAGGAACAAGACAAGGGTGCCCACTCTCACCACTACTGTTCAACATAGTGTTGGAAGTTTTGGCCACAGCAATCAGAGCAGAAAAAGAAGTAAAAGGAATCCAGATAGGAAAAGAAGAAGTGAAACTCTCACTGTTTGCAGATGACATGATCCTCTACATAGAAAACCCTAAAGACTCTACCAGAAAATTACTAGAACTAATCAATGAATATAGTAAAGTTGCAGGATATAAAATTAACACACAGAAATCCCTTGCATTCCTATATACTAACAATGAAAAAACAGAAAGAGAAATTAAGGAAACAATACCATTCACCATTGCAACAAAAAGAATAAAATACTTAGGAGTATATCTACCTAAAGAAACAAAAGACCTATACATAGAAAACTATAAAACACTGATGAAAGAAATCAAAGAGGACACAAACAGATGGAGAAACATACCGTGTTCATGGATTGGAAGAATCAATATTGTCAAAATGGCTGTTCTACCCAAAGCAATCTATAGATTCAATGCAATCCCTATCAAGCTACCAACGGTATTTTTCACAGAACTAGACCAAAGAATTTCACAATTTGTATGGAAATACAAAAAACCTCGAATAGCCAAAGTAATCTTGAAAAAGAAGAATGGAACTGGAGGAATCAACCTGCCTGACTTCAGACTCTACTACAAAGCCACAGTCATCAAGACAGTGTGGTACTGGCACAAAGACAGAAATATAGACCAATGGAACAGAATAGAAAGCCCAGAGATAAATCCACGAACCTATGGACACCTTATCTTTGACAAAGGAGGCAAGGATATACAATGGAAAAAAGACAACCTCTTTAACAAGTGGTGCTGGGAAAACTGGTCAACCACTTGCAAAAGAATGAAACTAGAACACTTTCTAACACCATACACAAAAATAAATTCAAAATGGATTAAAGATCTAAATGTAAGACCAGAAACTATAAAACTCCTAGAGGAGAACATAGGCAAAACACTCTCCGACATAAATCACAGCAAGATCCTCTATGACCCACCTCCCAGAATATTGGAAATAAAAGCAAAACTAAACAAGTGGGATCTAATGAAACTTAAAAGCTTTTGCACTACAAAGGAAACTATAAGTAAGGTGAAAAGACAGCCGTCAGATTGGGAGAAAATAATAGCAAATGAAGAAACAGACAAAGGATTAATCTCAAAAATATACAAGCAACTCCTGCAGCTCAATTCCAGAAAAATAAATGACCCAATCAAAAAATGGGCCAGAGAACTAAACAGACATTTCTCCAAAGAAGACATACAGATGGCTAACAAACACATGAAAAGGTGCTCAACATCACTCATTATTAGAGAAATGCAAATCAAAACCACAATGAGGTACCATTACACACCAGTCAGGATGGCTGCTATCCAAAAGTCTACAAGCAATAAATGCTGGAGAGGGTGTGGAGAAAAGGGAACCCTCTTACACTGTTGGTGGGAATGCAAACTAGTACAGCCACTATGGAAAACAGTGTGGAGATTTCTTAAAAAACTGGAAATAGAACTGCCATATGACCCAGCAATCCCACTTCTGGGCATACACACTGAGGAAACCAGATCTGAAAGAGACACGTGCACCCCAATGTTCATCGCAGCACTGTTTATAATAGCCAGGACATGGAAGCAACCTAGATGCCCATCAGCAGATGAATGGATAAGGAAGCTGTGGTACATATACACCATGGAATATTACTCAGCCGTCAAAAAGAATTCATTTGAACCAGTCCTAATGAGATGGATGAAACTGGAGCCCCTTATACAGAGTGAAGTAAGCCAGAAAGATAAAGAACATTACAGCATACTAACACATATATATGGAATTTAGAAAGATGGTAACGATAACCCTATATGCAAAACAGAAAAAGAGACACAGAAATACAGAACAGACTTTTGAACTCTGTGGGAGAAGGTGAGGGTGGGATGTTTCAAAAGAACAGCATGTATACTATCTATGGTGAAACAGATCACCAGCCCAGGTGGGATGCATGAGACAAGTGCTTGGGCCTGGTACACTGGGAAGACCCAGAGGAATCGGGTGGAGAGGGAGGTGGGAGGGGGGATCGGGATGGGGAATACGTGTAAATCTATGGCTGATTCATATCAATGTATGACAAAACTCACTGAAATGTTGTGAAGTAATTAGCCTCCAACTAATAAAAAAATTAAAAAAAAAAAAAAAAAGTTAAGCAGTAAGGCAGCGAGCAAAGATGGACATGTAACATGATGAGAATTTATAATCTAGCTGAAGAAGGCAAAATCACATTACAAGATAACTGACCGTCCAGAAGCATGAATTCCTAGTGGGTACCTGGTACTTTGTACTCCTCGGTAAACACATATTGAAAACTAAGTGAATGAGTTAAGGGGAGAGAGGAGAAATGTATCTTCACTTGGTCTTGGGGGTTTCATTGAAGAGGTAGAATTTTAAACTGAAGTCTTGAGCAAAATATGCTTGTATAAATAGACAAGAAAAGGAAAAACATTGTTTCCAGTAAGAGTAAAAAATAAAAATGGAAGTTCAGTTCAAGAAATTGTAAGCAGATCAGTTTGGCTGAATATAATAAAATAATTATTTTCATGGCCTATTCATAAGAAGAGTGAACCACCTTTAAATTCATGGAAGACACATTCTCTGAGAAGCATTTAAATTGTGTCTTGCGAGTCATGCTTTGAGAGAAATTGATGCTGGATAAAAAAGTGTTTTGGCCTAATAGTTTTACTCAAGTAAAAACACATAAAGACTAGCTAGAAAATCTGGTTTGGGATCATTGATGAAAGTAGCCTCTGGTTAAACACTAAGATTACAACTAACATTCAATGCCCGTTTGCAATCATTTCAAGACCCAGGTAGATGTCTTGCCTGATTTCACCACCTCTTACGTACAGAATTTTCCCTATTCAAATAGGTGAGTTCCCATATTGGTCTTCCACCATTCTTCCTCTCCTACTAAATCTATCTTTGACCAACCTCATTTTTCTGTAAGCTAGCAGAAGCAGCTTTGTTTTTGCCATTTCTGATAGAGCTTTCATGAGATCACTGGTGTCTGTGCCAAGGATGCTTTATTCCTCCTTTTCGAAGCTGCTACTCCTCAAAGTGGTACATACAGTTGGATTTTGTGTGAAGATGGGGGCATACCATGTTGCTTGGACCCCAAAGCAATACTCCTTGTGCTCAGCTTTTGAAAAAGTTTTTCACAGAGCCCTTTCATTGATCCTTCCCCTCTTTTACTCTTCCAAGCAACTCCAATGATTCTCCCAAACAAAAAGGAACACTTTAAACAAATAGACAAATGCAAGCAGCACACAACAAACCATACTTATTTCATTGAATCAAACAACAGTTCAGATATAGTTGTGATATTATACTTTCTCTTTTCATATACAGACAATGAATGTGCCATCACTCTTACCCCTAACAGAGTTTCTAACCTTGTCTTCCTACATACCCCTCATATGGGTATAATATTAAGAAACTGGTCCCTCCCTGACATTTTTGGTACACTTGTATTAAAGATAACTCAGTTTGCTTGCTTTACACTTAGAAAAACACTTAGTATGTGCACAACTCAAAGGTTTATTCTTCAGTCTTTGCTAACTTAAAGTTTTTACTTCTAAAGAAAAAAGGTAAAATTTTAAATGTTTGTGGATTTCTTTTTCCCCCGGCCTCCACCTTCAAAATTTTCACCAAAATTATAATCTAAGTTTCCAGGAATGCACACCAATACATCTAATTAAATAGGAAAATTTCCCTGTGTAGTACTTGGGTTACCCTTTTGGCTCTTAAACATTAAGAGTCTGGGAGATAATTGCAAAGGTGATACTGAATCAAGGTTGCTAAGGACATGAAGGAGTTAATGAAGTTTCTAATACTGCTAGAATCATGGCTCTGTTGTGGTAGAATTCATTTATAAGATATTATTAGCCTTAAAATGTTATAGAGATGCTTCTGAAAAGGAGACCTACAGCAATCATGAGAGGGGGGAAAAAAAGCAACAAAAAACCCAAGACAACATCAAACCAAAAAAACAAAGCAAATGATCTGGAATTCACCATTCTGTCTCCAGAAGATTCTACATTAAGGAAAATGCCTGGGTGTTGAAACATCCTTTAGAATCTTAAAAGGATAAGATGTATTATTTGGTTAAATTGCAAGTATCAGGAAGAAGGATCACTAATAAGGAGATGCTCACTGCTCATTGTTCTAGTAACAATAGACTCAAATGAATAATTGCGTGATAACAGGAGATAGGGCTTCATTTTATCATAGAAATACTCTTAATTAGACTTGCTACACTAGTGTATGTCTCATCTGAATTACCCGTGTATTGTTGATAAACTTTATTGGATTATTTTACATATCATGTTTTCATCTTGGTCTGATCAAGGCCTGGTTGTGCAGTGCAATTTGCTGACTATGGTTGGTTGGTTGTCTGGTGCACTGAAGTTCATCAGCCCCCAGTTCTAATTCAGGACATCACTGAGGTGTGAATAGATTAGGTTATTCTGCAGCCCAGAGGTTGATCCTTTATTAGCTCTTCAGTATTTGATAATTATAATGAAGATCGCAAAACTGCAAGATCTAATTAAGTTTGGAACTTTCCAAAATTGACTTTCTGTAGAAAATTTCATGCTGAATGAATGTGACAATCCAGAAAATTAAAGAAATAGCCTCTTGCATGACTCTATTTCATTTTCCTCTTCATACATAGAAGCATAGAATCCTGGGGCTAAAAACAGGGTTGAACAACTTCCTAAATTAAGAACAATTTTGCACATGGCCAAGATTTTAATGTCTATTCCCATCCAAGAAAAGTTTGTACATAATAATGATTCTTGTGGGTTAAGGCAGTTTAATTTTCTGTGTTTTAACCTGTTTTACCTTGCTTTATCCTCACATCATCTGAGTTAGGTAAAAGAGGTGTTTGGATGCTACCTTCTAGTTGTCTGACCACACATGGAGCTAGTAGATTGGGTTCAATTAGTAGTAAGATAACTTTTTGGAACCACAGTTTCTTCCTCTGAAAAATAGGGATGATAATACTTCACAGGGTTCTTGTGAGGATTAGGAATTGTCTCTAGTGAGTGCAACCTTTCTAGTCCAGTGTTGTAGTGATTCTCTCATCTACTGGTTCTTATTGGCTCTGAGCAAGAATCCTGCCCTAGGCAGACAATGGTCCTATTTCCAGGAAAATTTCTCCCATCCATTCTGGACTGTGGGAACGAAGTCATGTGAGCATCTCAGCAACTGTGTTTACTCTTGGGATTAGGAGCTGCGGGAACCAATTCAGCTGTGTTTTCTCTCATGAATACAAATACAACCGAGAGAGCTAACTGATAACCATCAGATCCCATATAAATTTTGTCCTGAAAATTGACGTAGGGGTTCATAATGCCGCCCTCTTTTATAGGATGGTAAACTGTCCCAGACGGTGCACTGGATTTCTGTTAGGTCCGCTTTATTTTATTTATTTATTTATTTTTGTTAGGTCCACATTAAACACGTGTGTCATACTCTCAGCTCCTCAGCAGACCTTATCAGAATAGCTTTCTAGGTTGTATTCTGACAACTCGGTCTCATTCTCCTCTTTCCCTCCTGATTTGATCATGTTGCAGATGCAGGCTGGTCTGATCCAAGAGGGCTGAACTGTTGCCAATGTGATGTGATTTGAGAGCCTAAGAAGGATTGCCCCATAACGTAAGGGCCTCCCACGTCTTCGACCCTCACCCCCAGCCTGTTGTCACTCATAGGAACCAACTCAGCAGAGACTGATTCCTTGGTAATCAAAAGCTTGTTATCACTCAACTGTACTTTACCCTGGATGATTTGTTGGATTCTCTGAATGGGCTAGAAAGATGAGGAAAATCCCACTATAATAAGATGCAGGGCAGTTGGAATTTTATTGTGCAAAGTGGTAGCACAAAGGAGGGTCTTGAGATCACCCAAGGAAAGAACCCTAGTCAGATGCTGGGGAGCCCGGAAACTGGTGGGTGGAGAATCCCAATGTTCAACTGGGAAGGGAAGACAGCACAAAATGCCAAAGACTGTCAGTACGGTTTCCTCGGGGCATTCCTGCCATTAAGCCTTTCTTGATATACTCCTACCTGGCAGGAACCTGGAGTCCTTTCAGCTCACCTTCTCACTCCATGTGCTGGCTCTTCTCTGGCTTAGATCATTGCCAATGCTTATTTTGGACTCTTGGCAAGAACAGCTATAGGCTCACCATGTGGGGAGTTATATTCTGTTCTCCCAGTCACCCTGCCTCCCAGTGTCTCAAGGCACTTATTTTATTGTTATTCTGAGAGAACTCGGGAGGAGAGAAATTAACTGTCACACTTTGCTTTCTGTTCTGTTTTCTTTTCTCCTTGGTAATCCTCACCAGCACAAAACCAGAATTCATTCCACATCCCCATATACTGGATGAATATGTCCTAATGTGTAATTGTATTATATTTTGCCATTCATTTATTCAACAAATATCTACTTATTTTTAAACTTTTTATTTTCTATTGGAGTACAGCTGATTAACAATGTTGTTATAGTTTTAGGCGGACAGTTGGTAAAGAATCTGCCTGCAATGCAGGAGACCCCAGTTGGATTCCTGGGTTAGGAAGATCCCCTGGAGAAGGGATAGGTTACCCACTCCAGTATTCTTGGGCTTCCCTTGTGGCTCAGCTGGTAAAGAATCCTCCTGCAATGTGGGAGACCTGGGTTTGATCCCTGGGTTGGGAAGATCCCCTGGGGAAGGGAAAGGCTACCCACTCCATTCTTCTGGCCTGGAGAATTCCATGGACTGTATATTCCATGGGGTCACAAAGAGTCAGACATGACTGAGCCACTTTTACTTTCACTTTTCAGAGAGACTCAGTCATACATATACATGTATCCATTCTTTCCCATCAACAAATATTTATTAAACTTCTAATCTGTACCAGGCACTTTTCTAGGTATTGGAGATGCATCAGTGGGGAAAAAATGCAAATAAAAGCCCTTGCTCTCGTGGGTCACATGTGCTGGTCGACTAGATAATACATAACATTAACAAGGTAGAAGCCACTTTACGTGCATTGGTTAGCTCAGTACATGTTGATGGATGTGGTCATTTTCCTTCTGTTGCAAATGAGGGAACTGAGGAAAGTGACTTGCCCAAGTCTTGCTGCTAATAAGTGATTGGGCTGAAATTTCAACCCAGCCAGAAGGAGGGATAGTCAGAATGGTGCTTTCCATATTTCAGGTATATTGTGATACTAAGACTCTAATGGCTCCTCTGATGATAAATAAACCTTTCAGAGCAGGTGTAGAGACTCTCCTATCTTCCAGTTTTCTTTCTCTGTGTTAAATAGAATAGATGTGTTGAAGTGTTAGGCCTGATGTAAAACCCTACAAGTGTCACATGAGAGAGAAATAAATAGACAAAAGTGTATCCTGTGTTTTCAGATGGCTTAGGGCACAGAATGTCTGAGTGACTGAGTGAGTTTTCCTCATAATTGGTTAAAATTTAAGAAAATCAAGAACCAGGGAAATGTATAGTCACCCATAATTAAAAGATCCCTTGCTCACCTATCAAACTTTCTGAGTTGTTGACCAGGGAACCCAAACTCTATCATGCAGTAGATTATTGTTTAGGACCAGACATCAGTGCCTGAAATGTCTACTACTTACAATGTTTCATTATGTAAGAGCCTTTATTAAAAACCATGTGTATATTAGGGATAGTTAGATCTGTTGTCAGTTAAGTTTTAATAGTTCACTGGAAGAAATGGGGAAAACATAAAGCAGAATATGGTTAGATGATATATCAACTAAAAACAAAGGAGAGGGACTTCCCTGGTGGTATATTGGTTAAGGTTCTGCACTACCAGTGTGGCAGGGGTTGGCCATAGGTTCCATCCATGGTGGGGAAACTATGATCCCACATGCACACGACACTTCCAAACAAACAAACAAAAACATAGGAGAAAATAAACAAAAGGATGGCAAGAGTGCTCACTTTTCAATCTTTCTTCAGGTGTTCCTGGCAAAATTTTGTCTGTCTTCTCCACCAGAATGTAGAGTCCATGAGGCTGATGCTATGTTCTGCTCATCACTGTCTTTACAGAGTCCAAGTCGCTTAGGCATGTAACAGGGACTCAATTGATATTTGTTGAGTTAATGGTTAAGTGAACATCAACAGAGTAAAGGAAATAATATGTAATTGCTGAATGGAAGTTTCCATTGGCATAATTCTCAATACTTAGGGAAGATCTCCTTTCAAGATCAAGACAGTTACAACACTGGGTTTTAATTTTATTGTCTTCGGTGACTGTCATCTATACCACTAGAGTTTAAACTCAGGACCAGGAGGGATATTGTTTGTTTTCTTCTTTCTTAAACCACTATTGAATAAATGAATTGGCAGGCGAAAACAGGAGAAAACAACAATGAATTAGATAGGAAATAGGAAATACTGCATCATTGTTATGAATCAAATCAACAGTTTTATTCAAGAATGAGAAGAAAAGAATAGAGGGATGTAGAAAGAAGAGTGCATTCTTTGAAGTCTATGTTTTAAAACTTTATTCCTCTAGTGCTTTGAGTCCACTTGTGTACAACTGACTCCCAAAAAATGATTATTGATTGCTTTATTGATTCCTCTTTCACTCCAAAGCCAGCAATCCTAACTCAAATAAGGCTCCAATTAAAAATGGATTAGAAATAATCATTTATTTACTTTTCACTGTGCTCATATTGTTGTGACTCATTTCTGCATGTTGTTAGAACCAATAGGCAAATCACTAGAACTCTAAAACTCACCTCTTCTCCTCTCATACTCCCTTACCATCCCAGTCATCGATTCCTCATGCAGTCATTTACCTATATAACAGATATCTACTGGGCACCAATACAAGGTCTGGCATATTGTCAACAGACAATTTTTTTAAATATATTTTTTTTAATGTGGAGCATTTTTTTAAGTCTTTATTGAATTTTTTTTACAATATTACTTCTGTTTTATGTTTTGGTTTTTTGACCACAAGGCATGTGGGATATTAGCTTCCCAACCAGGGATCAAACACATACCCTCTGCACTGAAAGGCAGTCTTAAAACCACTGAACCTCGATAGAAGTCCCTCAACAGACAACTGACTTTGATTTGGAAAAGCACCCTCTTTGCAGTTTAGAAGATGAGTTGGAAGAATGTAAAGCAGGAGGACCTTAAGTTTGTCTTGAGAAACTTTTGATCATACCACATCAGAATAAAACTCTTAACTCTACACCCTCCAAAAAACTGTTTGTCTGTTTATGACTTATGAGTATGGGATATTGTACTCATAGATTATATACATCATAAAACATACACAAAAATAGAAATTTTAAAAGGATCCATAAAGTTAAAATTTTTTTCTGTTATATTATTTTTTACTCTAATTAACTAGCATCTTAAGGTATAACATACACTTTGGAACAGTATGGATATAAATCCTTATTTCAGTTTCTATAATTTTGAAACTTTCTTTCTGAATTTTTGTCAGATAAGATTGGATATTAATTGTTGATATCTCATTATGCAGCTTCCCAAAGGGCTTATTCTAGATATAAAGAATGGGTTGTGCTTACATTGGCTTGAGTTTGCTTATGCTTGCATCTTTAGGATAGTCTTAATTTATATTTGTTTTTGTTTTTGGCAATAATCCTTTTAAGCTTCATGTCACTTGGTAAGAGCTGATGTTGTTAAAGGAGATAATATGGTACAGAAACCCACTTGCTAAGTACTATGTTACTTGGGATAAATTGAAAGTAAATAAAAGTGTTGGTACAACACCATCAACCCCTTCATGTTATAGAACCCTCACTCTTCCTGCAAGATTCCTTTGCCAATCTGATTTGATATTTGAACATCTGATGTGCAGACCAAGAAAGGGTACGGAATACATTTGTATATTCCATAAAATAAAGCTCAATTTTTCTACATCTTTTCGGTAAAAAATACAACAATCTAGTATTTTTCTTCCCATACCCCAGGGAATTATATTGGGAGCCCCTGGGTTTCACAGGCTTGCTTTTGAGGTCATTGCCCTAGGAAAATATAAGAAGCAGAAGCAAGTGAATGTGCTCCTAAAGCCTTATTCTTTTAATGATTCTTCTTCAAGTAATATTTTTTATTTTTGTTTTTTTCAGTTTCTTGTACTACAACTGTTATTTTGGTCCACACCTTATATCTGAAGCACTGCAAGGTGTAATTGTATAATTTCAGGCTATTTTAATTTTCTTGTTTGTAATAAGAATATTTTCTAAATGTTATATCATGATATGCATTGTGAGGTATACATAATGAAATCTAATCACAGTTGACAAAAATTCAGAAATTTTAAATAACCTAATTAAACACAGAAAGAAATGTTTAAAATGTTTTGTATTTATTTTTCAAAGATCTAGAAAAGTACATTACTTCTGAACTTAGACTTTTGTATGTTACATATTGGAAATACTTGGCAGTTTATGTAGGATAATGTGAGAAAAATCTGAATCCTGTCTGACATTTTAAAACTATGATATGCTTCTGAGAATTTTAATTTATCATATATATATACATTATATTATATATACCACGTTATACATTTTATGTACAATATTGTACATAAAACAATAACATAGTGCTACATTAATTGTTTGCGAATTATATATCCTTTTATATTTCATTTTTCTTTCAGCAATTCAATTCTATCTTACCCAGCAGCTGCAATAGCAATAATGGAAATTAATGTGGTTTGTTGACTTTTAGTTCATAAAATGTTTTCACCTGTATCTACTCATTTGATGATTCCAAAATTCTGAGGTAAGTAATAATATTATTAGTAGTGCTAATTTTATACCCCATTTTATAGGTGAAAAAATTAACAGCAACGTGACTTGCTTTGTTGTTTTTCTCTGTCATGCCTGACTCTTTGTGACCCTATAGTCTGCAGTCTGCCAGGCTCCTCTGTCCATGTAATTTTCCAGGCAAGAATACTGGAGTTAGTTGCCAGATCCTACTCCAGGGATCTTCCTGACCCTGACAGGATCGAACCTGCATCACTTGTGTCTCCTGGATTGGCAGGCAGATTCTTAACCACTGTGCTACCTGGGAAGCTCAAGGTCTTCATGTCCAGCAAGTACAAGAGCTAGGACTTGAAACCTCATGATTTTTTTTCCCCCACAAATAAATACTCTATATTCTCTTTGTTTATCAATTCAGTCAGTTAAGTCGCCCAGTTGTGTCTGACTCTTTGTGACCCCATGGTCACAAGCTTCCCTGTCCATCACTAACTCCTGGAGCTTACTCAAGCTCATGTCCATCGAGTCAGTGATGCCATCCAACCATCTCATCCTCTGTCATCCCTCTCTCCTCCTGCCTTCAGTCTTTCCCAGCATCAGGGTCTTTTCCAATGAGTCTGTTCTTTACTTCAGGTGGCCAAAGTACTGGAGTTTCAGCTTCATGAATGAAGGAATATTCAGTCCTTCCAATGAATATTCAGGACATATTTCCTTTAGGATTGACTGGTCGGATCCTCTTGCAGTCCAAGGGACTCTCAAGAGTCTTCTCCAACACCACGTTTCAAAAGCATCAATTCTTTGGCGCTCAGCTTTCGTTATAGTCCAACTCTCACATCCATACATAACTACTGGGAAAACCATAGCTTTGACTTGGCGGATCTTTGTTGGCAAAGGAAATGTCTCTGCTTTTTAATATGCTGTCTAGGTTGGTCATAGCTTTTCTTCCAAGGAGCAAGTGCCTTTTAATTTCATGGCTGCAGTCACCATCTGCTTAAAACTCAGCATTCAGAGAACTAAGATCATGGTATCCGGTCCCATCACTTCATAGCAAATAGATGGGAAACAATGGAACCAGTGAGAGACTTTATTTTTTTGGGCTCCAAAATCACTGCAGAAGGTGACTGTAGCCATGAAATTAAAAGACACTTGTTTATCAATAACAGTGTGCAATGAATTTTTTCCTTGATTAGCAGCTCTAGCAGCACGTATAGGGGAAAGAGGTTAGACTTTTCAAAACACTTCAAATGTTTAAACATGAAACATACAAAAATTTTTAAAAAACAGAAAATAATATAATACACACCTACATATCAACTATGAGTTTAAATAGCTGTTAATATTTTGCAAAAATTATTTCATATCTGCATGTTTAAATACATCAATTAATACTGTTATGTTTATATCTAAGGCCCTATGTCTCATTCCATCTCCCTTCCTATTCTAGAATTATCCAGCAGTTGTAATATATTATCCCCATGCTTTTATACATTTTTATATAAATATCATTATTCAGATATTTTAAAAACATATGCATATCTTTCTTTGTACATTTGTGGCATTGTGCCATATCTTTTAATTGGCAATTTGCTTGTTTTTCAACTCCATAGCATGATGTGAGGATTTAATTCAGTCATTTACAAGAGTGCTGTTCAGTATTCCTTTGCATGAATAAGCTATATTGCATTGTCTGGTTGAGGGCAACTTGGGTGTTTATGCCTTTTTTTCTGTCACAAACAACAGTATAGTAATTGTTCTTTATATGTTTCTGTTTTCATACATTTGAGAAACTTTTAAAGTAGGCGTCTAAGAAGAATAATTGACGGATATTAAGATAGGTACATCATGGACTTCAACAGGGAATTCAAAATTGTTCACCAAAATGGAAGTACCAACGTACACTCTAATCAGAATGTCCATATTTCAATGACATTCACTTTTCTGTTCTAACAGGCTATTTGCTTTTGCCAATTTAATGAATATGGAATGTTACTTCATTATTTAATTTTTAGATCCTTGATTATTAGTGAAGTTGAAAATTTAAGATATTTTATCAGCAAGACATGTTTGTTTTATGTTTCCTTTTATAGCTTTTTCCATTTTTTCTATTGAATTACATATCTTTTTCATATTGATTCATGGAAGCTTTATATATTCTGGATTATAATCAGTTTTTAGATGCAAAGATTATAAATATTTTTAAATTTGTGGCTGGTCTTTTCTTTCTTCTTTTTTTTTTCATTTATTTTGTCTTACAAACACTTTAAAAGTAATATTTATCAGTCTTTTCTTCTATGAACCCTACTTTTCATAGCTTGTTTAGAAAAATCTTTCCTCTCTCTCTAAATTCTTGCACAGGAATCTTTAAATCTTGTCTCATTTGAAATACCCTCTACTTTCTTCATGATGACGAGATCTGACTTAAACCAGCATTTAAAAATTTTAAAGCAAATGGTAGGAAAGAAGCCAATTGGAAAAGGCTCCCTCCCCTATGGAGCTTCCCAAATGTGTGTGTGCTCAGCCGGTCAGTCACGTCCGACTCTTTGGGACCCTAGGGTAGCCTGCCAGCCTCCTCTGCCATGGGATTCTCCAGGCAAGAGTACTGGTGTGGCTTGCCATTTGCTTCTCCAGGGGATCTTCCCGACCCAGGAATCCAACCCTGTCTCCTGCGTCTCCTGCATTGACAGGCAGATTCTTTGCCACCATTTGAAAGTGATGAGAATTAAGGAAGTATTAGAATAGAGCTATTTTTACAATTCAGAGATAACTTATTGCTGACCAGGGTGTCTAGCCTGGTATTGGTTTATGCCTGCTGTCCTGGGATCGTTATTAACAGTATCCTCTATCACTCTCAAAAAGTATGCCATTTGGATAATAAATTACATGACCACTCTGGTGATAGCCCTACAGGCTGGACTATCAACAAGGGATATACAGATTTCTACTTGACTAAAACAGGTTGGAGGGTGGTTTATAGATGTTTTCCCAGGTTTCCTCATTCTTGGTAAAAGAAGCAGCTTGAATTTCAGCATGATCATTACCTCTGGCTCTGGGCTCAGAAATGACAGCTATAATTAATAACTGGGAGAAAAATCATAGTTTATGCTAGGAGACAAGTGTGGTGTCAGTAGAGGTGTGTTAGAAAGCAACAGAACTTATTCACTGGGAAAAGAAATGGAAATATTTCTTCTTGATATGAAGGATGGAGATAAGTTTTCCCTTCTCAATTCTTCCGCTCTTGCTCTGCTCCACTAGCCCCTGTAAGGAATAAGCATATGTGAACTTTAGTATCAATTCTGCTACTTGGGTCAAGAAAAGCCACTTAATCTTTAGGGGCCTCACTTTCCTCATCTGGATGAAACACCGGAGTCATATCTTTTTCTTTTAGTCTTAAAATTGTATGATTATGTATTTTATAATTTTTAGATATGCCACTAGGAGCTAAGAATAGTAGGAGATAAGACTGGGAAAATAAATGAAGCAAAAAAGTGGGAAGTTCTGAGAAGTGCAGGTTTCTCCTTCCAACTGTGAGAGAGTAGCTGGCATCAACCAGATGTTCCCACTGAGAATAATGAGGAAATCAGATAAGATATAATAAGCAACAGTTTGCAGGCATTAGAGAGAGAGGCAGCCAGTATTTGAGAGGCCATGATTACAGAAACCAGGAAGGCAGTATCTTCTACTTTGCAAATCCCTTCTGGAAATCAGCTGATTCATGGTGCTAGGTGTGCGGTTAAGAATCTGGGGAGAGTTCTTACCAAGCAACAAATGAGTGGCAAAACTTTGGCAACCATGTGGGGCTGGAAGCTTGGATTTCCGAGCTGTCAAAGCATCCAGGACTTGAGGATCCAAGTTCCTAGAGAGAACAAGGAAGTAAGTGCAATGAAGTAAGACCAACCCTTAGTGTTTTTCCCTAAGAACATGCTTAATTTTTAAGCTCCTTAGAGTTAGAACTTAAGAAGTTAACCAGAAATGTGTTGAGAAACAGTGTGGAGTTGTTGGCGGACTCATGGTCTCAAGAAGAGAGAAAAAAAAAAAAAGTTTGGAGCATGTCAAAGAGGAGGGACTCAGTAAGTATCCCATGTTCTCAGTCAGGATACCTAGAGGGCTGGGCTCTAGGACCTTGGGAGCAGATGGACCAGAGGTAGATGGAAGCTTACTAAGACCAAAACCCACTGTCTCTCTCTTTTTTTTTCCCTTTGGCCATGTCATGTGCCAGGTGAGATCTTAGTTCCCTGGCCAGGGATTGAACTTGTACTCCCTGCATTAGGAACATGGAGTCTTAATCACTGGACTGTCAGGGAAGTCCTCCAAATCCACTCTCAAAGGCATTCTCTTTTTACTCTAAGTGGGGAAGATGACCAACAATATTATCTTAAGACTGCACACGTTCATACACAATGCATAATATTCAATTAAAATGATGAAAATACACTTATACACAAAAAACACAGGTCCAGATCAGTAAGGAAAAATGGCCTTCTTAATTCAAAGTCTTAGGACAGTTGTTTAGACATGAAAAGAATGAAATTGTATACTAGCCTTATACTTATGCAAAAGTAAATATTAAGGGGATTAAAGAACTATAGATAAAGTGACAAATTTATAAATTTTATAAAATAAAGTGACAAATTATTAAATTTAAAAATAAGAGAATAGTTTTAATACCTAAGGTAAAGAAGGAGCTCTTTTAAAAGATCAGAACATAATGGAGGGGAAAAAAAGGGTAAATTTGACTCTAAAACTAGGGATGTCTGTTTATTAAAAGATACCTTAGAGAAAGTGTTGGCAAAATTCAAAAGCAATCAGAACTCTTAGACATTGTGGATGGGAATATAAATCAGTAAAACCATGTTGGAAAACAGTTTGAATTATCTTGTAAGTAATTGGCTACTCCACTATCTTGGTATGCCCTAGAAAAAATAATACATGTGAGCATCATTTTTAATAGAAGAGTGTTTGTAGCAGCACATTTTATAATAGTGGAAGCAAACAGACAAACACTGGAAATAACCCAAATATCAGGAATAGAATGAATTCTTTGTGTATTCTTCCACTGAATGCCAAGACACTTGCACTAAAAGAATAAATTGCATCTATTGCAAAAACACAGATAAATCTCAGGAACATAATATTGAGTAAAACAAAGCAAGTCATAGTAGGATATATAAGAATATGTTTCTATTTGTATGAAATGCAAAATTTGATGTGATTTTTCAGAAATTATTGAACTGGAAAAAAAGTGTGGCAGAATCAATGAATGAATATAAGACTTGAATCTTTGGAAAAAACTGAACAAGCCCTAAACTAGACAAAGCTGTCTAATGTAATCAAGACAACAAAGTGGAAGAAGCACAGATATGTGTGCAATTAAAAATGTTACATTTTGGCTCTGAGGGCTCTGGGCTGATGCGGGGTAATTCCTCTTCTGCAGTTACTTTTGGATGGAAGTATGCACTTTTCCCAATAGAAGATGGTAATCTTGGAGAATGACCATGGAGAAGGGGATGAGTTCTGGAGAAGGGCTGCCTTCCAGATCATCTCAAGTTTCGGCTGTTAAAACAACAGCGAAAGAGTTGGAAACGAAGCAGTCCCATAAAGAGAAACGAGGGGGCTTTGTGTTGGTGCATGCAGGTGCAGGTTATCATTCTGAATCCAAAGCCAAGGAATATAAGCATGTATGCAAAAGAGCTTGTCAAAAGGCAATTGAAAAGCTACAGGCTGGTGCTCTTGTGACAGATGCAGTGACTGCAGCCCTGGTGGAGCTTGAGGATTCTCCTTTTACAAATGCAGGAATGGGATCTAATCTAAATCTCTTGGGTGAAATTGAATGTGATGCCAGTATAATGGATGGAAAATCCTTGAACTTTGGAGCTGTTGGGGCACTGAGTGGAATCAAGAACCCAGTCTCAGTTGCAAACAGACTCTTGTGTGAAGGGCAGAAGGGCAAACTCTCAGCCGGCCGAATTCCTCCCTGCTTTTTAGTTGGAGAAGGAGCCTACAGATGGGCAGTAGATCATGGAATACCCTCTTGCCCTCCCAGCATCATGACCACAAGATTCAGTTTAGCTGCTTTTAAAAGAAACAAGAGGAAACTAGAGCTGGCAGAAAGGGTGGAAACAGATTTCATTCAACTAAAGAAAAGAAGACAATCAAGTGAAAAGGAGAACGACTCAGGTGCTTTGGACACAGTGGGCGCTGTGGTTGTGGACCACGAAGGGAATGTGGCTGCCGCCGTCTCTAGTGGAGGCTTGGCCTTGAAACATCCGGGGAGAGTTGGGCAGGCTGCTCTTTATGGATGTGGCTGCTGGGCTGAAAATACTGGAGCTCATAATCCCTACTCCACAGCTGTGAGTACCTCAGGGTGTGGGGAGCATCTCGTGCGCACCATACTGGCTAGAGAATGTTCACATGCTCTACAAGCTGAAGATGCCCACCAGGCTCTGCTGGAGACTATGCAAAACAAGTTCATCAGCTCACCTTTCCTGGCCAGCGAAGACGGCGTGCTCGGAGGGGTGATTGTCCTCCGGTCCTGCTGGTGTTCTGCAGAGCCTGACTCTTCCCCAGATAAGCAGACGCTTCTGGTGGAATTTCTGTGGAGCCACACGACCGAGAGCATGTGTGTTGGTTACATGTCTGCCCAGGATGGGAAGGCCAAGACTCATATTTCCAGACTCCCTCCCGGCGCGGTGGCCGGACAGTCCGTGGCCATTGAAGGTGGGGTCTGCCGCCTGGAGAGCCCGGTGAGCTGAGCCTTCCAGCGGAACCCGGAGCGTCGAGGGCACCACCGAACCCGAGCTCCACGGGGTTCTAACGAAGTTGGATGTTTTCCCTTCCTCATTTCATAACTTCTGTCGCAGCCTCTTGCGTCCGTCGCGACACTAGTGCTGCTGTAGTGAGCGCTTGGCGACACGCGGGTCTTGGGCGGGCGAGTGGGACGCTGTGTGTGTGAGTGTGTGTGCGTGCGTGTGCTCGCTTCTTCAATGAATTAGAAACTCCTTCTTATTATGTAACCTCAGACCAGGAATGATTAAATCATCTTCCCAAAATGTGTGCTTTAACTGTTTACAGGTAAAACCTAAAGTTGCAGGAAACGGTTGATTTCACAAAGCGGTACGGTCTGTGTTGATGTAACATGTAATGTGTCTGAAACTGCAGAGGAAGTCTGCTTGTTGCAGTGATTGACAGTGGCGTGCTCCTGATCACAATGCTAGGAACCAAGTGTTTTTATTTGTTAGCCAGTTTAAGTGGATCCTGTGGTGACTTAAACTGCTGTTCTCATCCCTCATATGGGGCATTTTTCTTTAACAAAGAATGGTTTCAGTGAAACAATCTAGCAGAGAATTAAGGTCAGAACCTTTTTAAATAATAGTCTTATTGATAAAGTTTGTACTTCCTTCCTCAAGCTTTTCTAAGCTTAAATCCTGCATAGCTTCGAGCTGTGTGTACTGTATTATGAAAGAATATGTAAAGAGAACATACAGTAATGCAGTCCTTAATCTGTGTATAATGGAATGTTATTTACAATGTAACACTGTAAATAAGAAAGCAAAATTTATGGGAAAATTCAATATTATCTTTGTCTCTTGTTTAAATATATTTTTAAGATAAAAGGCACAAAAATAAAAGAAGCATATTACTGGATATAGGTGTGTGATTCTCCTCTGACTAATAAATTATCTTTTGAATCCTAAAAAAAAAAAAAAAAAAAAAAATGTTACATTTTTTACTGCTGCTCTAATTACTACAAAATGGTTTAAAACAACACAATTTTAGTATCTTGCAATCTCATTTCTGTAGGTCAGAAGAACAGCCGGGCTCAGCTCATCATCTGGTTCCTCTGTTCAAGCACTCATAAAGCTAAAACAAAGGTGTCAGATATCCTGGGCTCTCCAACCAGAGACTCTTGGGAAGAATCTGCTTCCAAGCTCTTTTAAGAGTGGGCAGAACTCAGCTCCTTGTGATTGTAGGGTTAAGGATATTTCTTCCTTGCTCACTGTTAATGGGGACCTCTCTCAGACTTAAGGCTCTCGTTCAAGTGTCTGCATTCCTTGTGAACTGGCCCTCTCTGTCTTCAAACTCCTAATCTGTCTCTTGCACTATCTGCCATTTTCCTTCAGCCATTCTTTCTGACTCCAGTCAGAGAGAAGTTCTCTGCTTTTAAAGGTTTATGTACTTTAATTGTGTACACCAGGATAATCTAGGAAAACCTCTCCTTTGAAGGCCTGCAGCTTCAATCAGATCAGCAAAGTCCCTTTGCCATATAATATAACATTCACAAATTCTGGGCATCAGGGTGTGGGTATTTCAGGGGAAGGTTCACAAGAAGATAGGATTTAATCTGCCTACTATCATAAAATGAGGAAAGGGAAATGACCAGTGATGCAGAAAAACAGAAATAAATTACAAAGCAAAAATCTATGCAGTTAAGTTTGAAGACCTACTGAAATGGATGATTTAATTAGGAAATATGATTTACTAAATTTTACATGAGAAGAGACAGGAAAAGAATCTATATTCATGGAAAAGAATGAAGAATATCAAATTTCCCACAAAAGCACAAGTCCAAATGGTTTCAAATGGTTTCCAAATGGTTTTTTTTCAAGCTTTGAAGAAATAAACAATTTCAATGTTATCTACATGCTCCCAAAAAATTGAGAGAAGGTGGGCCAGTATTATTTATCAGTATCTAGCCTTTTCTCTGATCACCTGTGTTCCCTGTATTTCAAGGGTCTAGAAGCAGGGCTTTGCTAGTAGGGCTGTGGATAGTTCTGCCAGCTGCAGGTACTAGTGCAAGATTAGGAAGGAAGAGGGATGGAGAAGACAAGTCCTACTTCTGGCAGAGTTGGCTGGTCAGGGCAGGTGCACGCAGGCTTATGAAAGACAGTGATGAGGGAGGCGGGGAGTGTCTAGAGCCAGAAGTGGCCACAGCAAATGAGTGGATATTCCTCCTCCTGAGGCTGTAACTGCTTAATGTAGGTCCTCAAGAGACAAATGAACTTCTCTCTTGCTCTTCCAGCCCTTCCAAACATTTTGAGACCTTATTTCCTATTTTAACTCCCTCTCTGATTGAAATACCCTGAGTGGTGTCTGTGCTTCTTATTGGAACCTGACAGATAAAGAAGGGAAACTTTCAAGTTATTTTTATAAAACCACTTAAACTGATCATATTAATTGACAAATACAGCATAAAAAGAAAATGACAGTCTATTCTGATTACTGAATATCAATGCAAAGCTTCTGAATAAAATCTTAAGTAAAATATTAAAGTAAAAAAAATTTGATGAATAATTTTATAGGTAGTAGATCATGGTTAACTGGGGCTCATCTAAAAATCGTTTATCATATTAATAATGTGTCAAAGAAGGAAAAGGGAATAAAATAGAAAGTATACATTTTCCAAAGATGGAGACAAATTTATTTCTTATGGTAATGTACTAATATAGCCCCAAATAATTAGCTGAGAGCTATTAGAAATAATATGAATATTTAATAAAGTGACTAGATACAAAATGTGTTTATGAAATAATTAGCTTTTCTTTTAAAAACAACTGATATGAAAGAAAATAGTCACAAAATCAAGGAGAAAAATGCTTTTGAAAATGTGCAGCTTCAGGGCCACTGAAAGGCATTAAAAAAAAAAACACCAAGTTATGGAAAGATGTATTTTGCTCTTTGGTTAAAAAGCTCAACATTGAAAAGATATTAATTCTTTGTAAATGAATCAAAGTGGTTTTTTTTTCTTTTTTTTTTTGAATCTGCCAAAATACATTTTATTTTCTAAAATATAAACTTGGGACAATACTGAGAGATAAAGATGTAATATGGGCAGTCTGCATGCATGCTAAGTTGCTTCAGTTGTGTCCTACCGTTTACAACCCTATGGACCATAGCCCACCAGGCTCCTCTGTTCATGGGCTTCTCTAGGCAAGAATACCGGAATGGGTTGCCAAGTCCTCCTCCAGGGGATTTTCTCGACTCAGGGATTTTTGTCTCTTCTGTCTCCTGCATTGGCAGGTGGGTTCTTTACCACTAGCACCACCTGAGAAACCCATGGGCAGTCTAACTGTATCCAAAAATAAAATGTATCGTGAATGATACAATAATTAAAACAGTATGGCACCGATGCAGGAACAGACTTGCTGACAGTGAAACAGAGCAGGAATTCCAAAACAGACGCAGTACCTACAAGATTTTGTCAACATAATGCTGTTGACATTTCAAATCTTTAGAAATAATAGACATTTAAAGTGCACACAAGCGAATTAGTTTTTATTCTTTGAGTAAAGAACGTTTTTCAAAAAATAAACCCAGAAGTCATTTTTGACTTTGATATATTTTGAACATAAATATTAGAATTTTTCCACTAGGCAAGAGATATGGATGAATGGTTGGATGGATGAATGGATAAGTAAATAGAGTCAAAAGACAACTTTTATCACAGGGCAAAAAATATTTGTAAAATGTATGGCAAACAAAAACTGAATGTTAAATATGCAGAAAAACATATCAAGAGCTATTTATAAATAGATTAACAACAATCCAATAGAAAAATGGTTAATGGATGTGAACAGATATTCAAAGGGAAAGAAATGCACATGGCTAATAACCTTAGAAATATTTCCAATGTTCTTTAAAATTAATGAAAGGCAATTTAAAATAATGAAACTCACTTTCTCATTAATCATGTTATGAAAAATCAAGTCTATAATCTCATCATTGGTAAAATAGAACAGGGTGACTGATACATTTTGTGTAAGTATAAAATGGTATAATCTTTTGGGAGGTAACCAAGCATTTGCCATACAATTTTTAAATTCATGTATCCTATAAAGAAAGACTGGGAATTTTTCTGGGGGTTTTCCCTGCAGACTTAATTCATATATTTAACACATTTTTATTGGACACTTACTATGTACCATTCTCTGTGTTAAATTCCAGAATACAGTAGTGACCAAAACAGTTTTTACCCTTAAGGTACCAGCAGTCTAAAATGTGACACTGTTTATAATAATTTAAACTAAAACAAAACAGTGTTGCGAGAATCCTCATGTGTTTATAATCCACACAACATAATGTGTTGAAATTATTAAAGAGAATGAGATAAGTATAAATGTACTTTGCAGGAATAGCTCACCAACTATTGTGAAGCAGAAAAACAAGTCATAGAAAGTACTCAGAGCAGTAATTCTTTTTCCCCTCAAAACTTATAAAGCACACACACACTCATATACATAAAAAATAACAAAACATCTAGAACAATACACACCTCATTCAAGAGGTCACCTCTGGGCAGATGCATGGCAAATGGTGATGTCAGACTGTTCTTCTTAATTTCATAGAATTCCAAATGGTAATTTTTTCCCGTCATGAAATGTTAATTTTTAATAATTAAAAAAAAACCCAAAACCCTATCTCAGGTGCTTTTAGAAAGAGTTCTTTCAAAGGGTCTTCTGTATTTAGTCCCACATCACTCAGATCTGTTGGAGAACTCCAAGTTCCCAGGTCCTCCCATGGGAAAGGGATTCCTGCCTAATTAAGCAACCCAGCCAGCAGAGAAAGTGCGGGCGCCACCATTTTGCACACTAGAGCTTATACTGAGAGTTCCTCACACCCCTTAATTGTGTGGCAGTCTAGCTCAGCTAGAATTGATTTCATTCTTGAAGTTCAATACCTTCTGGCATTGCTGATTGAGTCTGCCCTCACCTTTGTAGAGTTTTTATTCTAGAAGTCTTTTCTTCCTTGTTCAGTGTTTGAAGGTGCAAGGAGAGAGCTATTATTTATTTTGTAATCCAAAAGTAGTCATAGTTGTTTATTTTAGAATTCTCCCCTTTAGATTCAGTGCTTGAGCCAAACAGGAAGGAAAAAAAAATGTCTATGGCCTTGACACTTCATTTTGCGAACAAACCTTTTCAGGCATCAGTGATGGCCCCAAGACAGCAGTACTGTGGGCCTCTTAAAACTTCTTTCTTACACATAAGAGGCTCACAATTCTGTAAAGGTTTTGTCATGGCATTTAAGTAGTCTTGTATTCTACAATGCAATCATACCTACAAATATGATGGATTGTGTCTTAGGTGCAATGATTGTTTTCAGTGGGGGGAAAAGCCTCCATAGACGAATTGATACTGGGTTCCATGCTGGGTCTTATGCATTAATCATGAAGTATCATGCTTATGCAAATGTGTAGAAGCCCAATTAGGCAGAGAGCACAGAGCCCTGGGAATAATGTTATGGGCTATTGGGTCTTTGAAATACACTCCTTGGCCAAATTTTCAAAAGCCAAGCAGATTTGAGATGCCTTTTTACTTTTGAAAACAGGTGTACAATTGTCTTCTTAGTGCTTATTTCATGCCTTCAACCTTAAAATAAAGCTTTCTCCCAGTTGGCATGATTTTCCCTCATTGCTCAACAGGAGCAGTGGAAATTCTGAATCACTGACAAGAAAATAAAATGTTCATTCAAAATCTAGACGTGCTGAGAATATTGAGGATGTGTCAATATTTGGGGGCTTTGCCACACATCTTGAATGTTTCATATATTCAGTTTTCCTTGGGCAATCTCTGCCATTTCTTATATTTTGTGTGATTAATCAAAATATTCAGGTTTCTGTTTGCAAATCCTCTGCACACAATGCAAATGTTGTGAAGAGAAAATACAAAATGCTGGAAGACAAGCTCTCACTTTTATGTATTAGTTCCCATTTTCAAACTTTATTTTGTTAAGTTGAAACTGCTGATATCTTATCCCTGGCTCTCATTTTCATTCTCTTGTTGGAACTGCTCCAGTATTTGGAGAGGATGTAATGATGGATGGAAATGAGGGATAAAAACAAAAGAATTTAGAGAAGTTTGCTATCCTCCAGTTAAATATCTCTGTCTAAGGTGGTCGTTTTGAGTGTGGTTGTGTCTATACTGCTAATTATTCAGATTAGACAGATTAACTGGCAAATCAAGTGTTGCTATATAAGTTCATATAGGAAGAAAGACTAGGATTTTTTTTTTTTTGCGGTCATATGTAATCCTTACCTCTGACTATCTAATTTAACAAAAGTTTCAGACACTTATTTGAACATTTTTTTACTCAACTGGAAACTGGCTTAGTTCTTAAAACTCCATTTCCTTCATGAAAAATGTCTGGGCAATGGTTGATTGGCAGGTCATTTACTATATAGCCCTTGCTTCCAATATAGCTCTCTGCTGATGGCTGGGGGTGAGTGGAAGATGGGCAGGGAGTGGAGAGAGAAGGAGGGGGAAGAATGGAGGGACATGGGTTGGAAGAGGAGAGAAGACTAGCAGGTTGAGAGAGAGAGAGAGAGAGAGGAAGAGACAGACTCTCTTTATAATGTTTGGCAGTGGAAGTTAATGTCTGGAAAACTCTCCTTCGGGGGGAGAAAAGACTTCCTGACTTTTAAAAATGGTGTTAATCCACTGTTCTGCTTTTTAGAATGCCCCTGGCTATGTGAGTAGCACTTCCAATTAGATCTGGTTGAAAAGTTTGTACAGAAATCTAAAGCCCTCCAAATGCAATTTATTACATTAGGTTGTTCAACAAAGGATTGGCTTCTCTTAGCCCAAATCACATTCCGGCCTTGGTAAGTTGGTCCAGTCCATCTTTTCTGACATAGCTTCTTAATCTTGGCAACAAAATCATCCCTTTTTCTTCTCTCTCTCTCTTTTCTTTCTCTTTCACACACACACAGACACCCACACGCAACTTGGATAATTAAAAAACATTTAAGCCATTACTGGCCCTCACTTGATAAAGACAGTAGGAAAAGAATTCTCTATGTAATTATTGTTTTCAGTGGAGAAACTCATTTCTAAATATATTATTAAAAAACTGGGACCAGCAAGTGGACTTTGTAGGCCATGTCCTGTATCTCCCATGACCTTTGAGCATCTATGGGAAGAGAGCTGCACCCACTGACCTAAAGCAGGACTTGATACACAACTAGGGCCCTCCCCTCATCTCCCCCTCTCTGCTGGCACTGTCCTCCCTGAAATGGAGCCTACAAACAAAAGGATCAAAGAGAAAGAGAAAGGCCACACTACTCTTCCCAGAAAAACATCTGATTTCCATTTTGGGTAGGTTTATTTAGGTGTTTTCTGTTTCCATAGCAAATAAGGAAGCAGCAGCAACTGGAGCAATAAGGTGATAAAAATTATGTTGTCAAGTTGAAATTAGTCAAACGGAAATTAATAAAACCTCCAGAGCTTTCTTCTCCACAAGCAAGGTCATAAAGGAGATTTTTGTGTCAATGTTTCACTTGTTTGCTTGCTCTTTGTTATTGTTCTGATTTTTGTGTTTACCATGCAAGACAAGTATTACTTCCCAAGATGGTCTGGAGCAAAGGGACAGGAGTGATGCTTGGAGCTGAGAGACAAGTAGAATCCTGTCCTTAAGGATAAATGCTGTGATCTCGGTAAATGGAACTCTTTCAAACAGGATAGCCCTGCCAGCAGAAGGTAGTGATCATTTCCCACAGAAATGCAGAGAAGGAAGAAAGGACGGGCTTCCATTTCACCATTTCATACCACTCATCTCTTATATCTGATAAGTCCCCCACGTCTGTAACTGACCCTGAGAGAAGTGTCTTGGCCTGGCCCTGCCAGTTAATGGCCAGCAAATTTGCTCCTCTCCAATGCAGTGAGCCATTCTGCGTTTACTGTCTTTACTACATTCCTCACTCTATGCAGCCTTTCCTTCTAATTAGAACACGTAACAGCAGTTCTCAAAGTGTGGCCTGGGGACACTTGGGAGAGACCAGGATCCTTTCAGGAGGTTCTTGAGGTCACAACTATGTGTTTGTGGTGTTGTCTTTTGTACTCTTGATCACTCACAAGTGTGCAGTAGGGTTTTCCAGAAGCAGTATGAAGTGTGATATCATGACAGACTGACTGCAGAAGCAGATTTGAGATCCCAGCTGTCATTTATTAACAGACATTAAAGAAATTTGCAAAAATGTAAAACAATGCCCATATTCTTACTAATTTTTTGTCTTTTGGAAAATGAAGTGATCTTTCATTAAAATATGTTGTTTGCCTTAGTGTATAATGTTATATATAAACAACAGTTTTATTTTAAACTGTTAGTAAATCAATGTTCTTAAATTTTCTGAGTCTTAATTCCTAATATGATAAATGCTGACAGACATAACCAACATAAACACAAAGGTCTTCAATATCCTCCCTAATTTTTAAGACTCTTATGGGATCTAGAGACCTAAACAGTTGAGAATCTTTGGCCTACACAATGAGTTGAGCAGACTGACGTGGAAAGGGACACCTTTATCTTTAGTGCCACAGAGTACTTGTGGATTTAGCACAGGTGGGCCTTGCTTTACAATAATCAAGTATTTTAATACTAGAATTCATACGGAAGATAAATTTTATTAAAAGATTTTGATGAGGTTCTTTAAAATACACCACACTTTGAATGTTTAAGGTATGACTAGTTTTTAAAACCCTAAATGAATTTTCTAAGGACACTTGTAGTTAGCTTGGTAAACACCCTGGCCCTGACCTGTGGATTTATTGTAACATTTTTTTAGATATGAGACAAATAATAGTAATTTAACTGGACTTAAAGATAATGAAGCTGAGAAATCTCTATTTGGCCTTTTTGTACAAAAAATTTAAAACCCAGAATAAGAGGTAGAGAAAGTGGATGTGTGTCTGCCTCTTAGAAGGAAGAGATTAATATCCTCTTCAGAACCAATTGATTTCATCATGCATTTTTTTTTTTAAGGTAGAAATAAGAACAAAGAATCATCTGAGCAGAAACCAGATTATTCTGCCAAATTTGCAACGGAGTGTTGCTATTTGAGGTATTACTAAGAAAAAATTAGAGCAGAGAAACTCGATTAAAATTGGTTTGTGGGGAATCAAAGGAGTGAAGGACTGAGAAACAGAAATCCACAGTTGGATCTGGGGACCTGCAGAGACAACTGTTCAACTCAGAATTAAAGAATGGGTTTGGAGCCTAGTAAAGAAAGGCTGAACTTGAACTATACAAGAGCCAAAGATGCTAAGTGTCCTAGGAGAAAAATGAAAGAAATAGTTAATGAATGAGTCAAAAAGTTTGTGGTTAGTTAATAACAAGAACTGTGCATGTGAGGGAAGTTTATATATATGTGTATATATACACACACATATACATATATGGTGTGTTTGAGTGTGTGTGTGTGTTTGGTGTTGGTGCCCAGGTGTTCAGACCCTGTAGCACATGTCCTTGATGGCAGGGAGCTTGCAATATTGGCAGGCCCTGAATTTGGTCCATCCTGGGGAGTAAGAAGTCGAGGGACCCGGAGACACATGATTCTGAAGGTTTCTCCTCTGCAGAAGGAGAAATGCATGTACATACTTTTATGATATCTGGAGTACCGTTATTATCCACGGAGTGGGCACAGTCACCCATAAGAATCCTGTTTCTGAAGCAATTTAAAGTGCTGTGTTTTTCAGCAAGGTCTACTAATTCTGACACTTTATTTTTAGCCATTTGGATCAGTTGACATTTGACTGGCTCTCAAGTTTACTATCAAAAGATGGCTTTTGCTTCTACACAGTTATAATATTTGCTGAACTAATTTTTATCAAATTTCTTAAAATGCCATCATCTTTAGCTAAGGAAAGGACAAGGAAGATCTTTCTTCAAATGAGAGCTCTTCTGTATTAGCTGAACACAAATGGTTAGAATGAAACATCTCGGCCATCATAGATGTGGCCATAGCCTCTACTTAAATTTTCCATTTAACTTGTCCTGTTTAATGTATGCCACATCTATGTGTGGCTAAATTGTAGCTGCCTAAAATCAAAGTTAAGTAATAGCACTGAAACTTTTTATATGGGTGAATTACATGATGGGAAAGAAAAAGCACCAGTCTTTCTGCTCACATACAATAGGTTCCAAGAAATTATGAGAAATGATTTCTAAAATGTAGTATTTAATCTGTGTATCATTCCGAGGTTATCCAGGGATCTTAGTCACTTATAACCCATATTGTACAAGCATGCTCATGTAAACAAATATCCTGTTGAATGCTGCTTAAGAAACATAGGAAAGAATGAAGTGTGGGAAAAAACTTTTAAAGAACAGAATCTGAACTGAGAAATTTGATCTGACAGAGCACTTAAGCAATTGTAAGGAAACAAGCTAAGAAATCATCCAATCAGAATGAAAGAGAATGGTAGGGATGAGAGAAGCAAGCTTCTATGGAGAAACGAGCTAGGGCTCAAAAAGCTTAACAGAAACACACACAGAAAATAGGCCCTGGTCTTAAAACTTTACAAAAATTTTGGAGAAAAGTTCAAGTTCTTTGAAAACTGCAGAACCATAGGAATCTCATTTCTGATAAGGAATGCTAATACCACTGAGTACCTACAGTTAGTGATCAGACATTCCTCTTGGAAAAGTTCTTTACAAAAAGAAAGTAAATTTAATGATTGGAACCCTGCCAAACATACCTAAAATCACTTTTATTTTCTTTCTAACTCCAGTGCCATGAGCAGGAGGCACCTGAGCGTGGCTTTCCTTGCTTAGGGCTGTTGTCCACTTTACTTTAACTTGAATGTTTAATAGTTTCATGGGTTCAAGATTTGTTCCATTTTTAGGCATGTTCCAAGTTTAGGAGCATAACTATATTAGAAGTGAGGAATATCCCCAAAACTTTTCTGGATGAGAAATGATTTTAATAATATTTTGAGAATGTACAACAAAGAGAAAAGAGCCTAGGAAAGTGGTGACATAAGTAGTGAAACTAGTCAGTTTCAAATGTAAGATTCAAATCCTGACCCCCACCCCACCCCCAAAAAGACCTTTCTTCATAGCCTGGGTGCTGACTATTGTTATCTGGCCACTAGCTTTCTGTAGGGTCCCAGCTGGAAAATGGTTCTAGATATTCTTCTAAATCAAAGATCTTAAAATGTTTTGGTCCATGACTCTCTTGGGCCTTCTATGGACTCCTCAGAATAATGTTTTGACAAAGACAATCAGTTATATTGAATACCAATACACAGATTCAGAATATATCCATATTCTATCCATGTAATAGATTCATTCTGAAGCTAGGGCCAAAAGAATCTCCTGATAAACTAGATCTGACCTGGGAAGGCTGAAAAATGACTCCAAGCTTTTGGGTAGAACAAATGGCAAGATGGTGTGTCCGTAAACTTAATATCTTTACTGGACACTTGGAGAGATACAGAGAAAGCAACAGTGGTCTGTTGCCTTTCAGAATTTTTTCTCATTATTAGATGTCCACTAAGTCTGTGTTACTGGGCTTTCTTTTTTTTTCCTGCAGATGGAATTTATAATGAGCCTTGATGGGAAAGGAAACTAGTTAAAAAATGGCCATTTAGAAGCTCATTCTTCAGTGCAATGTGATTTATTTGTTCTATCTATGCTTTCTTTTATTGGCCATTAGTTGAGTTATTAAATATTTTTCAAGCTGTAACAATGTTAGTTCCTTACATGGCTGCCACTCATGGTCAGATATTCTCTGAGGGTCTGTTCTTCACCAGCCATGGCTTGGTGCTTGATAAAGTGTGGCTTGATGCTTGATAAGATATAAATAATTCAAAGAAGCCAATGGAGAAAGCATCACAAGCCCTTACTGTGGGCTTAGCAAGTTCAGGGTAACACTGACATTGATAGTACACCTTTATTTAGAACACATTGAATTTGTTTTTTATTTCTGAATGTATCTGATCATTGTTTCTTGTGTATTTCTTTGGAGTAGTTAATGAAATGTCCAAGATCAACTCTCATCAAGGGGCAAGGAGCTGAGAAGTGTCAGCTTACAGCTCTCCTGATTCACAGCCAGATACACAGTGGAAGGACACTGGGTCAAACCTGTGGTAGGGGCTTCAGTTCCAGAGTTTAACTGTCTTAGCTGGTTCGGTGAAGAGGAGATGGAGAGCTCACTATGTTTGCCTTGAACTGATTCCTGCTTTACGTTTGAAACTGCTGGGCTTACAGTCCAGATTGTTTTAGAAAATTCTGTTCTCTGGAATTATTATCATTCAGTCACTCAGTCATGTCCGACTCTTTACAACCCCATGGACTGTAGCACACCAGGCTTTCCTGTCCTTCACTATCTCCTGGAGTTTGCTCAAACTCATGTCCATTGAGTTGATGATGCCATCCTATTTAGGGCTGTCAGTAAGGAGAGAGAAGAATAGGGCCATATGAGATGAAGTTTAAACTGCCAATAAAAGGAGAATGATGCTAATTTATACCACGCTGGGATTTTTTGAATATGTGTTCACCTTCCTTCAGTCTGGGAATTTGGGTTTCAAGTTTTTAAGTAAGTATACTCTAACAGGATTGCTTTGCTTTTCTGAAAATAAATGTGAATGTTTTAAGACTAATGTGTGCCAGAGAAGATAAAGTCATAAAAAGTATGACTGACAAAGGGTATTGTGGACTTAGAAGAGAGAGAAAAGAGAAAGTCATTGGGGGAGAGACAAGGGATGAGAAGAAAGAGGACAGAAGTAAAGGGGGGAAATCTGTTCCTTTTTCTTTATTTGTGCAATTCTAAAACCATTGGAACCAATATGAAGAAAACCACAGAGAACAGGGAATTCCCTCTTCACCACGTACAATGTGTAATTCTTTCTTTCAGTTAGGGATATATAATATCAACTGTAGGCAAAAGTATAAAGTGAAATTACTTCCAAAGGCTTTCTATTCCTCTTTCATTGGATGCAGTCATCATACACACAATGGCACTCCACTCAAGCTCCCTGAAAATTTCCATGTCGGTGTGATGAATCTTCTCTGACCTCCCTAAAAATATACTTGTCCAGTGCCCCGAACTTTCAGAGCCCAAAATATGACTAGAACTGATTAAATCTTGTGGGAAAAAAAAAAAAAAACCCTCTAAATCATAGGATTAAGTCCTTTAACCAGATAATTATCTAAATAATAGGTAATAATTTCTAGATAATAGCTGAGCTCTTAACTCATTCTAGACAGTATTTTCATTTTAAGAAGCCACTCTCATGCCTTATCAGGAAAAAAGAGCATGACCATCTTAGACAGTGTATGAGAATGGTAATAAAGATGTATTTTGACATGATAATCCTGTCAGTTTTCTTTAAACCTCACCTTTAGGTGACCACCTGTTCAGGCACAGGAAATAATATAGGAAAATAGTGGGAAGACTATAGTCTATAGTCATACAGAGTATAATGTGTCCTCCAGATTTTCCATCATTTAAAATTACAAAATGATTAGGAAACACCCATTGATGAAGAGAGTGCACAGAATTTGAGATTATATTTATGCTTAAAGTAATTTAGTTAATACTTTTAGGAACTGTATATGAAACTGTCAATTTCATAATTATTCCATTTCACAGGATTAAAAGAAACAGGCTTTAATTGCAATAGAAGAATTTTATTTAGCACCCAAGGTTATTTTTTTAGGTTCTACCTTCTGGAACCTCAAATTTGAAGAGTGGGCAATTTCTACCTCTGTAGATTTTTATGACCAGGTTAGATTGCCCTCTTGATTGGCTGGTTTGCTTATCAGCCTGATGACATGTGTAAGTTTTCTTCTAACACTAGGATTTGGAGCCTGTGTTTCTTCCCAGCCCTGTCCTCTCCTCACACCGCCTAGGAGAAGCCAAGATGGTGGTTCTTTCTTGGCTGTTGTTTCCCTGAAGGAATGTCAAGAATTTACTGAAATCTCTGCCTAATTGTGGAGAATAAATTCTCATGCTGCTCCTCTACAAATATTTCAAATTATTTGCCTAACAGTAAATTAGACCTGACACGTTAATTGGTTTAGGGAGCCATGCATGGTGTTTGCTCATTTGTGACTAATTTTTAATACATTAGTATTTTTGAAGGAAAAAAAAAAGATCTAGTTGGAGAAAACTGGGTCCTGCAACTTCTGTTATCAGGGAGACCACAGACAATAAAATTAGTGTGAGAAGCACACAGGTGGCTCATTTCAGACCTGGCTGATGACACCCATGACCTCAAACACATAATTTTACTTCTTCCTTCCTGAGGGTTTTTCCCTTCAGTAAAATAGATGTAATAATACCACATACCAGTCTCATAAGAAAATTGATAGAATTAGTGAGATAATAAAAATGGTGGCGAATAGTTGTTGATAAGAGCTCAGGGCCTGTATTCATCATTCTTTCCTGCTGTGTGCCAATATCTGACCCACCCAAATCCATTCTTTCAATGACTGTTGAGCTAAATGTAATCTCTTAGGATGGAGAAGCTGCCCCCGCTTCCTACTGGGGTCCTCTTCTGCTTTCCTGACTTGATGAATCACTTATCACAATGTTGACCACCTGCATCTCCTTTTTGGCGGCATAGATATGAAGTCCTTTGACAGTGAGAGTTGTAAGCTTTCCTTCCTTTTTGGTGGCAGAGAGATGCCGTTGTTCTGCACCTTTTTCAGTGAGCCAGGCAAACAATAGCATGCTCGCAGAAGGCATGGGGTCATTTGGTAACAGTACATCTTGTAGTCATGTGTCTGTTTTTTCCTTCAGTCTCCTTTTCCTTAGGACTGGTATTTGGTGACTGATGGAGTGGAGTTGGACACATCAAAAGGCAGCATCTCACAATGAAGACAATTTATTCTTCCTTTGAGTCACACTATCAGTGATAAACAGAGACAACTGGTTACTTTATAAGCCTTTTGAATACTTTTTAAACATATTTAAACATAGAGCTACAGATAGACTGGCTTCCCAGGTGGCTCAGTGGTAAAGAATCCGCCTGCCAGTTCAAGAAACACAGGATTCATGGGTTTGATGCCTGGGTTGGGAAGATCCCCTGGAGGAGGAAATGGTAACCTGTTCCAGTATTCTTGCCTGGGAAATCCCACGGACGGAGGAGCCTGGTGGGCTACAGTCCATGGGGTCGCAGAGTTGGCTACGACGGAGTGCCAGCACACACGTCCTCATGCACAGACAGGCTGGACTTGTTATATAGTTAAGCAAGCTCTCTGCATTTAGGAACTACTTAGAGAGATTCACAAACTCAGGCCATGAAATGTAGATAGATAGACGGATGTAGGTATCAATACGGATTTAGATATATAATGATTTTTATCTGTGAAAGATCAAAGATAATAGTGTTAGCCTTACCAATAATTCCATTCTCTGGCTCAGCAAGGGAACTAGGGAGAAAGCATTTTCTTTCCCTTTCTAATTTTAGCTGGAGAAATTGAGGCATAAGCCAGAGCCACACACATGCATACAAAGGGCTATAGAACGTGTGGCATGAAAGATACTAGCTACTCGTGTTGGTTGGATGGACACATTGTATAGTCAGTCATTTTTAGAACGAGAAGTGAGAGATATTTAAAAATTCATCCTTAGCTGAATTGAATTGTTCTTGGTCATTGATATTCCATTTTGCATCGTCTAATTAATTCTTACTGCTTGAGTCGGCACCCTGGGGTGATTTTAAATAAGTAAATACGTAAGGAGTTTTCATTTGCTCTGAAATGTTGACTCATTGAGTGATCCTATAGACTAGCTTCTATCTTTTCATCCAGGATTCCTACCTTCTCTCTCTTTTCTTTATAAACAGCATGCCCCCAGACAGACAGAAACATACCCTGGTTATCATATATCTCTCTTACTAAAATTTTGAATGTATTTCTGTAAAAAGTGTTATGTTTATGAAAGACTGAATTAATATAATATTTTTAAAGAGAACAATTTCAAATGACACAGTAAGCAACTGTAGGAATACAGTTTTTTTCTTACTGTTTAGCATTTTAAGAAATATAGCCTTGAAAATTCTAATAGCTAATTCAGTGTCCAATTTTATAAATTCTGCTTCCCCCAAAAATAGCAGCAAAAAAATAAATATCAAAGCCAAACTCCTGCAATATCTAAACAGATAACTTTGTCAGATGGGTCAACTACATGGTAACTTCTGCATTTCTAATTTTGTACCTTTGTTATTTAAGAAGCTTTCTTTCATTCTTCAAACAATAGATTGGGGGCTCAAGCAAGCAAATATTTTGGGCTTGTCCTGACATGGTGCTTTGGCCCTTGAACTAGGAAGTGAGGTGGAATAAAAACAAAACAAAACAAAAAACTGATGCAATCCCTTTTTGCCTCTTTCCCTATCCAAAAGGATAAACTCTAACCAGCCATCACAGCTTCTAATTTCTAGGAAAAGAAAAGAGAGAGAGTAATTTTTTAAAAAGACGAGACAGGAAAAAATGAGTGATGAGTAGTAGGAAAGCTTGCTGCAAAGTAATGAGATTAGTGCCCTCCAAGTATCTAGTGGCTCAGTGGTAAAAAGTTTGCCTATAGTGCCGGAGACTCAGGTACGATACCCGGGTCAGGAAGACCCTGGAGAAGGAAATGGCAACGCACTCTAGTAGTACTCTTGCCTGGAAAACCCCATAGACAGAGCAACCTGGCAGGATACAGTCCATGGGGTCGCAAAAGAGTCAGACACGACTGCGCAACTGAACAACGAAGCACCGAGTATATTTGAATGTCATTCTATTTTATTCCAACTCAAGGCATTTTAGGAAGTTTAAATTATTATAGTTTTCAGAAAGAAAATGAAGAGATGGAAGGATTGCTGCCTTCTAAAAAACGTGGCAGAGTGAGTTGAGCCTACAGCAGGGGACGGGGTGGATTATGAAGCCTTAAGGTAGGATGAACTATGTGGCAGAAATCCAAGAGCCTGCAAAAAGCAAAGATGGACAAAAGCCGAGTCAGCATGAGTGAGGTGGCCAAAGCCACATCAAAGCATTCACTAGCCAGGAGTGAGCATGAGAGCAAATATGGTGTCCACGAAACAGTAGACAGAGTGCCATCCTGCCAGAGACCAGGTGACACTCTTCATAAACGCTTGCGGACCTTTATGACACCAGAGTTGCCCTCCATCCTTGTCTTGTGTCAATAAGACATAAACCACAGACCATATTATGTTCAATTAGTACCTTGAGAAAAAAGCAAGGAATAAAGAGGGTATCTGTGAAACTGAGTTTTTTGTTGTCCAACAAAGACAACACTATCTGAGAGGACTATTTGGATTATTGAATGAGAAGTCCTGTTAAATATATTTTTTCCTCCTAACCAGAGAATATTGTTTTAAAGGAAACTATAGAGACCATCAAGGCAATACATTTTCTGTGCATATCAAGTCTCAATTAATGCAATTTTTAAAAATGCATTCGGGAAAGCTATCCCTTTTTTGAAAGGGATGCTATTCTGTGTGTGTAGTGGTGAGAGCCTGCATACATTATTTTTCTAATATAAACATTTAAAAAATATTCCTGTACTATTTACAATCTGTTTGGTTCTTCCATCTTTGCATATGAGGGTTACTTGGAGAGCTTTAAAATATACCCCTCTCCAGCTTTGATCAATTAAGTCTCAGGGTCCCTAGGCAGTTCTAATGTTTATTTGGGGTTGAGAAACATTGGTCTAGTCCTTCAGGAAGGATATTGTGAGCCATATATGCATCACTCTTCTAAATCTGGGATAGTTTCAGTACCATTAGCATTGCAGAATGACTGCCAACTTTGTTCTGCACACTTAAGAAAGGTTGACTTTCAAAAGGGTAAATGTTTTTCAATTCTTTAACATCTATTTTAAGTTGTCCTTGCCCATGCTAATGATCCAATGCCTGACAAAAAGCACTGGAGTTTTACTATGTTCTCATTCTCACCCTTGTCTGTTAATTCCCACCTCCCACTCTGAAAGGCAATTGCAATTTAAGTAAATAAAGAAAACCTGGGGAAAGGCCTGTCTCTGACCCATTGTTCTTCCAATCAGCACAGGCAGCATCCTCTTCAATCCAACAAATATACCAACACTGATGATTTTAGGTTTTTAATCCTTTGTGTCTGATAAGTAGTGTTTATTTTTATACATAGCAAGCCATTTATAAAATGATTAACCCAGTATTCAGACAGTCAGGGAAACAATTCAAATCCTTACCCAAGACTCTGGTTAGAAGGATTTATTTAGGTTCTGAGACTACCTTCCACTCAAAGAAACTCCCTCAAATCCATGGGTACTCTGACTTATTCACTTGGATTTAATACTATGTTATAGCACTGAATTCCTTTTTTTGGACCATGAACTTTGAACTTTTGCTTAAAGTACTGACTTTTCATTATGGAGATTTAGTTACTGGGTGGAACTCAGCAACTTTGGATTTGCTTAACTTTGACATGGTCATAAGAACACACTGGCAACCCCCCTCACTGTGCATTCAAATAGCCTTGCCTGAAAAGCTGAACCAACAAATCTTTAACAGTTACAAGAGTAATGTGTATTGAGAGGCAGTTACTGGATAAAAATTGGGTTCAAGATGATTTTCAATCGAGCTGATTCAAACAAAACCAGAGAAATGTCATAAAAATATAATTTTACACACAAGAAGCACATTCAGAGGCTGATGTTGCAGTATTAATGGACATTCTTCCCCTTCCTATTTTCCATCAAAAATCTTAGCCATAGGAACTAAAGTGAAAGAGCTGTTACTGTATTTTAAAGCTTGGATGAGGATTTTAAGAGTAGCAGCTTAGAAAAGACCACATCTTTGTATAGTCAAAATATTAAACCTTGTCTCCTGTCATTGGACTTCAGAATTATAAATTACAAATGTCTAGGAAATCTAGTGAAATATGTATGAAAAAACTTTGAAGAAAATTTTTTAGAAATGATCTTAATATCAGAGAAAGATCTCAGAGTTGTATATATTTGGGGGAAAAAACCCAACCCTATAAACTTTTCCATATATATTGGATTTATTATATTTCTCCAAAGCAATTTGAAAGGCACTGAATTATGTTCCCTTTCAGCTTCCAAAAAAATAAAAACACCGTAAGTAATAAAAGCAGAAAAGTTGACTCTGAAATTCATTTTCGTATAGATTTATAGGAAAACTGCTTTGATGTCTTTTCCATTCCCTTGCCAGTTTAAAAAAAAAGAAGAAAGAAAGAAAAGGGAATGTCTATTAAATTTAACATAAAAAAACCCTACTCTTCAAACCTCATTTATCTTTGATGAGCCCTGGGCAGAGTGCCATAATAACACTATGGCACATTATAAGAATTCTATAATCATTCAGACTCTCTTCCCTTTCTTTTATAATCAGCTGAGTGTTGTTATTGGCCCTCCCTCTAACAAAGTTAGCAAGGCTGGGCTGACACTTTTCAAAGTGCAGGCTGTGGTACACAAAAGGGAGCTGAAAGCGGATTTCAACATGTCTCAGCGAGGAAATCCTCATTTTGGCGTTTAGGAAACTTTCTTTGGTATGTTAGGAGCTAATGTCTTAATTAAGTGGGACTTCTCAGAGGCGCAGGAGGTCCTACTGGTGTTAAGCGGAATCTGCCAATGCCCCTGGGCCATTGGTGGGGAAATAGATGCCTTGGCCTTTTCTGAAAGCTCAGGGCATGTGAACTGCTCAGACCTCACAAATGTAAGTCCTGGCTCTCATTGTTTCCGTTAGGCATCATGAAAGCGCAAACATGGAGGGCTCCAGTTACCATTTAGACTGTAGTTATGTTTCAAATCAAGTAGAAAACCCAGGGTGAAGGGATTTAGCACATACAAACTTTCCCTCTGTATTTTTCTTTCTAGCCATCTGAATAAGAATATTTTCATTAACGGAAAATCCTGATTATCAGAGAGCTAATCAAAACAATTTTTTTAAAAAATGACGTCATCCATTTTTCTAACAGTCAAATGTCAGATCTGTTTGAGGAAACTAGGTTTGAGTCTGAAATTTAATTTTGTATTAATATTTAGCCATTGTGTTTACTAGAGGAAGTTTAGGTCTCTGTTTTACCCTTAAGAAATAATGTACTTGTAAATCTGGCTTATAGACTTGCTGATGATACTAGAGAGGGAAAAAAAAAACAAACAAACTTGGATAGAGGAGAATTTCAATAAATGAGTACTCTTGGCAAAGGTAGATAGTCTCTCAGGATAGGCTGTTTGTTTCCTTGGTTCAAGGCCTGGTCAGTTGATCTTAGACAAAAGTTTCCAAACTGCCTCCAGTCATTTGTTCTTTCTATATGTATACAGCTGCCAGGAGTTGCATTCTGAATACAAATCAGGTGCTATTCATGACTGTTTATGCCAGTTCATACTCAATCGCATAATGCTTACAGTACTTAGTACTTAGATTCATTTTCAATTACTGAGGACAATATGATGTATTAGCACTGGCTGGAACCAGTCCAGTGTGTTTTAATTGTTTTTGTTTGTTTCATTCTTTCTTTCTGGAGCTTAGAAATCCATTAGCTTTCCATCCCCTCTTTATATCAATTTCCTCTGGATATAGTGTAGGGTTCTTTGCAGTTTTGCTTTGAAAAGTGTTCTGTTGAGTTTTTCATACCTCAATGTACAGTTGCTAAATAGAGGTCCAGAATAGCCCAAGGGCACACACTGTTTTGTTTTTAATTATTTATTTATTTTATTTTTGGTTGCCAGGGTCTTCATGTGCTGCCTGCAGTCTTTCTCTAGTTGCAGCAAGTGGGGATTACTCTTCTTCGGGGTGTGAAGGCTTCTCATTGTGGTGGCTTCTCTCATTGCTGAGCACAGACTCAGGGCATTTAAGCTTCAACAGCTGTGGTCAGAGGGCTTAGTTGCCCTGGGGCATATGGAATCTACACAGACTAGGGATGGAACCCAAGTCCTCTGCATTGGCAGGTGGATTCTTATCCACTGTTCCACCAGGGAAGTCCCACACACTGGTTTTTATTTATTGCCCATCCTAGTATTATGCTTCTTTTCAGTTAGAACTATTTTGTTTTCACGTTTAACTTCTTTAATTTGAAGACCCATCTATCACCGTTAGTTCCCCAATGACTGATAAAATCACAGTTGAAGATCATTGCAATCATTCATGTACATCTGTTGTAAAGGTGCCAAATTGAGATATCTGGAGCACTTAATTTGTTACGTTTCATGGACACAGGCTTGCCCTCTAAATAAGGCTCTAGGGCACTACTCCTGTCCCACATTTCCTTGTAAAACTGCCCCTGAGGAATCTGATGCATGACTTGTCAGGCTTTCTTCCAGTAAACCCAAACTAGACTGCCCAACCTCAGCCTACTTGATTTCTTGCCACAGATAGAAACATTAGCATGAGAGTTGCATTACAAGTTGAAGGAGCTGTGAAAACTTTGACAATTTCCTAAGTTGAAGCCAAGATGATCTAATTATTTTCCTTGACATGTGTGTTGTGACTTATGCCATCAAAATGTGTATCATAATTCTCTTTGCATGATTCTTGGAATCACCATTATTGTTAGCACGCACTTATGAAAGTGGAATAATTTGGGGGGATTTCTTCTCGGAACATTTCCCTATTCTAGGTCTTCATTTAGTGACTTTTTAAGATAAATTTAATCAATGTTGAACAGTCTAGTGTGAAAGAAACAGTATAATTCAGTGAAAAGATCCCTGGATCCAAAATATGTTGACTCAAGTATAGGATCTGCTACTTAATAAAACTGATTTGGCGCACATTGCTTATGTTCCTCATTTTAGTTTCACTAATTTCTGAATGGGAATAATAATCCTTGTACGTTATTAAGGGACTTTGTGAAAACAAAATAATAAAAGCATTTTTTTTTAATATTAGAAAGCAGTCACCATACAAATGTAATATTCCATGTCAATCCATGTCCCAAACCAAAACACTAGAAGATAGACTTTCAAAAATAGACAACCATGTAATGACACAAGGCCAGGATTAGATATAAGAAAACAAGTTATTTAAATAGGAACAGAATAACAAAAGTTAGAATGATGATAGAGTTCATGGAAAAACAGTCTTCGTGGTTTACAATAGCCAGTGCTGATATACAAAAATATACTTTGTATAATTTTATGCTACATTAGTAATAGTATAGTGACAGGAAATGTAATAATCTCAGTGGATTCTGCAATGGTCTCAGTTAATGTATTGAATTCTATTCTTGGCACCATGTCTTTAAGACAGGCATTTTCAAATTGCCATATGCCCAGAGGAAAACACCCAGATGGTAAACTTCTATAAAAATGGAACTTGCATAAAGAATGACTGAAGAAACTAGAGCATAGATAGCTCAGAAAAGAGATGCTTTAGGGACATAGTATGGTTGTGTTTAATCGCTGATGAGCTCTCAAGAAGAAAAGGGTTTAGATCAAATCTCAGGATTTTCTTGAGACCAAGCTATAGTAATAATTTCCCAGGAAATATTAGGGCACTCTAAATGCTATCTTTAACCATTCCTTTGACTACTAGGGTACAGTGGTTTGATCTGCAGGTGGGGTAGATGGCCCCCTCCTCACTTACTATATAGAATTTGTTACCTGGTTGAAGATGAAAGCTTTCCTAGTGATAGTTGAAACATGCTCTCCTTGCTTAAAATTCTTTATGACTTTTTTTTATGTACCATTCCATACATATAGAAGAGTATTTGAGATTGGTCGATTGGGGCTTCCATGGGGTTCAGCAGTAAAGAATCCATCTGCCTATGCAAGAGATGCGGATTCAATCCCTGGATCGGGAGGGTCCCCTGGAGAAGGAAATGGCAACCCACTCCAGTATTCTTGCCTGGAGAATCCCATGGATAGAGGAGCCTTGTGGATTACAGTCCATGGGGTCACACAGAGTCGGAGATGACTGAGTGACTAACATACACATGAGTAGTATGTATTTAAGATATCAGCTCAGTTTCAGTTCAGTTCAGTTGCTCAGTCGTGTCCGACTCTTTGCGACCCCATGAACCTCAGCACGCCAGGCCTCCCTGTCCATCACCAACTCCTAGAGTCCACCCAAACCCTTGTCCATCAGGTCAGTGATGCCATCCAAGCATCTCATCCTCTGTCTTCCCCTTCTCCTGCCCTCAATCTTTCCCAGCATCAGGGTCTTTTCCAATGAGTCAGCTCTTGTCATCAGGTGGCCAAAGTATTGGAGTTTCAGCTTCAACATCAGTCCCTCCAATGAATACCCAGGACTGATCTCCTTTAGGATCGATTGGTTGGATTTCCTTGCCTTCCAAGGGACTCTCAAGAGTCTTCTCCAACACCACAGTTCAAAAGTATCAATTCTTTGGTGCTTAGCCTTCTCTATAGTCCAACTCTCACATCCATACATGACCACTGGAAAAACCATAGCCTTGACTAGATGGACCTTTGTTGGCAAAGTAATGTCTCTGCTTTTTAATATGCTGTCTAGGTTGGTCATAACTTTCCTTCCAAGGAGTAAGCGTCTTTTAATTTCATTGCTGCAGTCACCACCTGCAGTGATTTTGGAGCCCAGAAAATTAAAGTCAGTCACTGTGTCCACTGTTTCCCTATCTATTTGCCATGAAGTGATGGGACTGGATGCCATGATCTTAGTTTTCTGAATGTTGAGCTTTAAGCCAACTTTTTCACTCACCTCTTTCACTTGCATCAAGAGACTGTTGAGTTCTTCCTCACTTTCAGCCACAAAGATGGTGTCATCTGCATATCTGAGGTTATTGATATTTCTCCTGGCAATCTTGATTCCAGCTTGTGCTTCCTCCAGCCCGAAAACATTAAAGGTTCCTCAGGCTTGTATAAGCACTGGAAGCTGTTATCCAAATAAAGAACTTAGAAAGATAAATAATACTGAATGTATTTATCTATGTGCTCCCACTTTATTCATTTCTATCTCTTCTACATAGAGATAACTGCAAATGTTTATTTGCATTTTATTGATTTTTCTCTTTCTTTAAAAAGCAATTTTTATACCAAATGTATGTAATCCTAAACAGAATTTGTTTTCTTTTTCTGGTTGTAGAACTTTTTCGGATATACTTGCATACTGTGTGTAGTCTTCTGTGATTCTCTTTTTCCATATTGCTACAAGGATTATTCCTTCTATTGATTTATTGGAATAAACCCTCATTGGCTAAATGTGTTGCAAATATCTTCTCCTGGTTTGTGACTTTCTTGACTCACCTCTTAAATGATGTTGTGTGATGAATGAAGGTTTTAAAATTGTAAGGAGCATCTATGGCTCCACTACTTCATGGCAAATAGATGGGTAAACAGTGGAAACAGCGAGAGACTTTATTTTGGGGGGCGCCAAAATCACTGCAGATGGTGATTGCAGCCATGAAATTAAAAGATGATTGCTCCTTGGAAGAAAAGCTGTGACCAACCTAGACAGCATATTAAAAAGCAGAGATATTACTTTACCAACAAAGGTCCATCTAGTCAAAGTTATGGTTTCTCAAGTAGTTATGTATGAATGTGAGAGTTGGACTATAAAGAAAGCTGAGGGCTGAAGAATTGATGCTTTTGAACTGTGGTGTTGGAGAAGACTCTTGAGAGTCCCTTGGACTGAAAAGAGATCCAACCAGTCCATCCTAAAGGAAATCAATCCTGAATATTCACTGGAAGGACGGATGTTGAAGCTGAAACTCCAATACCTTGGCCACCTGATGTGAAGAATTGACTCATTGGAAAAGACCCTGATGCTGGGCAAGATTGAAGGCAGGAGGAGAAGGGGACAACAGAGGATGAGATGGTTGGATGGCATCACCGACTCAATGGACATGAGTTTGAGTAAACACCAGGAGTTGGTGATGGACAGGGAAGCCTGGCATGCTGCAGTCCACAGGGTCACAGAGTTAGACATGACTGAGTGACTGAACTGAACTGTGTTTATTACCTTTTATTTGGTAATTAATGTTTTCTGCATACTATTTAAGCAGTCATTCCTTATTCTAAAATCATAAGACATTTTTCTGTATTATATTCTAAGTATTTAAACAGTTGTACTTTCCCATAAGAGTCAGTCTATCTGGAATTGAAGTTAGGAGTATCCGTTTTCATATGGACAATTATTATGTGAGCGCCATTTGCTGAATACCCTCTCAGTTATCCACTGATAAGCAGTGAAACTTCTGGCATATAACATTTTTATAAAAAACACAGGCATGATTATAGGCTTTCTATTGGAAAGTTGTCTATCCCTCTACCAACATGACACAGTGCTGTTACTGAAAATCCATAATGCCTTGATAATTTATGCAGCAAGACTGTTTACTTTTTCTTCTTCCCCAGGATAATCTTGGCTCTAGTTGACAATTTTCTCTTCCGTATACATTTTAGAATTAGTTTACCAAGTTTCTTAGAAGAGCCTATGACTTTAATCATTTAAAATTTTTAGTTCAGGGTGGGTAGGTGTGATCTCTTAATAGTATTGAGTCATCTTAACCATGAAGATCATATGATTTTCTTTTACTTAGGACTTTAATGATGTTCTTTAGGGTTTTATGGTTTTCTCCATGCAAGTCTTATCTTTTTGTATTTTAAATAATTATTCCTAAGTATTTTTGTGGTACAGACATGAAACTGATATTTCTATACTGACATTTTATCTAGCTTCTACTAAAACTTATTAATTTCAATAATTTTAAGTGAATTAGTTTGGGTTTTTATGTAGAAAATCATGCATTTGTGAGTAATAACCTTTTTTTTCTTTCCAGTCGTTGTTACATTTTTTCCCTTTCTTTACAATGTGCCAGGATCTGCTGTAAAATTTCAAATAGCAATGGTTATAGAGGGCAGCCTTATCTTATTACTGATCTTAATTACTGAACTTAGAGGTTCTTCATGTATTAACATGGTTTCATAAGACATCATGCTTCTTAGAAATCATTCAAAATTAACAACAATTTTTTTTAATAAAAAAGAGCCACAATTTCTATCTTCATTAAAACTAGGGGACTGATTTAATTCATAGACACAAAAATACTTATAAAAGCTTCCAAATATATATCACCAAACAGGAACAAAATCAAGCTGAATTAAAGAGTTTTGAAGAATTAGAAAAGGAATTCTAGAAGTCATGGGACAGACATTCAAATGATGCATAGCTGCAGTATGTGGAAAAAAAAAAAACAAAGCAATAGAACAGAAAATAGGTTTCAGATATAATTCACAAAGGCTTTCTTGAGATTAAAAAAAAAACAAAATAAAAATGTTTATCTACATATTGTAATAACACACCATCAAAAAACAGAAAACCAATAAACTGACCCAGAAAACTCAACATTGGGACTAAGTCTAGTAAATTTCTTGGATTTTAAAGATAAAGAAAAGCCCTTTTGGACCGTGATATAAATAGAATAAGATGCTTATAACAGGGAAAAAAATCAAGCTGGCCATGGATTTCTGCACAGCAACAGACAGAGAGACAGAACTACAAAATACTCAAGAGAAGAACATGTGAGCCAAGGGTTTTTAAAATTCAATCAAGATGTTCTTTGGGCATAAACACCTCAGATAAATAATGTTAAACATGTAAGAAAACGAGACTTTCTTGAGAAAACTACTGGAAAAATTAAACAAAGAAATGAGGTGGGGAAATCATGGCAAAATAATTTGTTGAGCATTGAACTTGTGTAACTATAAAACCAAAACTCAAAGAAATGGGTGGCTTATGGTGACAGAACAGAATGTGGAAATTACACGTCTCTATATGTAGAAATGAGACAGCTAAATACATTTGAAAGGATGGAGGAAGCAGCATGAGAGACAAATTCATTGATTTAAAGGTACTTTATTAGCTAGGAGTCCAAAGGAATCCTTCAAAACCAAAAAAAGCAGTAATATAGTTATATTTAAAAGTATAAATGTTGATTATATTGATATTTGTAAACTAGAACAAAAAGACAAACTTTTATAACTATCAGAATGACACATTAAAAAAAAAAGTGGAGAAAAAAAGACCACTATTTTAAGTCTCTTCAAAAACTATGAAAAGAAGGAATTCCCTGGTGGTCCAGTGGTTAGGACTTGGTGTTCTCAATGCTGGAGTCCTGGGTTCCATCCCTGGGGGGGGATTTGGGGGGAGAGAGTAATGTTAATTTTGAAAATTTCCTGTTTGTCTGATGGTTAGGACGCCTTACTTTAAATGCCTAAGAGCCACATTCAATACCTAGTTGGGGATAAGCACATAGTTGTGTGTGGTGGGGGACAAAAAGAAGAAAAATAACTCTAAAAGAAAACATAACATAGAATTGTTCAACAGAAATAAGATCAGAAATATTTTTCACATCAATAAATAAAAATGAAACTAACTCATATTTTCAGAAAGATTTTCCAATAAAGCAAACTACTTCATATAAATATATATGTATATCTCTATAGATGATAAATGGCTAAAACAAAGTAATTCAGAAAGATTGAAAATTAAAGAATGGCAAATTATATAAGCAAAGGCATACAAAAGAAAGCTAGAGTCATAATTTATAGTCAAGGCAGAATTCTGGTCAAAAAAGCATTAACTGAGACAAAAGAGCCTACTATGTCAAAAAGCCATTTACAACAAAAACATAGTAGTGTTAAATATCTGAGCTAAACGCCTCAACTTCAAAAAGCAAAACCTACAGGATAGAGAAATAGACATTTAACAGAAGACTTTAACTCAGCTCAGCCCATGATAGTGTTTAAAAAAAATTAAAGATATAAAAAATGAAATAATTTTGTAGGAAAGTATAATTTGCAAAAATTAATCAGTAAAGAGGTAAAAATTGGATTAATTTTCAGGAAAGAAATAGAGAAAGCTGTCAATTTACTGCCTCAAATGACTTTACTTTCTACCAAATCTTTAAAAAATAGATTACCAAGGCTATTTCAACTGCTTCAAGTAATACAATATGTCAGCAATTGCCTTTTAAAAGTCAGTTAAGATATCATTTAGCTCACTAAATTACATGTACCTGTGGGACATCAAGGTGATCAAAGTCCTTGAAGACTAGATTACAACAAAGAGCAGGAGAGTTGACATAATCCAAAATGTGCAGTGAAGGTACACTGCTGACCCTTCCTGTTAAAAGGAACTTGCTCTAGTGCTTCTTTATAATTGGTATAGAAGAAAATAGCACAATTAATTTCTGAATTGATTTGCTTTGCACCTAGACCATATCTGAACACCCCACATATGGAACAGCAGATCCCAGCAGAATCAGTGATAGTTAAATTTATCATAATCAACAGTCATTCTTCAATACCAATCTGCCTTTTGTATGGATGAGAACATTAGGAGCTTGTAGGTATCATCATTACTACATTTTTAAAGTTTTAATGATAACAATAATTTTGGCAATTTCCATAAAAATGTGGTCTGCCTTTGGTTTATTATTCTGGTTTCCCCTGGTAGCTCAATGGTGAAGCATTTGCTTGCCAATGAAAGGAGATGCAGGAGACAAGGGTTCGATCCCTGGGTCAGGAAGATCCTTTGGAGGAGGAAGTGGCAACCTGTTTCAGTATTCTTGCCTGGGAAATCCCATGGACAGAACAACCAAGCAGGCTACAATCCATAGAGTTGCAAAGTCAGATACAACTGAGCATGCACACACATGTCTCACTCCACGGGTCAAGGAGTCAATGTGGAAATTCTGCTAGTATATTTCAATTTTATGTTTTGGAACCAAGAAAATAACCATGGACATGATATGAGGCAAATCTAGGTCAAAATTCTATATATCAACTAACATCATAAGTTCCTGCTTTGACTAATGGTACTTCAGTGGCATTTTTGAAGTCCTAGAGTTTTTCTAGATATATAGATTAATTACTGAATTCGTTTATTTCAGTCCTAAGGACACTATAGTTCTTTAATTACCATCAAGTATCCCTATTAAACAGGGGTCCCTGTTTGATTGCTCTTCTTTCCCTCTGCCTGTTATTGTATTTCCCAATGAAATTAGAAAACTCAGGTGAATGAAATATCTCTCACTATTATCATCCTTAGTCTTCACTGGACAGAAACCTCTTAAAAAGGTGTCTTAAAATCATTGATTGATTTTAAGTTGATTCTCCCCTCACTAACACATTTTTCAATGCCTAGGAAAATGAATGCCTAATGGGACCCCTAGAAAAACAGTAGGAAGTGGGATAGATTATATACTATATAGATTATATTGTATAGTTAATCCACTCTAACATTTCTATCTGCCGAAGTTTTGAGATTTCTTCTTCTACATTATGCTAGGAAAGTTTTGTCATTTAAATATTGAATATAGGTCATTGAATATAGGTCACCATTGAGTTTAGTTAACTCATAAAGCCAACTGTCAGAGTCATTTCTAGTTCTCAAGCTAACATATTAAATTCAGTGGATAAATGTGCCCGCCCAGAGTGATGAATTTGACTCAATGTAGTATTATATTCTATTCCCCGTGGAATTGATTCTTATCTGTATTCTCCGGGTGTGTACTGATATACATTAGAGAAATATTGCATGTATTTTGGTGTTTAATATGTCTTTTCTCAGTCAGATTTTGTACTTGGTCTCACTGTGGAATATGTAAACAGATTCTAGTTATGGCTGTGGAAGCACTGGTGAGTAGAGAAGGTATCTTAAGGAGAACAATTATGCTCTTACAAGGCAACTGTTTTGGGTAAGATTATTACAGGATATTGAAGCACAAGCAGATGAGTCTTTTTTTTTGTCAAGAAAACAGTCATTTCTTTTAGTTGGCCAAGGATGCTCATATATCCCAGCTTTTCCATCATCTACACAAAGGTTTCCATTTTAAGCCTCAAGTTCCCTACTCTTTCCCCATCAATGCCTTTACTTTCCAACAACACACTTCACAAGCATCTGAGTTCAACTTACACTGCAATATAGCATCCTGTATAACTAAATTTTAAATCTGACTTTTAGCCATATCTGCCCTGCCGTAAAATAAACAAATGATTTATTTAGGAATACTATGAAAAATTTTTGCCCACACTTTGTGCTGAGAGTTTAAAGCCCTGAATTTGTGATTTTATTTCTGCAAGCTCTCCAGAAGCAGACATCTCACCCCATAGTACTTAAAAATCACTGTTGACTACCGTAACAATTCAATGCAGCATCCAATTGTTCTCCCAAATTATTACCTTCTACAGGTAGTCCTTGACATCGATTACCAGTATCCCGTTTTCCTATGGCTATATGGCAACCCTGCATTTAAGCTTCCATAACTCAGCAACTCACTCTAAGAATGCAATCTTGGTGAATTGTTTTGTTGGTTTACTTTTATTGGTAACAAGTACTAGATAACTTAGGATACAGCCAGTTAGAAAAGAAATGATGCTTTACTTTTTAAACTGATGAGTTTTCCTAAAGGTACCTAGGGACAAATGTGTTGAGGAGTTGAGAGAACAAAAAGGAGAAGATAATGTAATCCAGAGATTAATGCAGGATGTAGCCAATATCCTTAAGTTTGGAGTAATAAAGAAGAGTTAAGAAATCTGGAACACTCTCTGCTGTGTGATCTAAGGGTATAGCAAGGACTTAGCATCCAAGGAGGGACTCCCTAGGCAGTGCTGGACCCATGGAGAAGTGCTGAGAAGCCAGTACTAGAGAAAATGGGGTTCTGAGTAGACAGGTTCTAGGACTGCTGCGAGGGGTGATAAAACCAGGGCTGAGGAAGAGACACTATGTGGCTCCATGTGGCTGCTGCCAAGTCACTTCAGTCGTGTCCGACTCTGTGTGACCCCATAGACGGCAGCCCACCAGGCTCCCCCGTCCCTGGGATTCTCCAGGCAAGAACACTGGAGCGGGTTGCCATTTCCTTCTCCAATGCATGAAAGTGAAAAGTGAAAGTGAAGTCGCTCAGTCGTGTCCGACTCTTCGCGACCCCTTGGACTGCAGGCTACGAGGCTCCTCCGTCCATGGGATTTTCCAGGCAAGAGTACTGGAGTGGGGTGCCATTGCCTTCTCCGCATGTGGCTGCTAGATGTGTTAAAAGATGTTCTTGAAAGGAAGATGTGAAAGAGAAAAAGAGTCATTTTCCCCCTTCTCATTTTCCAGCATCCACCAGTACTTCAGAGTGGCTGAGTCTAACTAGAAGTCAGTCAACAGTTCAGTTCAGTCGTGTTCAACTCTTTGCGACCCCATGGACTGCAGCACGCTGACAAATCAGTCAATAAGACACACCAAGAGAACACAAGGGTGCCAAAGGAGCAAAGAATATTCACATAAAAGATGACTTTGTTACTTTCCTTAGCTTTCTCAGTGGAAGGATAAATTCTGTTCTCCCAGAAGTTGGAGGCTAAAACATCTACTTTTACTTACAGTGATTTTGATTATTATTTCAAAGTGCCTTTCTGACTTGTCTTTTTCTCCATTTTTGCTACTAACGTTGTCTTAGTTTAAGACTCCTCCATCTAATACTTGCCCTGTTTTAACCCCCCAAATGGAGATAGAATACAAAAATCCATGAATTATTATCTTCAAATTCTTACTGTTTTTTAATATACACTGGACTCTGCTAAAGAATTATTGATACATTTAATCAGGATGTGTAGCTATGAATTTACCCTTTATGGTTTGTTTTACTGTGAAATGGAAATAAAACATGTAGGAGCTCAGAAAAGGAAGTAAAAACTCAGTGAAACAAAGAGCTGTGTCATTGTCAATTCCAAAACCACAGAGCTCAGAAGATAGATTTACTACGTCAACGAAACCTATTAGGTCAAGGAGTATATAGCTACTTTATGTTATGATTGCAGTCCTGTAAATTTACCTGCCACTCCCCATCCCTGTTATATATCCCTAGATATCATTCACAGTGTGCTGTCTTTCTTCGGACGTGTCTTTCTCACATTTCCACAGATCACGCTGTTTCAAATCCCCCTTTCCTCCCTTCCTTCTGAACTGAGTAAATGCTTTCATAAAGCCAGGCTTTGTGCAGGTGTTCTCGCCTTTGTGAAACCTTCACATGTCATTTAGACCATTTCGATTGGGTCACACTATTTGAATATCACTTATCATATGATGTTCTTAACACATTAGGATAAAAGTGGCATAATAAATAAGGTGAATTTTCCATGGTATGGTTTCCCAACTGAACCAAACAGGAACTTCTACCCTACTCAATTTTTGAGGTTTTCTATCTCTTCCATGAAATTAGGAGCTCCACTTTGAAGGCAAGAAATAAATGTCATTTGTATTTCTATTTCTAGCATCTAGTTCAATGCTGGGTACATAGTGGGCTTCAATAAATGCCTAATGTAATTTAATTATATATCAATAAAAGAATGCCAAAGTCACATATTGTACTCCTTTTGGATGGTATGCGTATTTCTGATTTTCCTACCTGGTCTGACAAGTACCAATTTTCTAACCTTTAAATACATCTTTAAATACATCATGTTTAAAAGTTAATATTTTTTTCCTGAAATTATTTAACTATTTCTCACAGACATTTGAAAACCTGAAGAAGCACAGTTTTTATGAACATGTATTAGCTTTATCTAATTTGTGTCTGTTAGATTCAACCCAATTTTAATCTTATATCATCATATACATAATTTATGTGGAAACTATTGCAAAACTTTCTTCAGAAAGCTGACCTTTCAAGAAGGAGGACTTCTTGGTTGGATTATGGTACCATTCTGGATGGCAGTGCCTTCTATTTAATTTTTTGAGGAGAGGTTTTGAGATGGCTCTAAGCCTAGGAAGCACAGTCAAGAACTGGACAAGGGTTTTCAAACAGCTACACCATGAGAGAAAGGGCAACTTTTTTCCCAAGTGCTGTGAAATCATGAAGCATGACTGTACCTACACACGTGAATCTCAGTTGTCATCTGTGGTCTCATCTTAGAGTATAGACAACTGTTTAAGCTCCACATTGGTTAAGATATCTTGTTGTCTTTGATTTCTGAGCATTTCTGTTCTTAAGATCAAAGACCTAAAAGAGAAAACCATGCTAATAAAAGAGAAATGTGCTCTATATTTAAGCATAGGTGAAGTTAGTGTTAGGATATTTCATCTTCCGAAGCCCATATGTTGTCATAGTGAACAAATGGACTTTCTTTCTGGACAGAGGCCTATTTGCCCTCCCAGCTGATTCCACCCTGCACACTAATGGATATGATGCTAATAGCGTCCAGTTGTCTCTTCCTTCAACTCACCTCCTTTCTCTGCATCTTGACACCATATCAGTTTGAGGCAAGCTGTGGCAGGCACATTGCCTAAAAGGATCCCCATGTTGGGAAGCAGCAGCTGAAGGCGCAGTGCCAGGATTAGCCATTAGCAGTAGGGAGAGAAACATTCTTCTTGTAGTCTTGTTTGCTGGAAGGCTACCCACTGGCATGTGAAATAGTTCTCTCTTGTCAATCAAACAAATTGTTTTGCAGATCTACTAGGTGTTTAGAGGATACAGAAATAGAATTTTCAGATCTTTAGGAGCTTTTTCAGGAGGAGATCTGTGTTTTGCAGCAAAATCTGACTTTTTATTTTTAAAGAATGGGTCTTCGCTCAACTGTAGTTGTACCCATTGTACCTAGAGATTACAAGAAATACTGTTATAAGTTTTCAGAGGTCTTATTAAAATTGCCACACTTTTGGAGAGTATTAATGAAAATTTGGGTATAAGAATATCTTTACTTTAGTCTCCCAGGGTATCAGAGTATCCTGAGTCAGCAGAACAAAAGATAATGTCACTGTTTGGAGAAGCTATGATAAATTCTTTCTTTAATCTTCAAATAACCTTTGTCCCTGAATCCATACTTCACATTTATCTTATGCTTTCTCTTACCTGCCCTCATTGTCAAAAGAGATGTCAGTCTACAACATAGGTTGGAAGTAGTGCTTGTGAAGACTATAGATACACCTTAATGTATTAACATTAAATTATATAAAAAAAGAAAAATGGTAAGGCCTGCAGTGAATAGCCACCTTTGTAATGCAAATATGCCTCCCTCTCTACTACTGTTTCAACTGGAGGTGGTCAACTTTTATCTCTTTTATTTCTTTACACTTCCATGTAGAAGCTCCTGTTCATGTTTTATTTATTTCTACTTCTGATTAAGATTTCATCTGAAGAGAGAGTTGTGCTACTAAAAAATTATTTTTTAAAAACACTGAACTATACACATTATATGAGACAGAATGAGGTAAAATACCACTCTCCAAAAATCTTTGAATTAAGGATATCCATTCAAATTGCTTATCTCAGTGGGAATTATCCTATGAAAGTCATAGAGCCCTGAAGAGTTCATCACCCTGTGACACATATGTGAAGGTTCATAAGTTCTGCCAGGCATGTTTTCTTGTTGATATTTACCAAGCCATCTGAGCCATTAAGACCTAAATATTTACTATCTATATATTGCAGGTATATTTTTATAGTACTTAGGAGGGCTTTTTATTTGTTTGTTTCATTTTGTTTTTAGTAGAAGCAAGGCATGATACCTGAAGAAAATTTGAGAATGTGGTTTTGTGATTTTGTATTGTGTCAACATACCTAATGTGGAACTATATTTCCCAGTTTTCCTTCTCTGTATGGTTCAAATTTAGAACTGTCCACAATATAAACTTGTCCAGGATTTAGAATATGTATATGAAATAGTCATTATACTCTAAAGCATTGGCAAGTTCCAAGTCCAGCACACTGCCTGCTTTTATCAATAAACTTGTATTGGACACAGTCACATGTCTGCTGATTTTTATGCTACAATGATAGAATTGGGTGACCATAACAGAAACTAGATGACTTTCAAAGCCTAAAGTGTTTTCCTTTATGATGTATAGATGCTATACCTATTAATATATATTTTATAAAGAAAAAAAAATTGCTGACCCCTACTCTGTAAGCGCTGTTGCAGCTCATTCAGGCTGGTTTCTCTTGTCAGCATGGTGCACTTGGATCTCCCCCTTCAGCTCTCTGAGTCCCGAGCCAGGCCTGTGTGCAACTCTATAGAAATCTGTACCAACTCTACTGTAGGCTATCTGCATCAGCGGGATTAGGTACTATGAGAGATATGGTCTGAAATTTGCCTTTGTGGGTTCCAGATGCCTTCATACGTTCTAGCTTTTGTCCTAGATTCTCCATGCTGTGTGTCCAGTCCCCCTCCTGGCTGCCTGCCTGTTGACCTACAATGCCTTCGAGCAAACTCTGAGAGATTGTGACGGGCAGGGAAGACTGGCGTGCTGCAGTCCCTGGGGTTGCGAAGAGTTGCACGCGACTTAGTGCCTGAACAACGGCAACAGTGCCTCAGGCCCACTCCCTTAGATGCCAAGGTAGCAACCTTTCCCAGACATTCTTCCCCCAGCTTCCCTTTGTTGTCAATTGATTGGTGATTTTTCTATGATCCTTCGACCATCTCTTCCCTATTATTTCTCAGAAACAGCCACAGTTATGTAGGATCTAATACCTACAATAAATCCCAATTCCATAGCACTCAAATTTGCTATTCTTTTGTTGATCAAATTCTGAATGTTATGGTCATTGATACCAGAAGTGGGGTGCTGCCTTTACCAAAACCGAAACATGTCTGGATTTGGGAGTAAGCTGTATGCTTTTGTACTTTCTTAGCTATTTGACTTTGATTTTATCCTCTTTTTCACCATATCTCTCTCTATTGGATTTCAGCTTGTCTGCTTTGTGAAACAAAGTTTTCCAAAAACATTTCCCACAAACTATATTTTCTTGTAGTTTCATCTCACTCATTCCCAATGTCGTACAACTTGCATAACAACAGTGCACCCAAACTACCCTTGAAAAGGCCATCAATCTCCTGCGTGTTTTCTGATTCAAGGGTGCCTTTTCTCTATTGTCTGTGTTGTCTCTTGTTGAATTGTCTAACCACCCATCTGCTTTTGTCACCTTGATTGCACCTTCCTCTTCAAAATCTTGTCCTTAATTTCCTTATTCTACTGTCTTCTAGTTCTCTTCCTATTTGCCACTCTTCATTCTTCTTCATTAGCTCCTTCTCCTCTACTTAATAGCTTATTGTTGGGATTTCATCCTCTGACTTCATTTGACATTGTACCTCTAGGTAGTATGGATTCTCCTGGATTCAAATACCATCTTTCATGCTTACTTGGCCTTTAGTAATTTATATCCCCAGTCCAGATTACTTTTCCAAGCATGAGGCTCAAGATCCAGCTGTTTTAACATTTCCATTTGGATATCCCATAGACATATCAAATTTAACAGATTTCCTTTGTCTGGATTCCCTTGAAGCAAGCTTTGAGGTGGAGATTTGTGAGCAAGTGCCTTATTAAGGGAATGTTCTCAGGAGAAACCTGTGGAACCCAGGAGCTTTGGACTGTAGCTTGAACTGCAGGATCTATCCTGGCTTGAGTCTTTTACACACCACATCCAATTATGTCCTACCCCAGAAGAGTGGGCAAAACTATCAGGCTTCCTCAGATATAGCAGGTCTAATAACCTAAATGCAGTCCTTACTATTCTTCAGGAAGGATTGCAAATGTTAGCAAGGAGCCTCCTTGCTACAAGGAGCATCCCTAAGCAAGTAGGAAATAAATACACTGAAATGGTAGGAATGATCCAAATGTGGGATATCTCTAAAAGGTTTGAAAAGTATTATTTTTATAAGAAATACATAACTTGTTGGGACTTCCTTGGTGGTCCAGTGGTTAAGGATCTGCCTTCCAGCACAGGTGATGCAATTTGATCCTGGTCAGGGAACTAAGATCCCACATGCCATGGTGCAGCTAAGCCTGTGGGGCACACCTACTGAGCCTGCATGCTCTGGAGCCTGAGTGCCACAACCAGGGAGAAGCCTGCTTGCTTCATTGAAGAGCCTGTGCACTGCAGTGAAAGATCTCACAAGCCAAAACTAAGACTTGATGCAAACAAATATATATATGTGTATATATATATATGTTTTTAAAGTACTCATTAAAAAAAGAAATATGTACCTTGTTAATATATAATGGGCTTATTATGGTTATTTTAAATGAATTAATAAACATATTTTAAAAGAAAATAAAAATGAAAAACTTATTTAGTCATACTAGTCACATTTTAAGATCTCCATAGCTACCAGTGTCTAACAGCTACCATATTTACAGTAAAAGAATAGCATATAGTAGGCAATCAAAATTTTTTTGTATTGATACTAGGATAAATTTATAGATGCTTTTGATTGCATTTCTTTTGATAATCCATCTCATAACCACCTGTACTAGCTCAAACTGTTCTTCTGTCTAAAAGTTCTTCTGTCTAAAACCTTCTTCTTCCTCTCAGTGTCCCCACCCCCAACCTGAAAAATAATTGCTAATTTTTCAAGCATTATCTGTCAGTGAACTCTTTTGACTATCTCTTCCTTGAAAGAATCAACTATTTCATCCTTTCAGTTCCACTGTTCTGTGAATTTCCATCCTACGATTGTTTTTCACACTTTTTGCATTTCTTTAGCTGAACTGAAGGCTCCTGGATGGCAAGGCATGGATCTTATTTGTCTTTGCATTTTCCATATCTGGCACAATTCCGGCATACCTGTCACTCAGAAAATGCTGCTTAAAGACGAAAATGAAAGGATCTCCCTTCTCTTTTTACTTTCTGTATTCTTATGACATCTATTACTTTTAACTCTCATAGCTTTAACTCTCAACTAGCTTCTCTTCTTTCATACACAAAGATACTAAAGTCTGTTATATTAAAATTACGCTTATGAAGCTTTCTTGATGCCATAATTAAAGGTTGCACATGTGCATACTAAGTTGCTTCAGTCATGTCTGACTCTTTGCAACCCTATGGACTGTAGCCCACTAGGCTCATCTGTCCATGGGATTCTCCAGGCAAGAATATTGGAGTGGGTTGCCATTTCCTCCTCCAGGGGGTCTTTTTGACACAGGGATGGAACCTGCGTCTCTTATGTCTCCTGCATCGGCAGGTGGGTTCTTCACCACCACCACCTTGGAAGCCCAATTAAAAGTTATATGATTGGATATGTCCAGTTTCAGACATGCAGATATTTTACCAATGACAATAGCTAATGATACAGAAGTCTACAACATTTTATTAATAATTCTAAAAATTTGCATATTCTAAACATTAAAAGGTTTTCTTGTAGCTCATCTGGTAATACATGGTAATAATTCCTGATATGGTATGTATGGACATGAGACTATTTATAGCCTATTGATCTCTGTTAATGTGAATATTAAAATGGTATTTGTGTCTCATTATTTTTCTAAAATCAGAAAACTTCTGAATTCTGAAATATGTCTGGCCTCAAAGGTTTGGAATTGTCTATGGACCTGTGTATCTTATGGCTATTTATACATAACAAATATATAATATATAGCTTTTAGTAGTACTATAAAATTTTATCAAAGACAGTAATTGGTTTATTCATAAAAATAATGGTTACTTACTGTGGTTTTAAAACTTAACAAAAATTCTGTTTGGTACTTAATAAAGGAAACTATTTTCAGGATTTTGAGAGTATGAAAAAATCAGGACATTTTTTATGTCTTATTTTTTATTCAGATAATGAGCAGATGACGATAAGCTTTAGTTTCATTATTTTTGAGAACGTACTTTTTACAGAGCCAAAAATTACAGAACAGTTTTGGAATTTTCTATACTTACACTGCTTATATCCAAAGTTGTCAGATACTCTGTCTTCTTGATAGACATAGTTCTACCAGGCAGAAAAAAACCATCTTAAAATGATATAGCAGACATTTGACAATTCAGTCACACAGAGAGGCTCATACTCCAAAACCAATCATGACAACTTAAAGTGTGATTCATGCTCAAAGATTGTGACTCTCCCCCAAATTTGTGACTGCATTTCCTGTAAATAAGTCTGCAGTTCTTCTGTAACCATGGTTTCACTGACTCTAAGAAAGTTTAGCAATGGAAGTGAATGGAGTTTTCGGTGAGTACTGGCCCAACCCACATGAACAATTTCAGAATGAAAGCACTCACTTCCTGGAACAAATCGACGATGTTCTTATAGTTCCCCCTGCAGTTTCAAATTCATTGTGTTGAATTACTTTATCATATCAGTAAAAGAAAGAAAGCAAAATCTTGTGAACCACTGTGGAGCCAATAAGCTGGAGATCCCAGAGACCTCACTTTCCAAGTAGTGCTTGATTTGAGGAAGCAGTTTGGCGAATCTCTATCAAGTTTCAGAGACTGTGTCTGTTATTAAGCTATTGTCTTGCAGCATCATACCCATCTGGCCATCTAACGCCTCAGGAGGCTGGGGCTTGAGACTCTGTAAACTGCATTTCTATTTTGACTTGCATTTGCACTAGACTTACAGGAGGCACTAGGGACTGTAGGACTAAGAAGCAACAGGCTTATTCCTGTTTACTTTCTGTTCCGGATTTTACTGCTTATTCCCATCATTGGTGCTCTAGCAAAGCTTCCTCACTCTGCCAGCAAAATTGTTTTTCTAGTAGCAGCAGGTATGACTTCCCAGGTAGCTCAGTGGTAAAGAACCTGCCTGCCAATGCAGGAGACATAGGAGATGTGGGTTTGATCCCTGGATCTGGAAGATCTCCTGGAGAAGGAAATGGCAACTCACTTCATCAGTATTCTTGCCTGGGAAATCTCATGGACAGAGGAGCCTGGTGAGCTGCAGTCCACGGGGTTGCAAAGAGCCGCACACGACTGACTGCAGCTCACAGCAGCAGGTATTTGAGTCTGCTGTTTCTGCAAGACTCACTTCTCCAAACCAGTCACACTGAACTCCTTCAGAGATACCAGCCACAACTGGCTGGTGCCCCCTTCTCAAAGTCTGGGTTTCAGCAGCATAGAATCTCTCCTCTGAGTATTGGAGATACCAACTGGTCAGAACCCCCCTCCTCAGAGAGTCTGCATCCCTATTCGTGGGTGCCCTTTCTCCTCTGAGCTCCTGATTTTTTATAATTCCAACCTCAGTCTCTTTTTTCCTCCAGGCTAAGGGCTGTAGCTGTGTCCTTGTTTCTATCTCCTTGATGACTTGGCATTCCCGATTTTGATTTTAGAGTTTTCCAGTGCCTGAGCTAAAAATTATTTCTATTAAACCTCACAGTTAAAATAACAAGTTGATTTCTGTCTTCTGACTGGACCCTGACTGATACAGTGACATAGCCGTAGGACTGCACTAAACTCAAACACAAGACTTTAGTTTAGCTTCTCCTACATGCTCCTAACCCGTTAGCGTCTAGAACCAAATGCACCACCTCAGTTAGTCTCACCATCCCAGCAAGCAGCAAGCCTCAACTGCAGGCTCAGGGTTCTCCTCCTTACAGTGACTTTCTTCTGATAAATTTTAATTATCTCTTAAGTCCTTTCAGCCCCCCTCCCCTTTTTTAAAATCAATTGCAGCTGCTGGGTATAGCAAATAAATGTATTTTCTTATATTGAGACTAAATTTCTCCCAATATTTTGCAGAACAAGTGTTACTCCTTATGCTATGTATGCTAATATATTTAAGAAAACAATTTTTCTAAAATCTCAGGTGATCTCCATTTGACCGTGAGGTCTCATGCTGGGCATTCCCTATGCAGAAAGTGTCCACAACAAAGGTCTGTATTGCAAAATTTTTGTTTGTGTTTGTCTTTTTTACTACTCCTAAATCATATTGCATCCTGACCTTTGCTTTAAAACAGATAACTAGGAGTTTATTTCAGCATTTCCAGTTTTCCTGAGGCATAGCTCAAATTAATACCAATATCTGTTTCTGTATCCCACTATCATACTTTTTAATCTGTTCTTAGAATTCCTTAGTGAAGATTTAGGTGGATGGAGGATGGCAGAAAAAGTATAGAAAATAACTCAAGTCTTTGGTTTTGTGGAAATCAGTTTTTGTAGTCTTTATAGTTCAGCTTCCTTTTTACAAGCCAATCCTAAAAGCCCTGAAATGAAAAGTAAATCAAAACAAATCTCTTGGATTATTCTTACTGGTATCACATTGTATATGTAAACACTGTTTTCCAGTTGGTAAGCTTAAGTAAGACAGATCCTGCCCAGAGAGTTTACCAGCTTACACGGTTGCTACACAGGAGGAAAACAGAGAAGAGGCTGTTTTGCTTTTGTTTCAGATTCACAACAGCTGTTGTATTCTTCTTGGCTGGTTCCAAATTTAATAAGGCCCAATAAATCTCTAAGAAAATAGCCCTGAGACACTGCTATTGTTTTTATTTGGTACTGAGCTCATAGTATAAAGTCTCTCTCTTTTCAGCGCTCTTTCTGGCTAATTTCAGAGAGATCTTACCAAATATACACTCCAAAACACTACCCCAGAAAAGCACAGGGAAAATCACATCCCTGGCAATGGATATTGAACTAACAGAAAGCTTCCTTTAAAACCTAATTCAGGCTACTAACATTTGCAAATCAGGTGTCTGTGAGATTGCTGGTCTGGCTACTCTCTGAGCCTTAAATGCCCTTTTCAAACCATTGCTTCAAACTCTTGGCTATTGTTTCCTTATAAATAATTTGGGGAAAAATGTTATCAAACGCTTATGTAATTTCTCTGGTGCGCAAACTGCACCCCAGCCCGCTTCACTGGAATCACTGTCATAGAGATTACATACCCAAGTGTAAGCAGCTGAAAGGAGCATGCTACTGATGCAAGTAATATATTTTCAATTTTTAATGAAGTGTTACTTGTCCACAACATTATCTCTTTTAGGTTCCAGGCTGTGTGCCAGTGATAAACTGCATAGCTCAACATCTTATCTATTTTTAAGCGACCAGTCTTTAGAGGTAAATTCTCTGTTCTCCTCGGTGAATTGATCCAGTGTTTGGCTACCATCAAATGCTTAACAAGTGTACAAGATGTAATTTTTTTTTTTTAAGTGGGGATGAAGACTTAAATATATTCCTATATCCTCTTTTGTGCAAAAATTTAATATGTGCAGCTGACTATGCCCAACTGGGGCACATCTTCCAGTGAGCTCGAGGCTCTTGGGATTTCCGCCTGAGATGGGGACCAAATAAATATGTTATTATCATGAGCAAGTCTGCCTGCGAGGTAAGCCAGTAAAAGGAAGCAGAGCCATCTTCTGTGCTTCAGTTATTTGTACTTAAGGCAAGTAACATTACTTCCAGATTGAGTGGGATAATCAATCCCCAGAGCTAGATTGAATAAAAACATCTTCCTCTGTGAAGATGGAAGAGAATCAAGACCAATATGAAGTGGTTGTTGGATAGAAGAATGTGACTGAGGAGGAAGGGAAACACTGAGCCACTGGCGCATTATTTAGAATCAGAAACTAATAAGGAAGTTTCACAGGGACCTCAATGGAATGAACAGGTCCTGACATCAGTAGATGTCTTTCTTGCCGAGGCATACAAAGGTTGCTGTATTCAGTTTTGGAAATGACTTAGGAGGTGAACATGGTATTCCTTGAGCATATAGCTGAGATGTGCTGGAGAGCCCAGTGAAATTGACAAAACTCACAACCTACCAAACTCCTGACCTACTAATCAACTTGGCTGCTTTACATACCAGGAGAACTTTTCTCATTTATCCTTCCAGCAAATCTGAAATCCTGTGAGAAACCTACAGGTTAGAAGGAGTCAGGCTATACTTTAATTTCTCTCTTTTTTAAGGGTCAGGCTGTGACTTTGGAAAATAGACAAGAATGTTTGGAAGAGTAAAAGACATCAGAATTTGATATTCCGGACCATCACTTAGGGTATCCAGACAATGGCATTAGAAAAATACTCTGACTATTGTGATTAAAATGACTTCAAACTAGAATGTGAAGGGAAGGCATTAATGAAATATAAGTAGATAAGACTGTAAAGCTTACTGTGTGGTTGGCAATGTTTATATCATGAAATAATGATGAAAGTGCAGAACAGTGTTTCACAGAAGAATAAAAAAAAGGAATTCAAGAGCTAAACTAACAGCTCCAGGCAGGTATAATCTCAGTATTACAGTATAGTTTATCAAGTGTGTCTTAAATGTAATATGCTAAATATTCTCATAAGGTAGGCATTAACCAATCTCTTTAATAAATTTTTATTGAAGTATAATTGATTTACAATGCTGCATTTAATTTTTGCTGTACAGAAAAATGACTCAGTTTTATATATATATATTTGGCATTACCAAATCTTGGTGTTGGGAAAGGTAACCCATAAATATTTAAACAAAATATTTTACTTAAAAAGTCGATCCAATAAATGGCTCAGATGGTAAAGAAGAAAAAAAAATACAAAATTTCTTAGAAAAAATTAGAAGATAGAGGCCTGATAGAGATATCTGAATAAAAATAAAAGTAGAGAAAATTAACAGGTTGAAAAAAAAGTCTATGAACTATGGGTGTAATTTATGATTCTGTTCTAATGTAAAAATCTCAGTCTTATTATTAGCAGTGGGGAAGACATCAACATTCAGACATTAGTGGAAGTCCCATTCTGCTACAAATGAAATATTTGATAAATTATTGCCTTGCCTGGGTAATAATTTCTTTCTTCAGAGGACTGAGGAGACAACCAGGAGAACGAATGTCCTAGATCAGTGGTGTCCCCCAGGGCGTGGCTGTTGAGGGAGAGGATTTGTCTTTGCAAAATCCCCTCAGATGGCTCAGACACTTTCCCCTTCACATCTGAAAACCACTCTTAGATTTGCTTCTAACCAACAGGAAGCAATAGTTTGTTAAAGGATAGGAGGTTATCAGATATTTAACACACCAGATACTTCACCTAGTCCTACATTAAATAGGCCCAGATATTAAGAAAAAAGGTTTTGAAAAATTCAGCAAAAGGGTGGATACACATCATTGTTGAGCAATTGCTCTGGTCCTGGCATGGAGCTAGACAGTTACATAACTGAACAAAAATTATTTAATCTTTTCTTAAAAGTCATGAGTATTACATGGTAACATATTATTATTATCAAATTACCAAGGGGGAGGAAATAAACATTCAGAGATTACATCACTTGGCTCCAGCTTCTCCAGGCAGCCAGAGCAGAGCTGCCATCTGTACTCACCAGTCTGGGTCCAAAGCCCAGGCTTTCTGAGTGTGACCTGCGAACTGAAAAGCTGAGAGGTCTAACCACCTCTCAAATGCCCCTCCAGAAGACTCCTAAATAAATTCTTGCTATGTCACACGAAATCTCTCATGTGTTCAGATTTAAGAGGAACACATGCAAAAGATGAAAAGTGGGCATTCCAGAGGCTGGAATTATCCCACAAGAGTAAATATTAAGACTAAACCCGAAGGTTTCAAAACTGAAGAGGACTATATTGACCATTTTCTAAGCATGAGAGGCACAGCGAGAGCATGCAATACACTACTGCATAGGGCAGATAACATAGTATTATTGAATTACAGAGGGGCAAAAACTTTCTGCTTATCTAACTTCTGTATTCTTCGTCATATTTCCAAGTACTGTATAACAGTAGTAATCTAGTATGAAAAAGATCCAGGAACTGTAAAAAGTTCTCATTCCTTTACCCCCTCCTGCTGCTAAATCTTTAATAGCATTTGTAATCTTTTCTGTCATCTGAGGTTTTTCCAATCTTAATTTACCTTTCTGAGTCTCCATTGTGCTCAGTCAGACCCAGTATCTAATTAACTACCTGAGAAAAGTCGCTGTGCGCCCACAAGGAAATACACAATTGGCTTAATTAGAACCAAAAAAAGCACTATTAAAAGGAAAGTTTCATCCTGTGCCTCTGTGCATATATAAGCCTTTCATACATGGAAAATGCTTGCATTTAGTCATTTTACACACTAGATGTAAATTACAAGTTTTATCGTTCTTAGTATGTGGTCAGTGGCAATGCTTAATGGGTTACTTGTACTAATTACCTTGTCAGTTCCTTATTTCTGTCTGTCTTAGCATTGAGCAACCCTAGAGGTTGTTGATGAGTAAAAACTAAAGTCCTAGTTAGTAGGATTAGGTTAGTAGCCAAGATCACTATTGCTATTTTCAGCAGATAGTGAGTCTCTTCTTGATATAGCACTTCTACTTTAAAAAAAAAAAATCTTCTATTTCAAACATCTGGAATTAGAAAATGATGGAGGAGCTGAAGATTCCCCCCTTCCCCCCATCCCGTCCCCACCCCCCGCCGCTCCAGCTGCCTCCCCAGCTCAACCTTAGGACTGTTCCTCAAATGGAAGTGTGCCACAACGTAATCCATCCCCCAAGGGAACTGTGTGTTTCCCCGGATCACTCCGTGGGCTCCCACAAGTCTTGTTTCATGTGGTCTGGTACACTGCCGAGACCCTCAGGTGGCGGTCTGTACTCTTTCTGAAGGAGCTTTAAGTTCCCTGGCATCTCTGTTTACTAGATTAGCAGTGATGCTCTGAACACAGCCTGAACTGTCTCATGACAGCTGATTGTTACATTTTCAGGAATTTTGTGAGCTGGAGATGGTCATTGTCATTGTTGTTCAGTTGCCAAGTTGTGTCCGACTTTTCTGCGAGCCCATGGACTGCAGTCCGCCAGGCTCCTCTGTCCATGGGATTTCCCAGACAAGAATATTGGAGTGGCTTGCCATTTCCTTCTCCAGGCTGATGTCATGGAGGAGCCTAAAGTGGGCCATGATTGGCGTATTTGCACCATAGAAATCAGCAAATGCCACAAATTAGGGATCCTCCTACTCCAAGAGCCATTTGTTCAGTATTTACCAGCATAGCACTGGTGGCAGGCAATAAATCCTTACTCTTGCACTCAGAGCTAATTGAAAAGATCATCTGACAGCCCAAAGACCGATTTTTCTTGGTCCTCATTTCTGAAAACAAGTAGCTGCACTAATACAGCTGAAAGATCTCTTAGGAAAAAATTCTCCTTCCCCACCCCTGCCTCCCTACCTCCCTTAATTCACAGCCCTCATTTTTCCAATTGCTTCCCTTTCAAGTTGGTGCTAAGTCAGACTTGCTCCAAGGTTGTTTCTTCTCATGGCTGTTCTACTAAATAATACTGTGCACTTCATTTTGTCTCTACTACAAGCCAAATGTGGAGTTTTATGATATAGCCTTTTTAGTTTTTAAAGAAAAATCAATTCTAGATAGAGACCCAAACTCAGGTTAGATTCTCTCTCTACTCCCAGTCCTGTTGAATCATTGTATAAAGACAAATACAATAAGAGAAGACTTGGTGTCAGAGGACTTGAGTCTAAATGGTGGATGCACCTGGCTAGTTGGGAAGGAGAGGAATTTCCTTGCATTTCTTGTCACTTTCTTCATTGCAGAGGGAGCTCCCCTAGAGCAGCTCTCCTGATTTTCCTTTATCCTGCTATATACTGCTCTCTGGGGACTTCCCCGGCGGCACAGTGGTAAAGAATCTGCCTGTCAATGCAGGAGACACAGGTTCAATCCCTTGGTTGGGAAGATCCCCTGGAGGAGAAAATGGCAACCCAATCCAGTACTCTTCCATGAACAGAGGAGCCTGGTGGGCTCCTGCCCATGGGGTCACAAATAGTTGGATGTGACTGAGCATGTACACATACTGTTCTCTAAGAGAGGTGCAGTGGCTTGTTTTATTCATGATTGTCAAAGTGCCACTTCTTAATTTTCCCCTCTGTGGGATCCAGTTGCCAAGGGAGGAGTCATTCTGTGTTTCCCTCCGTGGTGTCTGCTTTACATAGTGAGAACTCCAGGCAGTTCAGTATTGTTTGAAACTGACAGGAAAGTCTCTTTAATTTTAGAATTTTTTATTAGGAAGCCCTTGGTTCTTCTACACCTAGATCATGTTCTTCAATTTATTCTTAATAATAAAGGTGATATTCAGATTCCTTTGTCTTCTAAGGTTCAGAACTCAAAAAAGAGAAGAGGAGTTTGATTTGTTGGGTCCCTTCAAATACCAACTGGCTTCCCTGATAGCTCAGTTGGTAAAAAATCTGCCTGCAATGCAGGAGACCCCAGTTCGATTCCTGGGGCAGGAAGATCTGCTGGAGAAGGGATAGGCTACCCACTCCAGTATTCTTGGGCTTCGCCTGTGGCTCAGCTGGTAAAGAACCCGCCTGCAACATGGGAGAGCTGGGTTCGATTCCTGGGTTGGGAAGATCCCCTGGATAAGGGAAAGACTACCCTCTCCAGTACTGTGACCTGGAGAATTTCATGGACTATATAGTCCATGGGGCCACAAAGAGTCAGACACAACTGAGTGACTTTCACTTCAAACACCAAAACTAATGTAACTTGAGATTACTTAAGTTCTGTTTCTGCATTAGTAAAAAAGAGGAAGGTTACCAACATGGTAGGATCCCTTGACTCCCAGGTAGCACAATAGTAAAGAATCCACCTACCTATGCAAGAGGCACAGGAGACAAGTGTTCAAACCCTGTCTCAGGAAAATCCTCTGGAGCAGGAAATAGCAACTCACTTAAGCACTCTTGCCTGAGAAAACCATGAGCAGAAGAGCCTGGTGGGCTGCAACCATGGGGTTACAAAGAATCAGAAATGACTGAGCAGCAGCAGCAGCAGCCTTGAGTCACCAAATATTGATTGAATACCTACTGTGCTTCCACAGTTTATTGTGATCCACAAAGTCAAAGGCTTTGGCATAGTCAATAAAGCAGAAATAGATGTTTTTCTGGAACTCTCTTACTTTTTCGATGATCCAGCAGATACTGGCAGTTTGATTTCTGGTTCTTCTGCCTTTTCTAAATCCAGCTTAAACATCTGGAAGTTTACCGTTCACATACTGTTGAAGCCTAGCTTGGAAAATTTTCAGCATTATTTTAGTAGTGTGTGAGATGAGTGCAATTGTGCAGTAGTTTGTGCATTCTTTGGTATTACCTTTCTTTGGGATTGGAATGAAAACTGAACTTTTCCAGTCCTGTGGCCACTGCTGAGTTTTTCAATTTTGCTGGCATATTGAGTGCAGCACTGTCACAGCATCATCTTTCAGGATTTGAAATAGCTCAACTGGAATTCCATCACTTCCATTAGCTTTGTTTGTAGTGATCTTCCCAGGGCCCATTTGACTTCACATTCTAGGATGTATGACTCTAGGTGAGTGATCACACCATCATGATTATCTGGGTCATGAAGATCTTTTTTGTATAGTTTTTCTGTGTATTCTTGCCACCTCTTCTTATATCTTCTGCTTCTGTAAGGTCCATACCATTTCTGTTCTTTATTGAGCCCATCTTTGCATGAAATGTTCCCTTGGTATCTCTAATTTTCTTGAAGAGATCTCTAGTCTTCCCTATTCTATTGTTTTCCTCTATTTCTTTGCACTGATCACTGAGGAAGGCTTTCTTATCTTTCCTTGCTATTCTTTGAAACTCTGCATTCAAATGGGTTTATGTTTCCTTTTCTACTTTGCTTTTTGCTTCTCTTCTATTCCCAGCTATTTGCAAGGCCTCCTCAGACAGTCATTTTGCTTTTTTGCATTTCTTTTCTTGGGCATGGTTTTAATCCCTCTCTCCTGTACAATGTCATGAACCTCCATCCATAGTTCATCAGGCACTCTATCAGATCTAGTCCCTTAAATCTATTTCTCACTTCCACTGTATAATCGTAAGGCATTTGATTTAAGTCATACCTGAATGGTCTAGTGGTTTTCCCTACTTTCTTCAATTTAAGTCTGAATTTGGCAATAAGGATTTCATGACCTGATCCACAATCAGCTCCCGGTCTTGTTTTTGCTGACAGTATAGAACTTCTCCATCTTTGGCTGCAAACAATATAATCAATCTGATTTCTGTGTTGACATCTGGTGATGTCTCTTGTGTTGTTGGAAGAGGGTGTCTGCTATGACCAGTGCATTCTCTTGGCAAAACTCTATTAGCCTTTGACTAACAGCCACAAAGCCTTTGATCGTGTGGATCACAATAAACTGTGGAGAATTCTGAAAGAGATAGGAATACCAGACCACTTGACCTGCCTCTTGAGAAATCTGTATGCAGGTCAGGAAGCAACAGTTAGAACTGGACATGGAACAACAGACTGGTTCCAAATCGGGAAAGGAGTACGTCAAGGCTATATATTGTCACGCTGTTTATTTAACTTATATCCAGAGTACATCATGAGAAATGCCAGGCTGGAATCAAGATTGCTGGGAGAAGTATCAATAACCTCAGATATGCAGATGAAACCACCCTTATGGCAGAAGGCAAAGAAGAACTAAAGAGGCTCTTGATGACAGCAAAAGAGGAAAGTGAAAAAGTTGGCTTAAAGCTTAACATAGAGAAAATGAAGATCATGGCGTCCGGTCCTATCACTTCATGGCAAATAGATGGGGGAAACAGTGGAAACAGTGACAGACTTTATTTTTGGGGGCTCCAAAATCACTGCAGATAGTGACCACAGCCATGAAATTAAAAGACGCTTACTCCTTGAAAGGAAAGTTATGATCAACCTGGACAGCATACTAAAAATCAGAAACATTACTTTGCCAACAAAGGTCCACCTAGTTAAGGCTATGGCTTTTCCAGTAATCATGTATGGATGTGAGAGTTGGACTATAAAGAAAGCTGAGCACCAAAGAATTGATGCTTTTGAACTGTGGTATTGGGGAAGACTCTTGAGAGTCCCTTGGACTGCAAGGAGATCCAACCAGTCCATCCTAAAGGAAATCAGTCCTGAATATTCATTGGGAGGACTGGTGTTGAAGCTGAAACTCCAATACTTTGGCCATCTGATGCGAAGATCTGACTTATTGGAAAATATCCTGATTCTGGGAAATATTGAAGACAGGAGGAGAGGAGAAAGGGACAACAGAGGATGAGATGGTTGGATGGCATCACTGACTCAATGGACATGAGTTTGAGTAAACTTTGGGAGTTGGTGATGGACAGGGAGGCCTGGCGTGCTGCAGTCCATGGGGTCACAAAGAGTGGGACACGACTGAGCAACTGAACTGAACTGAACCTATTGTACTTACTAAGTTCCTGTGTACATGAAGCACTGCCCAATATACGGGGAACATTATGTCCCAGGCACTGTGAGGGCTATAGACATGCAGAAAAGAGTTCTGCATAAAGTCTATAATCTAGAAAAGAGCAATAATATTATACTCTGAGTGTAATAATAGGAGCATGGAGAAGAGAGAATAGAACTTTGACGAGGTGGAGTTCAAAGACAGAAAAGACAGATATTTTTTCTTAAATAACTTACCCCCAACAAATCTTTTACCAGAATCATTTTTCTTTTAATTTCTACTCATAGTTCCTGAAGAAATATGTTAATGGATAGAAATGAAAAAGAAGGGCTGAATAACCTATGTACTATCATTGATCCTTAAAAAGTAAAAAATGGACCACACTGACATTTGTCAAACTGTATTAGTTTTCCAGGGAGGCCAAAACAGAGTACCACAGACTCAGTGGCTAAAACAAGAAAATTTTATTTCTCCTTGTTTTGGAAGCCAAAAGTAAAAGATGCAAGTATTGGTTTATTCTAAAGTCTTTCTTTCTGGTTTCCAGATGGTCATCTCTGTGTTATCTACAGTTGGTCTTCCCTCTGTGAATGTTTATGCTTTAATCTCTTCTTAACGTCTTTTTCCACTTTAATCTTTTTTTCCATTTTAAAAATTGAAGTATATAATTGATTTACCTTGTAAATCTGTGAGGCTATGCTGTGAGGCTTGTGGGATCTAAGTTCTTCCACCAGAGATTGCACCAGGGCCCCTGGCTGTGGAAGCACAGAGTCCCAACTACTGGACTTCTGGGGAATTCCCTTAATCTTCTTATGATTATAACAGCCATATTGGATGAGGGCTTTCTCTAAGGACCCTATTTATGTGGTTACTTCTTCAGAAACCATATTTCCAAATGCAGTTCCCTTCTGAGTTACTGGGGCTAAGGGCTTCAACATAGAAACTTCAAGGGGACACAGTTCAATCTGTAATAGCCACCTTGTGTGAAACTTCTCTAGCAGTAGTTAGGCACTTAGCTATGATTTTGAAAATCAAATACTCCTTTCCAGAAGTCAGTGATTTGCCAAATTGTCCTTAATAAGTACATCCTTTTCCTCACCTATGAATTTTCCTTTCTGTATTACTTTTTGATAATACTGGCTTTTGGGGGATTTTTTTTTTTTTTTTAATGTTTGGGGGCTCCCTTGTGGCTCATCTGGTAAAGAATCTGCCTGCAATGTGGGAGACCTGGGTTCGATCCCTGGGTTGGGAAGATCCCCTAGAGAAGGGAAAGGCTATCCACTCGAGTATTGTGGCCCGGAGAATTCCACGGACTATATGGGGTGGCAAAGAGTCAGACAGGACTGAGCGACTTTCACTTTCACGTATGGAACTATGCAGTTAAGAAATAGTTGCAAACTGGTGACTATTAAATTATTTTATATTTGTTTTTATCAGAAGGAAGAATTCCACCTAAGATAACTTGCTAGGCCACAGGTTTCTTAATCTCTAGCTTCCCTATTCCTTTGTAATGCTAAGAATTGCCTTGGGGGCAACATGAAGGAGTAAATCAATCAAGAAGCATTGAATTCATGCAGTTATTCTTTTCCAGCTGCACTCTCTATTTATATATTTTTCAGGAAATTGTAGAAACTGTTGAAGGAGAGTGTTGTGAAAATGGAAAGCTCTTAGCAAATGATTTTTTTTGGGAAAGAGACCTTGTTGGGAGCATACCTATCATCTGAAATTATCTAAATTTGTGCATAGAGATTTAATAAGTATTAGAATTCCATTGATAAGAAATCTGCATATCCTTTGCCATGTCTCTGCTATGCTTACAGATGGGTGGGATTTTACTATCAACCTGTGCAAAATGTATTGAAACTGAAACAAATATCTTTTTATCCTTAGGCCTTGTGCATCCTTGTCATCTTGACTCTGCTTTAACATATTCTACTTTTCTGCCTTTATTCTCAAAAATATTTTATCTTTGTTATCCTCCCTCTCTGCATTTTACTTTCCTATTCCATATCTCAATAGGTTTCTTTTTGAGGTGCTGGAGAGTTCTAAGTAAAATAGTTCAAGCAGCAACCCTAAGGAAATAGAAGTATCCAAATTAATGCACCCAGTTCCATGGCCCGTGTGACCAAGCAGCAATTCATTTGGAGACCAATGCAATAGTTTAGATTTTAGCAGCTGAAAAATCTCTAATAGAGAATATCTTAGATCTAATAAAACTTTAATGAGGATTTTGTTTTCCCTTTAATCTTGATATTATTAAAGTGTTGTGTCCTTTAAATCTAGGGAACAATCAATCATTGTGTGTCTTTTAGTCTCATGAGCAGAGAACTTAAATGTTAGTACCACATTAATTGATTTGGGGGGAGAAAGACTTCCTGAGTTTCAGCTGCTTTTAACTGCTTACTAAGCTTCAACTACCTATACAACATAACTAAATTTGGGAATACTGAATTAGTAAAAGTAGTAGACAGGCAAATTTATTTTTCTCATTCCCATTACAGAGTATTTTCCTTCTCACCATGGTCTCTGAAGTGAAGAGTCAAGTTGTGGTTTAGTCACTGTCTGACTCTTTGCGACCCCATGGACTGTAGCTTGCCAAGCTCCTCTGTCCATGGGATTTCCCAAGCAAGAGTACTGAAGTGAGTTGCCATTTCCTTCTCCAGGGATCTTCCCAACCCAGGAATCAAACCTGTGTCTCCTGCATTGGCAGACAGATTCTTTACCACTGAGCCACCAGGGAAGCCAGGAGAGTCAATAATAGTGAAGAATATGAGGAATCAAAATGAACTATATACTTATTATTCCTTTTCTCTAGAAAAACATCTTATTAATCATATAAATAATACTAAAAATAAAAATAACACTAATATTCATATAAACGTCTAACATTTATTGTGAATGTATTGCCTGCCAGGCACCCATACATTATTACATCATTTAAAGTTGAAATTGAAAATGTACTATTATTCACATTTTACCAAAAAAAAAAAAATCTAACTAAAATTTTAGAAAAACCTGGGTCACACAGTTGGTCATTTAAGTTAAATGACAAACTTAAATTAAATGACAAAACCAATGCCCTGTCTTTCTCCAATAACTTCTCACTGTTTTTAACCATTTTGATGTAACAGCCAATGGATACATCTAACTTAGTATATCGTTTGAAAAGGAAATTTTGATTGGTTATAAAAACAACTTACTGTCTCAAAACCACTCTCTGAAACTTTTTTCCAATAAATATTTAAGGAAATATATTTTATATCATTTTATAAAAATGTAAATTGACCTAGAAAAAATTAATGTATTTCTCAAATGCAGGTAATAAGGGAAATGGGAATTAGGTATTCTGGAAGAAGAGAGAAATTATGTTAGAATATTAAAATTTTAATAATGTTCTGCTCCTTGCCACAGATGTAATACTTATGTTTGAATCTTAGAATAAGCCTGGGGAATTTTATATTGAACTGGCAAAGAGATTTTCTTTCAGCTTGGGCTTTCTTGTTTTCTAGACTTCAGCTGTTTTGTTTATCTGATGCTGTTTTTATTCTTTTATTCTGTTATGCATTTGCTTGCTTTCTCTTTTATTTTTTTTTAAGCTCTACTCCCAGAAGATTTTCTTTCAGGATATAGGTGTATTTCTAAGAAAATGGCATAGGGAGTGGGCTCCCCAGAGCTCAGTTCTCAAGACATAAAACAGTTCAATATAAATAAAACAAGGAATCCGTTCCAGACCTGGCTGAAAATCTTGACAGAGATACTAGATCCTTAGCCTGCTATTTCCTAACTTCTTCACACCAATTAACACTTCATTTTGGGTGAAAGTGTCAGAAGTTTTTTTGAATGTGAGGTTAATTAAGATTTTAAGACAATTGAGTATCAGTGTTGGCTGTCTGGTTTGAATGGTGCAACTCCAAGAAATTTTCCTTAAAACACATTAGGTCCTGAAATACAGGACACATTCTCAAGATATAACATGGAATAGCCAGGCCAGCACATCATTCCTATGAAGTGAGTCTAGATGTCACCAGACTGATTATTGGAGAGCTCCCAAAGGGGAAAAAGTTCAAATAAAATAGCACGCAGGACTCTAGCATCATTCGGATAACTAGTATATAAATATTTACTGATGAACCATATATTGTATATGTCAGATTTGCAAAAAATTGAAACATAATACATCAGCCTATGTATACTGGTGGACCTGTGACGACAAAGAAACGCCTTTAATTGTGAAGTGTTTACACAGATTCAGTGCTAAAGAGTGTGCTGTGGTGAATTAGCAAAATTAAAACCTCTGACTTTGGACCCCTGAACTTCATGATTTGCTTTGAATCTTTGGGTTACCATGGCAACTGCTGCCACCAGGAGACAGGTCCACTGGGGACAGGCTCTTTCTCAGGCTTCCTGGCAAATTTTGCCTCACCAATCCCAAAGGGCCCTTACACACAGGAAAGTGCTTATGTTGGCACCCTTTAACTTGGTCATGGATGCAAGAAAAGTTCCAGAATTTGGTGATTTACAGACTGGGCAACTTCACTTTCACTTTTCACTTTCATGCATTGGAGAAGGAAATGGCAACCCACTCCAGTGTTCTTGCCTGGAGAATCCCGGGGACAGGGGAGCCTGGTGGGCTGCCGTCTATGGGGTCGCACAGAGTCAGACAGGACTGACGTGACAGCAGCAGCAGCAGCAGGCAAGAAATAATATAAAGTAACTTCAATTTTTGCAGTGATTGCAGTGATTGCAGATGTTGGTTACTAAGGATAGTGTTTTGTTTTTTTTAGGGGGTGGTGGCAAATTTTGCTCAGAAACTATGATTGTCTTTGCCAATTGTTTATCTAACATGAGTTCACTGCTGGAATTTCACAGGTCTATAGTGCACAGGATAATGTCACTTAATAAGCCAAATAAAGAAATAACATAGTCTAAACAACTGATAGATTCATTTACACTATTGTTCCAGGCCATAGGATATGAAAGGAATCAAGTCCAGGTGGAGTGAAGGTCTACCTTTTCTACAAGCTTTGGTTTCTCAGGAGAGACTGGATCTTGCAAACCAAGGAATGACATCCAACTGCCAGCGCTAAATAAAAATTCCTTGCTGCTAAAGCAGGAGACCAGGGAGTCAGGATGACACTGGTGTTGACAGGTGGTCGTCTTCTCTGGCTGCCCCAGGGTTTGTCCCACCGCCCGTGGACGAGTTGCCATTATCACTGCAGGAGCTGCGCCCCATGGTCTCCAGAGAGCTACACCAGCAAAGGGCAGCCTTGCCCGGTCCCAGACTCTCAGCTCGCCCTGACTAACTCTGAGTGTTCATCGTCTAGATGCCTTCTTACCATATTTGCTTCTTCATCTGTTTTATTGATAAGCACCCAGTAGCTGAGCCCTGGGCTGTGCTGTGCTGTTGCTTCATCGTGTCCAGCTCTTTGTGACCCTATGGACTGTGACCTGCCAGGCCCCTCTGTCCACGAAATTTTCCAGGCAAGAATACTGGAGTGGGTTGCCATGCCCTCATCCAGGGGATCTTCCTGACCCAGGGATCGAACCCGCATCTCTTGCATCTCCTGCATTGGCAAGTGGGTTCTTTACCACTAGCACCCGCCGGGGAAGGACAGCTGAGCTCTGAGTGCTTATCAAAAAGACAACAGATGGGATGATGACATCCTGATACAGCCTACTTCACTCTTACATTAAAACAATTCTACTTCTAAAAATAACTTCTTTATTTTGTGTCTTTGTCATAAATAAGTGGATTAAAGCAACTGCACTTAAGGAGTATAATAAATAAGCAGATTCACAACAGTCTCCTTGAGGGTCTTCTGACTTTGTGGGCTAGGATCAACTTTGATTCTCTCTGCTTATGGTTTTATGTTCCACTTTTTGAGACAGAAATGTGTAACTCTTGGGTAACTGATGTATTTTTGCTTAAAGCTTCAGTCTTGGCCTGGTAGCAGCCTACGATTAGATTATTACCTGCAAATATGTTTCTGTTGCTTTGCTGGCTCTTCTCCAACCTCCCTTGGTGGTTTCTCCAGTTCTAAAACTTTAGAGACTCACAAAGCTCTATTTTCATAAACCATGTGACAACTTGAAATTTCTACTTGCTTGCCTTCCATATCTTATTCAGAATCTTTCAGTATTTGTGACATCTTATAATATGGAAGGATCAAGTTTTTTCATTGTGTCATATTCCTCTTCTTCCACATGGACTGCTGTAGTGTCTCAACTGCCTACCCCTGCTATTAATAGATTTAATTATTAATGAAATATTTCTTACTTTGTTAAAAACTCTCTCAGTGGCCACAGCTAGGGTTTCTTGAATTTAAAGAGGTGGGTTTTCTTACAATTAGTAAAATACGTTGATACCGATGCTGAAAGCTCAGCCTCTGTGCACTGATACCAACTAGATTATTGGGGACAGAGTTCTGGGTGAAGTAGTTAGTGAATAGTTTTAGTGTAGAATAGATAGAATAGAATAAATAGAATAGTAGTCAGAAGTGAATAGCTTTATTGCTTTGCCAGACAAGTAGGAACACAGTGGGCTCCTGCCCTGAAAAGCTGTGTGTCCCAACCCAGGAGCATGTGGTGTGGAGTTTTATAGCAGTGGTTCAAGGGTGGGGCTGCTGATAAGGATTACTCTGTGTATGGGGCCTGTACTCTTTTAATCTGGTCTCAGGTAGCCTGATGAGTTTCTGTGGTTTCTTTAATCTGGCCTCAGGGGGTCTCTTGAAAAGCTTCTGTGGTTTCTTTAATCTGAATGAAGAATGCCAGCATCTCCCTTTTGCTGGGGGTTTTAGTTCTGTAGAGAGTTGAAAGATGTTTACTGTGTACCCCTTAAGGCAGAACCAGGACCCTGCCCCCAGGCTGCACCACTGTTACTTGACTGCTCCTCCTGTGACTCTACATCCCCTCCATTTCCAGATTAGAAACTGGTAGAATCTTACCTTTGGAACTCTGGGAAGGTCACGGAGTCTATTTCCTACCAACAATGCCCAGGAGCCCTACAGGCTCCTGCTTGGTTTCCCTCCTTGTATCTGCACATATACATACAAATATAAATAAGAATAAGCATATATAATAAGTATATGCTTTTTTCTTACTTCTTTTAAGTCTGAAAAAATTCAAAGGTAAGGATTTCAGTCTTTTGGGGAGTTAGTATTTGCTGGTTGTATAGAAGCCTAGCTTCTATACATTTTCAGTACCCATACTCATCTGGATGTTTGTGCCCTAGACTGTTTCTCTACAATAGTAAATACTCTAAAAAGATACTAACCTCTGTGGTCGTAGTTTACCTGTGGAAATATTTATCTAAGAATTTGAATCTAAATCTTTATTCATTATGAGAGAGTATTAAGCTCACTACCTTCCTCCCTCTGTTGCCACCCAGCATCTCTTTCTTACCTAACTTACCACTTACCTTTCTTTTTGGTTTCTGCTATGGCATAAAGAAAAATGTGCAGTCTTGAATTGCTACATTTTTTTTTTTTCAACCTAAATAAGTGATCTGGAATTTTGAACACATATTTAAAATCTTTTGAAAGCTTAAGACTTATTTTTCTCTCATAGCAAAGATAGATTATGAGACTAACAAGTCATCTTACTTTGGAGGAATTCTCATTACTGGATTATCAGAGATTGAACAAAATGCTTCAAGCACTGACTCATGAATAAACATTTTCAGAAAAATGTTGTGTGGTTTTAAAAATATTTGATAAAGCATGTTGAGGTGTAATACATTGGGACAATAGAAAATGGATTGGAATTTTTAAAATTGTTATTTGGAATCATTTTAGAATGTTATCTCATGTCAAAATATAGTGACAATGATAGAATGGGTATAATTTGAGCTATGTTAGTTGTTGTCTTTTACAAAATGTTAGGTAGGAATAGGAATATTAAATAGGGTTGGAAAGAGTTATACTGTGAGAAGGACACTAGATATGGACAAAGTAAGAAATATAATTTAAAAGATTGGGATAGATAATACATAAAACATTCTGCAGAGTCATTTATTAATAAAGAATAAAACAACTGGATTTGCCTTCTCATTTTAAATATTTCTTATGCAAAGAAAATGAAGACTCCAGTGGTTGTGATGTTATGACATTCTTTTCCTTAAATGAGGGATTTGTTCATTAATTACACAAGTCATTTTTGACTACTTTATTGAGCACCTATTGTGTTAATGGAAGCTTTCCCAGTACTGTGGATTTTACAAAGTAGTAATCTAGAGAGTGGTAGAGCTTGAGAGAATCTTGGAGATTGCACTTGAGTATCACCTTTTTTTTTTTTTTTTTTTCTTTAAACAACTTTTTATTGAAGTATAGTTAATTTACAACGTGATATTGGTTTCAAAGGTACAGCATAGTGGTTCAGTTATCTATCTATCTATCTATTTATCTATCTATCTATCTATCTATAGAGAGATATTCTTTTCCATTATAACTTATTACAACATATTGACCATAGTTCTCTGGGCTATACAGTAGGTCCTTGTTTATCTGTTTTATATATAGTAGTATGTATCTGCTAGTCCCCAGCTCCTAATTTATCCTTCCCTGCCTTCCCCTTTGGTAAACATAAATTTGTTTTCTATGTCTGTGAGTATTTCTATTTTGTAAGTAAGTTCATTTGTATCATTTTTTTAAGATTCCACATATAAGTGATATTATATGATATGTCTCTTTCTGTGTCTGACATTTCACTTAGGATGCTAATCTCTTGGTCTGTCCATATTGCTGCAAAATGGCATTATTTCATTCTTTTTTTTTTTTTTGGGTTTTGTCATACATTGATATGAATCAGCCATAGATTTACACTTATTCCCCATCCCGATCCCCCCTCCCATCTCCCTCTCCACCCGATTCCTCTGGGTCTTCCCAGTGCACCAGGCCGGAGCACTTGTCTCATGCATCCCACCTGGGCTGGTGATCTGTTTCACCATAGATAGTATACATGCTGTTCTTTTGAAACATCCCACCCTCACCTTCTCCCACACCATGGAATTTTACTCAGCCGTCAAAAAGAATTCATTTGAACCAGTCCTAATGAGATGGATGAAACTGGAGCCCCTTATACAGAGTGAAGTAAGCCAGAAAGATAAAGAACATTACAGCATACTAACACATATATATGGAATTTAGAAAGATGGTAACGATAACCCTATATGCAAAGCAGAAAAGGAGACACAGAAATACAGAGTATCACCTTTTTAACAAATGAGGAAATAGGAGAGATGTAATGCCCAGTCATTGTTCTGAAAGAGCTCGTAATCTACATGGGTTAAAAAAAAAAAAAAAAGACTCATTCTTATGAAAAAATAGATTGAAATGTTAAGCTAGTATTCCACAATGGTAGAAATAGGAAGTTTTGCATCTAAATCTGCAACTTACTAGCTGTGTGACCTTTGGCAATCTACTTAAGTCCCTGAAGACAACCCCCTATGGTTTCTATGGATGAGGAGCAACTTATAGAGTTGTTTTGAGAATTAGATGTGATCATGTATTTAGAATGTTTAGACATAGCCTGAACATGGTAAGTACTCAATAATGGTATATGTTAGCATTATTACCTAGCTCTTGTTGTCTTGGTAGGGCCATAATAGTATCACAGATGTCAGTTGCTATAGGAAATTGGAGTCTAGAAAGGCAGTGTCAAAGATCATTTTTTCCCTTTGATCACTCTTCTTTCTCTTTCCCTTCTCCTTCCTACCCCTTTCCCAAATAAAATGACACCATAAAATAACTAAAAAGCATATTTTTTTTTGTCTTATATCCCACCAGTGTCCTTTGCACTGCTGCCACACACATATCCACCAAATGCTTATTACCTTAGAGGCACAGGCTCTCAGGATATGGCGACAATTTCTTTGCAGATTATGATGGGTTAGCCTCTGTGACTGAGTCTGTCAGAACAATAGCATGGTAATTCCAATCTTCAGTAATATGCAGCCAGCTAATAGTAGCTGTCACTTCTTTTTGGAAAAGCTTCAGTTTCTTCAACTTTAGTGTTTTGCAAAACATGTTTTTGAAGTAAGTGGTTATAAAATAATTTCCCAGCAAGCTTCATTTTCTGAGGATAAGTAAGGGCATCTGTCCCTACAGAGATGGAAAGAAGATAACTGCTCAGAAACTCTACCCCTGCTGCAAATATCACAGGTACATCATGCTACTTTCTGATTTCTAAGTGGAAATTTTTTAATACCATTCTTTCTCATTTCATTTTTCTTTCTACATGACCTACCTCTCCCTTGCTACCCTTTTTGCTTGAGGTTTTGATTGCCTTGCTGAATTATTTTTCAACCTTTTTACATATTTATTATTCTATAAACCTAGATGTTGATTTTCTTTCATACTTGATTTAATTTATTTTGTGAGTTCGTGTTCAATTTATGGATTTTGAGATAAATCTCTCACATTGGTTCTTTACACTATAGACTGCATAAAACCTGATTTATAAAAGTTCACTTTGTTTTTGATGTAAAAGCAAATAACACATTTGATTTGGCCTTGGTCACAAAAATGTTTTTGATACTAGTAAAATTAGCTCTTTTGATTTTCAGCTGAAGCAAAGAAGAGGGAAATTGACATTTGCCTGGGTTTGATATTTGAGCTGGCTCTGATCTTTGATTATTTTAAATGTTTATGCAAATTTGAGTCCTATCTAAGCAATCTACTATTAGGAGAAGTTTAGCACATCAGCAACCATAGCAGAGCCAGATGCTTTCAAAACTAAAACCACTTACATATTTTTCAAGGAAAAAAGTTTCTTTCTTAGCATAAGAATAGTGGTGATCAAACAATTTCATTTCAGATTCTGTAGGATTTTCATGAATGAGCTAGGTAGGTCCCTAGTACCTCTTCTGTACCAGTCCAGGGCACCCATCTTTTACCTGTTAAAGCCTTCCATATTAAATTTTGTGAGATATATACAGGCATTGTGTATTGTGTAGCATCAGACACAATATGTATTTAAAGGAACTGCTCAGAAAATAGCAAATGGTCTTTGAGAGATATGTGGATGCATTTTATCTGCCATTTTGGAGAGTTACACAGTTTTTCTGGATCTCTCTGATTATACATATTATTAAACATCTGTTTGATTTTCTTCTGTTAATCTGTTTCAAGTTCATCTGATTCTTAAACTAACCAGAAAGATCTAGAAGGATAGAGGAAAATTTCTTCCTTCCTGACAATCAACATGAACATGTCTTCTCTCATGGAGCTTATGTTCTTGTGGGAGAAAATAAAATGATTGAATGGATGAGGGAAGGAAAAGTTGTGAAATGTGTTACCATCCATAAAACTTTGCCTGGATTGGAGGATGAGTAAAACCAATAGTTTGTTCTCTAATGATAAGAGCTCTGACATTATCATTTATCTTTTAAAAAAAAATCTAGAACAGGAAAACCTGGAAGGATAGTTAATTAAGAGAAAGCTATAGCCCAAACCTCTCCCAAGTGGTTTTGAACTATAAGCTGGTGTAAAGTCAGCACACTTGAAAACCTTTGGAGTGGAACTATGGAAGTGAAGTTTAAGAGCTAAACTTGGCATTCATTCATTCTAAGTGATAGTAGATATAGAAAACTGAATTAAAAAGTGACACTGTACAGAGTATGAAGGAAAAGGGACAATAAATCCCTGAGGTACTGTGTAGAAACTACTGAGTTTTGAAAAGAACCATCTATTCCTAAACATTATATGCATTAAATACAATATCTTGCTTAAGATTGTAGTTACTCTAAAATAGCATGTGAAATATTTATAATCTTATTTAATAATATAATATTTATTTGAATAAAAAAGAATGTTCTGTCCTAAGATTTGATGTTTGAAGCAGCAATGGCCATAATAGTGCTGCCACCCTACGAGCAGTAACAACAATTCCCCAAATTGCAGACACATTGGGAGACAGTCTATGGTAAAGGCATAGTTCACAAGGAGTAGCACTTATTGAGCAATTATCAGAGATGAACTGAGAATCTTTGAAATTGCTCTGACCTCAGGAATAATACCAAGAATCTTTATCTTCAATAAACCTTCCTCCATACACTTTGTTCAGGAAGAGAAACTGAGTCACTTGATGCTTAAGAGATTGAATGCTTAAGAGATTCCCAGAAATGCATAGGAAAACAGTATAGCACAGTTCGGGGAAAAATAAAATCAAATTCAGATCTCTAAACAGGAACGTTTTGCTTATTCTAAAAACCCTTATAACTGTATCTCTACAATAAATCTGCAGCTTATCAAGAAATTGTATAGAGTCCTTTCCGTAACCAGAGTCTTGTAGGTATACCATAGAGCAAGACGTTTTTGAGGGCGACATCCAGGAAATGACATTATGCTGAACACCATTTGTCAGGGAAATGCATTCAGTCAGTTCAGTTGCTCAGTCATGTCTGACTCTTTGTGACCCCATGGACTGCAGCACGCCAGGCTTCCCTGTCCATTAGGGTCATTTTAAATATGTAAGTATGTAGAAGGAAGAGAGTCGCTGACTGTTTCCCTGACATTCCTTGTTCTAGAATTTGCCGCAAATTGCTAAATTAATCCCAGCAGGTATTCTCTGGAGCGACAGCTTTATTTAGTTGTGTGTGTGTCTGTACGTGTGTGTGTGTGCATCTGTGTACCTTAATCAAAGCTGATGAAAATCTCTTTTTGTCATATTGCCCCTCTCTTCTAGAAAAAAAAAAAAATAGTTCTTTCAGCCTAAGCCTGTATTTGATAGATCAGATTCTTCATGCTTCTTGTCTGAATTGTCACATCCAAAAGGGGCCTTATAAATCCACATTCTGTTGTTTGTATTTTTACACGCAGATTTCTCAAATGAAACTCCATTGTATTTATGGGGTCTAACTTGCTCTACCAGATGAGGTTTTATTCAGAAGTCAGTGACGTTGGCTTCTTAAGGTCATTTTCAAAAGTTTATTTCTCAGCTCCTTTTGCAAAGTGGAGGGGTGGGGTGGCTGGGTGTGTGGGTTGTGGTTCCTAGCAAATAGCAAATGCACATTGATGTGCAGCTCTCTGGCTGTGCAGAACACGGTACTGTTTGCCTCCAGCTTGCTGTTCTGGAGAAAGCATTGTTTGTTAGAGAGAGAAAAGAGGATGCTGCTTCAACCTTGAAGGGGAAGGGAAGGAAGAAATAGCATTTTCTCAATATAAGCCTCTGTGATAACACCAAAATGTGAAACTTTATGAATGCTGTTTGAGAGATTCTATTTTTTGATAACTCAGAAATTGCATTTTTGGCAGGGTGGTTTCAAAAAGGGAACACTAGGGCTTTGATTTGGTCCTCTGTTTTTATCTGCAATTTTAATCTATATACGGGGAAGGTTTTCTTTGACATTTGTAGGAGCATTTCTGAGATTGATGCTGCTGCCTATTATTATACAGGAGAACATTTGATACTAAAGGTTCCCGCAGCTCCCATCAGCTTTCTATAGCAGATCTGCTCTCCTGACATTTAATGTCCCTTAAGCCTGATATGGTCTGATAACTTCAACATGCAGCAGCTTTAGGGAGAAATAAAGAACTGCGGTATCCTTGATTCTTGGTAGTGACTGTCACTACCTGCATCACCAGTCACCCGTCACCCTTTCCCCTTAATAGGTGTGAATTAAAGTCTCAGAAAAAGTACATGCATTGTGTCTGTGTGTATGTGTGCCGAACACACCAAGATTAAACCGGATTAGGGAAAATGTAGTCTCCTTAAAAGCACGGCCAAAGGACCTAGTCAGTGTCTGTCGCCTTGTGGAGATGTCTAGATGATCTTTCTTAGGCTGACCTTTGAGTGAGAGCAGTTAAAAGCAAAAGTTTTCCGTGCCTCAAATATCAGTTTTTCGCAATCACTCTTTTAGTTTGTCTGCCTAGAAAGAAGTGTCTTTGCTGTAAAGGCCTTAGCTAATAAGAGTTAGGATTACCTCTCTAACCATAAGTCAGAATCCAGATTGGATCCTGGTGAAATAACTGGCACATCTGCACCATGGATGAACTGACAATGGAATAATCTGTAGCCACAAGAATGAAAAATTTCCCTACATCTTGATTTGAAAGCTCTGCAGGATATGTTATCAGTGGAAAAAGTAAAGTGCAAAAAATTGCCTATAGTCAGCTATTTTTGGATGTGTGTATAAAGTAAAATATGCATATCTGCTTATATTTGAATAAGAAAACACTAGAAAGATATTTGAGAGACTACATAAAGTACTAAACAGTAGGGAAGAAGGTGGGGGAAAGAAATGGATAGGACAGGGGTGGGAATAAAAGCTCTTATTTGTAGTTTGTTATATTTTTTTAATTGTTAACTGCATGAATGAATTACCTATTAAAATATATAATCGAATGTTTACAAATATCAAGCCCTTCATTTTCACTGGAGTTTCATTTCATATCTAACAGCATTAACTGGACTCTAAGAGAACTGGAGTTTGTATTTGGTTAAGCCCTAAGCTCCCAAATTGTACCACTGAGTTCACTGAATCATTCTAACTCATTTTGGGAATTTGTGCTGTATCACTTGTGTGCCCCTTTAGCCCATCATAAACTCACAAAGGTCAGGCATCTCTGGTGCTAAGGACAGCCCTATACTCCTGAAAAACACTTCCAGGGTACGTGTGATACGTCTGAAACAGGAGAAAGAATGATGACCCACTTTCTCAGCAGTAAAGACTGATTGTTTTTTAAACTCATGGTAGTCTCTATCCAAGATAATAGTTTATAAGAATGCTGTTTTTCAGTTCATTGCTCATGAAGAAAATTAACCTTTCTCATTTTAGTCATCTTGAGAACTACTCAATTTCAATACAAATGATAGAACAGAATAAGAACAGTGTATGAACTTTTTGAAGTTAGCTTCTTAGCTTAATCCACCCCCACCCCCCAAAAAACAACATTGTTAAACTTAGTCAACATGCAATGAATTCAAAACATGGGAAATTTAAAAATCTAAGATTGGTGGAAATATGTCTGGATAGCTTTGTTAAACTAGGAGTGGAAAATAAAGTTAACTCTTTGATGTCTCCCCAAACCAGCTAGTGCACCTAAGTAACATTATCCTGTGATATACTTTAAATAACAAAATATCCTGGAGCACAACTTGGAAGATGAACAGAGGCTCAGCTGTTACCTGGGAGTAACACTTGTTCAGAAAGAATGCGGCAGAAAGGATATTGTAAGTATAGAGAGATGACAGAGTCAGAAATGAGCCCAGAAAGATCCCTGTTTTACCAGGAGAAAAAATTCAGAGGCTTTCTCATGAAATCTAGGTAATCCATGTCATGACTGGACAACAACAGGTGAAATGCTCCATCACTGGAAAATTTGAAAACCTGCTTGGATCAATGAGGGCATTGGGGGAAGAAGAAGAAAAGAATAACTGCAGACCAGGAGTTCATTGTGAAGTGAGCAATTGATTTATAGTCTGAAATATTTAGGTGTAAGTGCTGATTTTTTTGTGTGAATTTTTAGGCATTTAAAAAAAAAAGAGTAAATCTTGATAATAATTTGATTTTTATTCTGAACGTAGTGGCGACATGTTGACAGGCTATTAACATATCAGCCCGAACATTGAGAAGGAGGGGGAAAAGGAGAGAATACTAATTTTGAGATGGGAATCTGGTCAAGGAAGAGAGGAGACAGAGCTCCTTCCTGCTGTGACCTTGAGGTCAGATGATTTCAGTTCTAACAAATATGTTTCTGTGGAATGGTGATTGCACAGCCCTTGTTCTGCAGGAAGATTACTGCCTGGAGAAATTTTCCGTTTGCCCTTCCAGTTCCTTCCAGCTCAGTCCTGGAATGCCTGCCTCCTGACTGGGCTCTGAACTCCTGAACCTTTTCAAGGGGAGGCAGAGAAGAGGCAGGATAGTGACTGTCATCCTCCTAGTTCCTTGGGTCACCTCATCAGGACATGTCCTGGTTCTACCTTGACCGTTACAGATGCACAGCTGGTCATCAGTTAATGGACAGAAGCTCTGAACTCATTCTCTTCACTTGCTACCCTTCTGGTTTTCAGAGAATCCTCATGCAGAAATGCTTTGGGGAGGACAGAGAAGGTTACAAGTTCTACAATTATGAAAATAATTGAGCAACCACTGAAGTGAATTTGTATTAAAATAACCAGGGCTCCCAGAGTGCGTGCATGAATGCTCAGTCTCTTCAGTCATGTCCCACTCTTTCTGACCCCGTGGACTGTAGCCCACCAGGCTCATCTGTCCATGGGATTTCCCAGGCAAGAATGCTGGTGTGGGTTGTCATGCCCTCCTCCAGGAGGTCTTCCCAACCCAGGGATCAAACCCACACCTCCTGAATTGCAGGGGGATTCTTTACCCCCTGAGCCACCTGCAAAGGGTCATCTCTGGTTTCTACCCTAAATCTCCCCATTTGTTATTGCATACTGATTGTCTAATACATTTAGTGAAAACTACAACAATTTTTAAAAAATCTGCTTGGGTCTACCAAAAACTGCTTTTGTTGTCCAATCTATGCATTTCTTTAGCTGGATTAAAAAGGTGGGAATTTCTGCAGGGTTTTGTTGTTCCAGGGCTTTGTTGTTCTGACTGACACTCAGGGATGGCCCAAGAGTGCAACAGTGCCTGCCAAGCGTTTCTGCTGTGACCTGTTCTTTTTTAGTGCTTTTCAAGATACTCAGTAGATGGAATAATTATTGTCCCTGAAAGCCCTTCGTAGTGGCCTGGCATCCCAGGAATTTGCCCAAGTTGCTTTGTGATGGTTGCCTGTCTCTGCCCCTCACTGTGGGGTTTCATGGTTATAATAGGATTTTACTTTTAAGGTAGTAGGCAGGCTGCCTGGCAAAGAATCTACTTACAGAGCGGATGTACTACCCTTCCCATTCCCTTGCTGGGGCTAGGAATCTTTGATTTAGAGAACTACGGCTGCTGCAGTTCATTACTGTCCATTTTAGAGTCAAGCTCGACTGTATCAGTGGGTTACCCCCTAAAGTGCTATACTCATTGTGATAATAGCTAAGGATATTACAGACAGGAGGAGCGCACACTGCCTTTGGAGCATCACTCTTCTGACTTAAGTGGGCTTCCAAATAAGAGCCCAAGTGCTCCCTTATGGGCCAGCTGTCCCCCTTACAGTGACCCTGTGAATTATGGCTGCCCCACCCAGCTCAGGCTTCTAGGAGTCTGGGTGAGGGGCAAGGGTTTGTAACCTTGGTTGCTTCATCCAGAAGTAACTCTGGGGTTCCAAGAGCCATACTATGGGGCCGGGGGGCAGAGAAGCCAGGGCTGAGGAATATGTAGGGGCTTGACACATTTGTGATCTCTCTGGAGTGTGGTCTCCCAAGTCATCTTCTAAGCCACCTCTTTATAGAACTCATAAAAAAAGAACAATGTGACACAGTGTTAACTGGACCTCTGGACCCAGGAATGTCTATTTGAATTCCTCAGGGAAGAACTGACAAAGACACCATATCCAAGGATTAAGAAGTTCCATTAGAGACAGTGCATATGTTAGTTGTTCAGTTGTGCCTAACTCTTTGTGACCCCATGGACTGTAGCTGCCAGGCTCCTCTGTCCATAGAATGAGAACACTGGAATGGGTTGCCATTTCCTTCCCCAGGGGTCTTCCTGACCCCAGAACTGAACCTGGGTCTTTTAATTGCAGGCAGTTGTTTACCATCCGTGCCAACGGGATGACTCGGTGGTCCAGCGCATGCAGCAATAAAGTGAGAGACCCTGACCGTGGTCTCTGGTCTTGCCTTTGCTGTGGAGTTGTTCTGTGACTTTGTGAAAAAGCCTCTTTGTGCTTTAGTGTCCTCAGCTGGAAAATTATGATACTTGTTCATCGATGAGCCTCCTAAAACCTTTCGGAGGGGTGCTGTCAAAGGAGTCGAGGTTCCTCCTTTTCCCACCCGCATTGTACTGTCAGCCCTGCTTCTGTAATTCACCATGTCTTTAAAACTTAAGTATTTTCATGCCAAACACTCTTCCTGATGCTGCTCTCTTTATTCATATACACATAATTACAGTGATACTACATACATATATTAGGCCGCTGAATAAAATAGAAATCTTCTTTAAATAATCAATAATATACCTGTCAACTCTTACTAATATAAGTATTAATATGACAATTTATATAACTGTCTTTTATGTTCTACCATATGCTGGGTACTCTGTTAGAAGTTGCACTTTTTAACTCTCCTTAAATAGCTATTGAGAATATCATTCAGGAGTTATTATTTGATCAGATATGTAAACCCTCATGCAGCCTGAAAGGAAACCCATTCTCCACTCTGGATATTGACTTCCAACTTTCAAAATGTCTTCACCTCCTACAAGAACCTGGCAAAGAAAATGACGATAAAAAACAAAGAAAAGAAAACATCCACACATCATCTTAACATACCTCAGAAGATGCTCATTTCATCTTGACTCTTGCCCACAAATAAGAGTTCTGAGTAAAGAGTTGTTTTTTTTTTTAAGGTTATTATTCCTGTTTTCCATGTGGTAAAACTGAGATTCAGAATTCATGCAATTTATACTTTTTGTCCAGACATATTCCTTAACCCTCATACAGAACACTTCTTTCTGTCCCTTCTTTTTACTATAATTTTTAATTTTATAATTTTTTGTTATAATTTACTGGGAACTCTGGCATCTCAAATAGGATACTATTTCTAACAGTTTCACCAATGGAGACCTTTATCCATCTGATGACTTCATTCACATGACCCACACGTGGACATGTTCTTGATTTCCTGAGGACGTTTAGCTGTCATCCTTCTGAAGGGATCTCTCCTGCTCTCTGACTACAACCTCTCCAAGGGTTCTCTCACTTGCTTTCTCTCTACATGGCCTCTCTTTAAACGCAACATTTTTCCTAGTCCCCAGACCAATTCATTTTCTCCCCATTCTTCAGCTCTCTCTTTGATCCCCCGTGTCTGTCACTTTCAACACTCAAAATGTCCCCCTTTTTCTTCCGACCTTTTGTTTTCCTGTCATACCTATCTTTAAAAACTCTAGTTTTGTGTTGTTACCTTTCCTTGTCTTGTCAGCTCCCACTTGTCCTTCAGGTCTCTGCTCAGGTCTTCCCCTCACCCCACAGGTCAGTTTTTCACTGTTTCATGCTCTCACGGTGGCTAGTATTGTTTCCTCAGAGCATTCATCAAGAGTTTCTAATTTTATATTTATTTAACTATTTGATTTATATCTTTTCCTCTTACTATTCTGTAAGCATCACGAAAGTAGAATCCAGGTCTGTTTTATTTCCTTGTTGGTGCTCTTTAATTTCAGACTCTGCTCTCTTTAACAACGTGAGATCAAAACAGAAACCAAGCAACTCTGCTTCTCTCTTTGATGTACACACCATAGGGCTATATCCCCATTCTTCTTTCTCTCAAGGTATCAGACTAGTGATATTCCTTGTTCACTGGAAACTTTTGATCCTGGCTCAGTCATTGTCATGTCTCCATTGGTTGCCATTGCCTCCTAATTCCAGCATGTGAGTGGATGATCTATTCCACACCCTGCCCACTGCACATTTCCATCTACCTCTCATCCATCGTACCTCCTTCTTTGTCACACCCTGCATCTTGTCATTATAAAAAATTGAACCACCTCTAAATTTTAATATCAAACAGCCCCATCTGGCCCTGTCACCTTGGGACAGCCACTGTCCAGATCAGTTGCTCAAGTTTTCTCCATGCAACAATTCAACAATCCTCTGATCTCATCCAAACTTCTGGTCCACGGATCTTTTTAGCATTTTCCTGCTTTCACTTCTACTACCATCAATATGAAGATATCCTAATGGGATACTCTCAACTTGGTCATCCTCCGTCCTTATCATACTCACCTTCTAGTCTATAGCCCCGAATGTGCTTAACTACCTTCCTCTCTATACCTGCATCTAATCAGCAAAATATTTCTGGAAAAAAAATCATCTGCTGTTAAGTTTCACTCTAAATTCATGTCCACAGTCCTTAAAGAGTCACTCAATGCTAATTCAGAATATGATTCTCGAGTGGACTTACTGACCTACTCTCAGAAACTATATTTTCTTCTCAAAGTTCCTTAACCTATACCTTCTGATTCTCATCTGGTAACTTCACATATACTTAATTGAGAAATCTGAAGCCATCAGATGCAAATGACTCTGTTTCTCTAGGTCCAGACTTAACTCTTGCAACTACCATCTCCTTTTCCCCATTTACAGGGACATTTGTACCACTCACTCTGTTAAAGACAGATTCCTTTACTTGTACTCTGAGTCCCATTCTGTCTTACCTGCTTAACGAACTTGCTTGTTAAATTATCCTCTTTGATTTCGACCTCATCAACTTTTCACTCCCTATAGGTTATTCCTAAAAACTATGGAAAACATGCTCTAACATGCTTTATCTTTTCAGCTTTCTTTGATAACTCACCCTTTTAAGCTACTTCCTCATCTCTCTACTTTCCTTCACGGCCAGATTTCAGTGGGAAAATGAGATCATCATGAAAAATCTTACATAACCATCACTTCTCACTTCTACCTACACCTTTCTTGTATTCTTTCTATACCCACCCATTCTCTGCCCCTTCCTTCCTACCTCCTCACTTATCTCTAATTTCCTCATTACATTTCCTATAGCTTACTTGATCATTCTCCACAGAGCAAAAAGAACTGTGTTTCTATTATACACATTGGACCTTATTATTCTGGTGCTAAAAATATACGATGACTTTCATTTTACTTAAAAGTCAGTATTGTTATATACTTAATAGAAACAGTTATTAAAGAAGGAGAGGAAGGAATGACTGAATAGAGAAAAAAATCAGACATATTCCTTTTCTCACAGGACTCACAGTATATTGGGAGACACACTAGTACTCAACAGCTATTCACAAAGGTAACTGCCATTTTTAATAGGGTGATAAGAGTACAGACCACTATGAGAACATGTTAAGAGCAATTTCTTCCCTGTAGAAATAGCATTTATCCTGGGAACTTAAAGGAGAATGTGACTAGTGAAGTGTAGGGGCAGGCAGTTGGGACACATATGCAAATGCCCTGAGACGGGAAGGAGCGTGGGTTTTTGGATCACTGCCTCATGGTCTGCATGGCTGGAACATTGGGACTGGGAAGGAGAGATATAAGAGGTAGGTCTGGAGAGGTGCAGAGGAGTTAGATCCTGTAGATCACTTTAAGTGATCTTGAACATCACTTAAAAGATTTTGGACCTTATCTCAAGAACACTTGGATGTCATTGAAGGGTTTTAAAAGATAGTTGGCATTCGTTTTTTTTTTTTTACAAGATCATCCTGGGGACTATATGATAAATATATGCAGATGAAGAGCAGATGTAGTTAAATTACTTAATTGCTATAAATTCCCAGGAAAGAGTTGTGGTTTGGACTATCGTGCTTTTAGGAGAAATAAGGAGGAACGGACTGATTCAAGATGTTTTAGAAGTTGGAATGACAGATTAGATTTGGAGGTGGAGTAATAGCAACAGACAGAGCTGAGATGATACGCCTTATCAGGGACAGATCTCAACTTTCTGGCCTGAGTAAATGGATCCATAGAAATGCCAGTTCCTACAAATGAGACCACAGGAGGAGGAACTGTCTGGGAAAGAAGATGATAAATTAGAGTTAAAACACTGAAATTAATATTTTGTGTGAAATTCAAATAAAATTGGAGACGCGAGATTAAAAAGTAGAAAATATCATTGATGTAGCTCCTTGCCTACACTCCACACAATTTATCAAATGTGTTTTTAAAAAGGATTGTCCTAAATCTAATCCTCTACTCCTTTGACCTTAATCTGAGCGCTCATAACCTGTTTTCTAGGTTGTTATTCTTAACTGTTTCTCTGCTGCCTTTTTATTCTCCATGAAGTCTATACTTTACAAAGCAGCTAGAATGACCCTTTTCAAATGCAGATTGCACCATACCACATCCATGCCATACCCTTTCATTGAAGCACCCTCATCTTACTTTTGCCAAGACTCTAGAGGAGCCAGCCTTTGTTATCCTGCCCAGACTTTTATCCTGCCCCTCCTCCAGGATGTACTGTGGGCATACTGACCTTCTTCCTGTTTTTTGAGCAAGATTATCTCTACTCCCCCCAGTGGCTCAGCGGTAAAGAATCCACCTGCAATGCAACTCAGGTGACGGATTCGATCCCTGAGTTGGGAAGATCCCCTGGAGGGGGTCATGGCAACCCACTCCAGTAGTCTTGCCTGGAGAATCCCATGGACAGAGGCGCCTGAAGGGCTACAGTCCATGGGGTTGCAAAGAGTCAGACATGTCTGAAGCAACTAAGCATGCAACCCCACTTCAGTGCCTTACTCTTTATGTTCATTCTACTTTTTTTTTTTTTTTTTGGAGGTACAATAAATCTGATTTTTATTACACATCTTAGTTTAGAGTCACTTTTACATTCCTAGACAAAGAGATGATACAAATAAATATTGACTATAAAACTCAGAGCCCCAAGTATTGGTATATTCTTTGTCTAAAGGTAGCCAAACTTAGAAGCCTTTTCTCCTCTTTGAGTTTTAATTTAAATGTTACCTGAACATTCTAGATAAAATAGGCTATTCTTCCAGGCCTGTTAAAATTTATCATTTGGTGATGCCACTGACATTCACAAGATGAACCACTTCTTGGCATATGTGTATGGCATAAAAAAGGAAGACGCACTCAGTGATTTTTTTTCTTCTACTTACACAAGAGAATATGTTTTTATTTCTTTAAAGATTATTTTGTGGCCTATGATGTAGAAAAGGCACATCAGCAGGAAGGGAGGGTGTTGTACGAACAAAAGAGCTTTATTGCTTTATTCACAGGAAACAGCTGCTGGTTAACGTATGCCTCCTGATCTTGATTAATTGAGGAATGAGATAGTGAAAATTGTGACTATGATCATTTCAGAGTGCTGTGTGAAGAAATGGCTATCAAACAAAAGATCCTGTTTTACCACACTGAGAATTTCTGGTTCTTAGGGTAAAGGATCACCAGTCCAGCTTTAACTGTGATTGAGATGATCTTAATAGTATCAGTGTTAGTTAGACTTCCCATGGAATTGTGTCTCAGTAACATCATCAGTACCTTGAACATCCTGAATCTATCACTTTAGAGCCTATTATTATTATTATTATTATTAAGCCATGATTGTGGCTTCTGGGACTGTAGTTCTTCCAACTAGGGATCAAACCCAGGCCCTTGGCAGTGAGAGGATGGAGTCAAAACCACTGGACCACCAGGAAATTCGCTAGAGCACATTTTTTTAATGCTGAAAATAAAGGTCTCAACTAAAATAGAGCAGCACAAATCAAAATGATTCAAAAAACATTTAGGGCTAGAATTCGAAGAATTTGTTGATTGGTTAGAAGTGAAGATTTGAGAGAGAGGGAGAAATCTAAAATAAATCCAGAGTTTCCAGTTTATGAATATTGTGAAATTATCCTAGAGATGTCATTAAGAAGATCCAATTTGGACTGAGATTTTAGACAGTCCTGAATGAGTTGCTTCCATGAAATCTGCATGGAAATTGTCTAATATACATCAGGAAATGTGGATCCAGAACTTAAGCAAGAATGAATGATAATGTAATCACCACTAAAGCCAGGGAACCGTAGATGCTCTCCTTAAGAAATTATGTAAAGAGAAAAGAAGGGCATAATGAGAAAGAATGAAATCTGGTAATGACATAAAGAGTTAACAGAGGAAAAGGAAATCATAAAAGATTCTGAGATACAGAACCAGAAAAAAAAAAAAGAACAAGATAATGAAGCAGGAAGTATTGAAAGAATGGGTGGGAAAAAGGTCTAAGTCTCTAAGACGTCAACTTGGATAAAGAATGAAAAGAGGTCAATGGTTTTGTGTCAGTTAGATTTTGGTGATCATAACACAAATAGTTTACTGTGAATGAGAGCTGTGTGTTTTTGAAGAGTGAGGAGGGCATTGCTGGATGTTCCTAACAGATTACTATTAATATCTCCTTGGCCAGAAGTGTGACACACGCCCTTTACTAAACCTATCCTTGACAAGAAGAATTTGGATGACTATAGCACACACTACTTCTGATTTACTTACTGAGGTGGAAGGATGAGCACTCCTGCCTGAGCACAAAGGCTGCCTAACACCCGAAAAAAACGTAGGTTCTATAAGCATGGACAAGGCGGAAGCTGACAGTTGAATAACTAACCAGTAGAGTGTACCATGAGAAGGGAGCAAAGCGTGTGTGTGTCAGGGAGAAAGAGAGAGACAGAGCAAAATAGAGAGAGATGATTTTTATTTTCTCCTTGATTTTTTCCTTGAAATAGATGGCAAGGTCAACTGTTGAGAGTAATAGGATAAGGGAGAGGCTGCTTGAAGCTTTTAAAAGGATGTACAAATTGAAACTGCATTTATGGGGATTGCAAAAAGGGGTATATGTGTACAAGATAGAAGAGCACTCTACCTTCTGGGAGATGTGAAAAACATCACCAAGCAAGTGTCATTTTGATTTTTGATTTAACTTAATGCAGAGTCAAATACATTAGAGGTGAAAATGATCCACTTGACCATCCTGTCCTTTTCATGCAGATGCAAACTGCTCTCGCAGCAGATGTTTTATTGCCTTGTTCAAACTCACCTTAAATGTCCTGACTGATGAAATTTCCACAGCTTCCCTTGGGAGCCTACCTACTCCATCTTCCGGTAGCTTGGTTGGTCAGGTAACTTTCCCTGTTGTCCCATGTCTCCCTCCTTTAAAAGAAGTATATTTTTTTAAATTATGAAAGTATGATAACACACTTACAGGAGCCCTTGTCTTCCTCCTTTATTTCCTACTATTAGGCTTCTTCTGACAAAATGATTCTCCTGCTTCTGTGGAGTTTTCACATTCAGGCTTTTGTCATACCTCCCTCAGTCACTATTTGTACTATCATATGTGTCACAGTTTTTCATTTTTTCCTTATCTGTCTGTTCTTCTACAGCCTTTACTGGTGAATACTGCTTTCCCACATATGAATTTCTGAAGACTTTAAAACCTGCTGCTGCTTTTATGAACTATTATGTAATAGGTAAAATATTCTCATTAAATGGACTCCTGTCTATATAATTCTTCTGCTGTTAGGCAGCTTGAATTATTCCCCTTGACCCCTCATTGCTGTTAAAAGAAGCCTGCTGGGCAATCTCTATTATTTTAGGGAAATATATTTGCTATGGACTGAAAGCTTGTGTCTCTTCCAAAATTCATATGTTGAAATCTAATCCCATTTGGAGGTAGAACCTTTGAGAGGTGATTAGGTCTTGAGGGCTCCACTTTATGAAAGAGACCTCAGCGAACTCCCTTGGTTTTTGCCATGTGACATTACATAAGAGTAAAAAGACAACCATCAATGAAACTAGGAAGCAGATTCTCACCAGACACTGAATCTTCTGACACCTTGATCCCGGACTTCCCAGGTTCCAGACCTGTGAGAAGTAACTTTCTGTTGTTTAGGAGTCACCTAGTCAATGGTATTTTGTATGGTAATTTGTCATAGCAGCCCTAACGGGCTAAGACAGAGGCTGGCACCAAGAGGATGGTGTTGTTGAAACAAATATCTAAAAGTATGGAAGCAGCTTTGGAACTGTGTAATTAGTAGAGGCTGGAGGAGTTTTGAGGTGCACGCTAGAAAAAGTCCACATTGTTGTGGAGTTGGGAGTTAAAGGTGATTCTGGTGAGCATTCAGAAAGAAAGTAAGAAAGAGATTTGGAGAAAGCCTCAGTTGTTATGTAATCCTCAAGAGAATGTTAGTAGAATTATAGACGGTGAAGGCCATTCTGAGAAGGTCTTAGATGGAAATGAAGAGTGTTTTGTTGGGAACTGGGGGAAGGGTAATCCTTGTTATTAAGTGACAAGGAACTTGGCTCAACTTGGTTTGTGTGTAGTGTGTGTGGAAGGTAGAACTTGTGAGTGAGGAAACTGGATACTAGGCTGGAGAAATCTCTAAGCAACATGTACAACCAGCCTGGTTTTACCTGGAAGGTTTTGGTAAAATATGAGAAGAGAGTAATTATTTAAAGACCAAATTGTGACTCAAAAGAGAAGCAGAATTTGAAGATTTTGAAAACTGTCAGCCTATCCATATAGAAAAAAATAGGAAAGGCTGAGAGAGAAAACAGGTGTGTGGCCATATGACCATTTGAGAAGGAGATTAATCAACCATCTCAACAGAAGCCAGGAGTTATTGAGAAAAACAATGGGAGGATAATCCCAAAGGCAGTTCAGAGATTGTCAGAGCTGCCTCCCGTCATGAGTCCAGAATGCAGGGGGCCCCTGGTGCCCCGTGTGGACCTCGGTGCATCCTGCCTGGCGTTCCCTCACACTGCAGGCTCCTGTCCTTCACTCCATCACCGCCTTCCTTGGCTACCCTTGTTGTGGCTCCAGTGGGCTGGAATGCATCGAGGCTGAGCTGTGGGAGAATGACTGTTCCCACCAAGATTTCAAAGGACAAAGCTTCTTGGCACACACATGGGCTCAGGACTCCAACCCCAGAGAGCTCCGGGACCAGGGAAAGAATTGCTACCCAACCACTCAAACCATGGGTGCCGGCCTGCCCACTAGTGGATATGGAAGGCAGAACTCCCATTCTAGGGGGCCTGGAGGGCAGAGCATATAGCCAAAGAGAATCACAGTTTCCCTTGAACAACACCACCAAGGTTAAGAGTGCCAACCTCCTCCTCACCCCCTAATTTCCCCTATTTCACAGTAGAAAACCCAAGTATAACTTTACAGTCAGCCCTTGGTATGTATGAGCCCACATTTGCAAATTCAACCAGGCTCAGAACATGAAGTACTGTAGTACATATTTATTGAAAAAAAAAATCAATGTATAAGTGGACCTGCACATTTCAAACCCATGTTATTTAAGGGTTGACTGCATTCTTGAGACTTAAGGTCTAATGGAAGTTGTCCCATTGGGCTTGGGACTTGCTTGGTGGTACTCCTTTCCTATTTCTTCCTAACTCCATGGCTGATTCATGTCAATGTATGACAAAACCCACTACAATATTGTAAAGTAATTAGCCTCCAACTAATGAAAATAAATGAAAAAATAAATAAATAAAAAAAATAATTAAATAGCAATGTCTATTCAATGCCTCTATCACCATTGTGTTTCAGAAATATATAACATATTTGATTTAACAGATTCACAACTGGAATAGAATTTGCCTGAAGATGAATCATGCCTTGAATTCACTCATATCTGATTTCAATCTTTAGGTGAGATTGCAGACTTAGGTTTTTGAGTTGATGACATGTGAGATGGACATGAATTTTGGAGGCTGGGAGCAGAGTGTTATAGACTGGAGATTTGTGTCTCCTCAAAATTCATATGCTTAATTCTAATTCCAAATGTGATATTTGGAAGTGTTTCGGGGTGAGATGATTAGTTCATGAGGGTGGTGCATGCTCAGTCATATCCAACTCTTTGCAATCCCATGGACTGTAGCCCACCAGGCTCCTCTGTCCATGGAATTTTTCCAGGCAAGAATACTGGAATGGGTTGCCATTTCCTCTTCCATGAGATCTTCCCAACACAGGGATCGAACCCATATCTCCTGCATCTCCTGCATTGGCAAGCGGATTCTTTACCACTGAGCCACCTGGGAAGTCCCCATGAGGGTAGATGTGTAGATCTCCCCTCATGAATGGCATCAGTGCCCTTATGAAAGAGATCCCAGAGACCCTGTCATCCCTTTTACCATGTGGAGGTTTTGATAAAAAAGATGTTCATTTGTAAACCAGGAAGTGGGCTTTCAGCAGACACTGAGTTAACTGGTGTTTGATCTTGGGCTCCCTAAGTTCCACAACTGTGAGAAATAAATACCACCATGTCACCCAACCTATGGTGTTTTGTTAGAGCAGCTTGAGTGAACTAAGACTATATCCTACCTTATCCTAAGATGCCCCTGCCTCAAATCTCTTTCTTTTTAAAAAACATATTGCAGCTATTGACAAATTAACCTTTCTCCAAACTCTATTTTCATGTCCATTCCCTACTTAAAACTTTTAACACCTACCCAGCACCTAGATGTTGAAGCACAAACTCTTTGACCTGTTATTCCATTTGCAGTCTGTTCCCAAATTTTTCAAATCCTCCCCCAACATTTTAAATTCCAAATCAGTCAGAACACTCACAGTATTTCCCTTAACTGAAATGTTCCCTGCCACATTTCTGCTTATCCAATTACCAGTCATTCCTGTCAGTTGTCCTCAAGTCCCACCTTTTCCGTAAAACATTTCTTGATTTTTTTTTCCCTGCCTCTGAAATTTATGCTGCTAACTTCATGCCAGTCACTCATCGAGGCACATTCCCTGGTGGCATAGTTTTACTAGTTGCATTGTTAGTTAATTCTTTGTGAGATTCCTTGAAGTCAGGGTGCATTTCTTACCAATTAGTTGAGCAACTTTGTTCAAGTCAATTTCTCTAAGGTGCAAATTTCTGATTTATGAAAAAATAATAATCATTTCATATTGGATTGTCATATTAAATAAATGAAAATGTTTATTAAGTAGTTGATAGGCAATTATGTTTTACTTTTGTTTCCATCCTTCATATGCTTAAAAACAATGCAGAGTTATAATAGTTGTTCAATAAACTTTTGTAAAATGAACAGTTAATTTATTCACTTTTTTTCTGGCTGCGCTGTATATGTTGAGGGATCTTAGTTTTCTGACCAGGGATCGAATCTGGGCCACCTCAGAGAAATCAGCAAGTCCTAAACATTGGACCACCAGGGAATTCCCAATTCACTTCTGGCAAGTGATGTTTTTCTAAAGTTGTTACCTTCTGGGGACTTCCTTGGTGGTCCAGTGGTTAATACTGCTTGCTTCTGATGCAGGGGACATGGTTCCATCCCTGGTCGGGGAACTAAAATCCCACATGTGGTGTGGCCAAAAATTTTATTTAAAAATAAATAGAATAAAGTTTTCCTTTTTTTTTTTCCTTTCTCTACATATTTTCCACATTCTGGATGAAATTTATTTGGCCCCATATGCCTTAAGAAGATAGTGATTGCAAATGAATAAATACTCATAGTTGTTTGACTTTGCTGTTTTATGGGAGCTGATTGCGTTATAACTTAGCCTTCAAAGAAGGAATATGGAATAGTAGTTCATGTTTCTTCAGGGGCACTATTTCCATTGGCAGTCATCCAGGAGGGATTTTGTCAAAGTTTCCCATTCTTTTGTCGTAAGAATCTTGTGGGCATGGAGACTTTTGGTGGTGGTAATATAACTCAGGGTAAGAGAAGTGAGGACATAAAATTGAACACATGATGGAGAGATAGTGGGAGAAGGAAGGAACTTGGGGTAACAATCTACATATTGGCAACAGAAGAATCTAATTTTGTCAGGGATTTATGTTTTGGCTTGAATGAACCATTCTTAAAAATAAATTAAAACACATAGCCCTTTCAGTAACCACCTGTGTTGAATTCTGTGAGTTTTATTAACCCAAAACACCTTCTTCCTTTAGCTTTGTTGAGAGTTAGCCAGCACTATCACCTCATTCTAGCTTCTCCTTATTTTATAAAGGAGATAGTTTCTTAGAGACAAAGAAAAATCTATGTCCCTGAAAAACTTGCCAGATTAATTTTGGGGGGATAAAATTAGACTATAGCATCAAAACTGTTGTTTAGTCTATTAACTGTTGACATTAATAAAACTTGGTGTCTGACCAAAGAAACTATCATATGACCCTGTGCCTGTAGGACTCAGGCCTGAAGGACTCTTCTGAACTGAAATATTCATCTCTACATTTCCTGGCTGGTTTGTCAAATGAAAGAATAGCTGGCTATCCCATATACAAGTTCGTTTTACTTCCTTTTTAGCAGGAAAATCATGCTATTGTAATTATAATTTTTATTATGAAGGTCTTTTCTGTCTTTTCTTTCTCCACCATTTTAAAGCGGCTGAATTTATGGTGTCTGAGAACTGATTAGCCAACCCAGCCAAGCTATGCAACTTTAACTGTCCAAAGAATCCAAAGAGCTCCAATTAACAGACTTTGGGGGGACTTCAAACAGTCAGAGCCTTTGAATGTAAGCCATTCCCCAAGGCAGCATCTACTCGGTATAAAGTAAAGGGGAGATCTGGCAATTATTCTCTTGATTTGATCAGTGTAGCTAGTCAGGGTTCTATTTCCCTACTGAATTAGCTGGTTTGGCTGCCTACCCTGATCAAATCAGACGGATAATTGTCCAATCTTCCTCGCATTTTGTATCCTATAAACAGAGCTTAGAAAAAGCAGGACTAACAACAGCCAGTAACTGATTGTCCTGCTTTTTCAAGATTATTATTATGCTATTACTAGGCCAATTGTCCAAGGTCAGAATGTTCTGTTGGATTGTGTCAAGGTGATTTCGTTTGGTTTGATTTCATTTCCACTTAGTGTAAGCCGAATTAGCCTTTTCAGGGATGCTTAACATTGGTTGAAATGTTAGCATAATGCTTGATCCCAATTGTGAAACCCCCCAAAAATGTTTGAAGTGGGAAATATGACATAAAAACAAGCTACCACCTGGGTTTCTCTTACCTAAAACATAGCCACTGTTCTCTCCAGTCCATTGAACAGCTCTGTTCAAGAGCCAGAACAGAGTCACACTAAAGTAGCATTAATAATTTGGTCTTGGTTTGGCTTCATTAGTTCCTGAGGCCATTGATGTTTTTACTACTTATCTGTCAACCCAGGGGCATTTGCTAAGACCAGTTTCCCATTTTTTAAATGATGGCACTAAGCTATAGAAAAGACTATCAAATTGTTATTCTCCTTTTATGAATGGTGACTCAAAGACCATTCAGAAGTTTTATTGCATAGCTCTCATGGTGCCTCTTTAGAAGGGGGCTTTAATAAAAGCCATTTGTACTCGCTCTGGGGAGCTCAGTCTGAACTGGGAGGAGCTTATTAGGTGGTGTTCCCAAGACAGACCATTGACAGCCTTGGTTCCTTTTCCTCCTGAAGCAAGAAAAGAGAAACAAATGGCTTGCCTTGAAAAAGTTGATATATTCAAATAATGATGAGAGAAAATTGACCTTGGCTTCCTCAGTGTTTCCCTCCTCTGTCATGTGTGTGAGGGTGCCCGTTAGACTTTAAGTACAAACTACATATGTGTGTATAGTCACATGTGTATATAGTGTATATAGTCACACACAGGATAGCCATTGCATAAAACAGTACTGGTCACTAAGTCTCTCCTAACATATTTCTTTTTCCATGTCCTCTTGGATTTTTCTCCTGTGTACATCCTACTCTGCATATTCCCTCTCACATTTCTGTACACAACAGTTCTTCCAAACTTTCTTTCTTCAAAATGGGCTCAGCACCTTCCCACCACTTTGCCTCCTGTTTCCTTCATCCTATCCCCCAGCTCCCCAGTCATCAGTCCATTAAACTCATTACTTGATGTTGTTTATGCAAAACTAGCATGATTTCCTGTAAGCTCAGAGAGGTATTATTCATGCCTAAAGGACTTCAACATAAACAAGTTGATTATAAGCTCTTCATATCAGAAAAGTACATTGTCAATCTTCTTGATTCAACATCAGTATTACTTTTTATATGCTGGTAAATGTGACTGCTAAGCATTAGCTGGCCCCATGTTAGAAATTAAGTGAAGCACAGAAGTTTGAGTCTGCAGGTCAGCCCAGGATTTCATCTGAAGGATCTCCTTCTGGTGGTGTAAGTGCTGAGTGTGTTTGTGTATGTGAGTGACCATGTATGTGTATGCATGTGTCTGTTTGTGAAGAGGATGACTGGAAAGAGCGGAGAAGTATTACAGAAAGGAATTGACTCTACTAAGGATGGCAAAAATATGACACCTGCACTGAAAGTGAAAAAGTGAAAGTGTTAGTCATTCAGTCATGTCCAGCTTCCTGTGAAATAGAAGATTGCAGGCAGGATCTTTACCCTCTGAGCCACCAGGAAAGCCTAACATCTGTGCTGCCATTCCCTAAATTCTGCATCTAAGACATGGGCCACCAACTAAGTGTTGCATTCTTTCCAGTGAGCCAAATACAGCCCAAGCTTGCTGTTCAACATAGCCCCTAACAACTGAAATATATGAGGAAAACTGTTTATACTCATGACCTAGGCAATCTCTGCTGCTACTGCTAAGTCACTTCAGTCGTGTCCGACTCTGTGTGACCCCATAGAAGGTAGCCCACCAGGCTTCCCCGTCCCTGGGATTCTCCAGGCAAGAACACTGGAGTGGGTTGCCATTACCTTCTCCAATGCATGAAAGTGAAAAGTGAAAGTGAAGTCGCTCAGCTGTGTCCGACTCTTCACGACCCCTTGGACTGCAGGCTACGAGGCTCCTCTGTTCATGGGATTTTCCAGGCAAGAGTACTGGAGTGGGCTGCCATTGCCTTCTCCAGGCAATCTCTAGTCTTCCCTAAAGTCTGTAGATGAATCTACGGTATTTTCTTCTGAGATTAAAAACTCTCCTTGTAGGCTTTTAATTCAAAATTAGAATGATCTTTATTCAGGGCCTCTCGGGAATTTTACACAGCTCACGAAGACTTAGGGAAACAGTTAAACTTTTGCTTTTCTCGAAACATCTGTTTCCACTACTAGGAATTTGTGTTAATGCTTTATTCTTTATATTGAACTACCCAGGTAATTTCCAAGCTTCATAAGCAGATAGGTGTTTGGTAAATTCCTTAAGTTCATTAAAATGTGGTTTTTCTAGAGAATGAAAAGGAAATACAGGTGGCTTATGATAGACTGTGTCATAGCATGGCACAATATTAGGACAAGATTTCATCTTTGATCTGACCCTAATCCTTACACAAAAAATGTGATTATTCAATATGTACAACATCCAGAAATACAGATAATTTTTACTGGGAAAAAAATATATGGAGAGGCAGTGGGGCATAGTAACTATGAGACTGTTGGCAGCTAGCCGAGTTGGAATCCCAGCTTATTAGCTATATAATTTAGGGAAAGTTATTTCATCTTTTGGTGCTTTAAGTTGCTCATTTGTGAAAAGAAGGTATTAATAGTACTTATCTCCTAGGATTATTTTGAGAATTTGTTGATTTAATTCATACTGAAAGTTATGACCAACCTAGACAGCATATTAAAAAGCAAAGACATTACTTTGCTAACAAAGGTCCTTCTAGTCAAGGCTATGTTTTTTCCAGTGGTCATGTATGGATGTGAGAGTTGGACTGTGAAGAAAGCTGAGCACCAAAAAATTGATGGTTTTGAACTGTGGTCTTGGAGAAGACTCTTGAGAGTCCCTTGGACTGCAAGGAGATCCAGCCAGTCCATCCTAAAGGAGATCAGTCCTGGGTGTTCATTGGAAGGACTGATGCTGAAGCTGAAACTCCAATACTTTGGCTACCTCATGCGACGAGTTGACTCATTGGAAAAGACCCTGATGCTGGGAGGGATTGGGGGCAGGAGGAGAAGGGGGTGACAGAAGATGAGATGGCTGGATGGCATCATCGACTTGATGGACATGAGTTTGAGTAAACTCCGGGAGTTGGTGATGGACAGGGAGGCCTGGCAAGCTGCTATTCATGGGGTCGCAGAGAGTCGGACACAACTGAGCAACTGAACTGAACTGAACACTCAGAAGACTATGTACACAATAACATTAGGTACCATAACCAAGCAATTAATGCTAACATTAACAACATAATGCCACTCTAAGCCATATACCACACAATCAGCTGTATGTGTCTTTGTCTTTAGCCACCTGTTTTTTTTTTTTTTATTCATAGGATAATTAGGATTTTAAGAGGGTAGTTTAGTAAGACATGTAATAGAGTGAACTGATTTTGAATAAAAAACATTGTATATACGAACTTTTAGTTCATGACATATGCCACATTCAGTCGTTAACTATTTAGCCTCTATTATTTACTATCCTACACTACAAATAAGAAAATTGAGGCTCAGAGAAATAAATTATCATCCCAAGTGACCCAGCTAATAAGAGCCAAACCCAAGTCTATTTACTCTGTCCTCTCTCTGTTGTATTAAAGTTCTGGGACTATGTGGAGTGAGGTATCTATGAATAAAGGTACTTAAATTGGGAGAATCTGTCTGAATGAGACAGATTCTAACTTTCTGTGGAGAAAAAAAAATTGCATAGAGAAAAATGAGAAAATTTTAAAAAATTAGAAAATATTCAGATGGCTCATTCAGCTGCCATTGTCTTGTTCTGTTTTGTCTTCATTTTGCTTTTTACTATTTTTACCTGGTTAAAGAGCAATTTGTCAAGTACTCTAAAAAATAACTGGTCAATTGATAATGCATTGCAGTAGTCTAACTCTTCCAATGTAAATTATTTAAGATTCTATGAATACCAGTTCCAAGGGAATAGAGAAAAACCTGTAATAACCACCAGGTTTTCTCAGGTTCAGCATTTCACACAATGGCTACACGAACTTCTGCCCAGGCATATGAATTCAAACTCAAACTTCAGCAGCAATGGCGGTTGATTTGTAATCCCAGGTCCCACATCCATTTTGGGCTTTCTCCAGGCAAAGCACTGAGGGATACTTCTGACAGAATATACGACACAGGATGGCAAAAATAATATCTCCTCTCAGCTGCATTCCTTTAGGCAATACCCCCAAGCCCCTCTACTCATTTCCCTTGTGGTGAGGACAGTCCTTTCTTGAACACCATAGCCTAACTGCATAGCCCCTAAACTACCTAATGACCTCCAGATATTAAACTTTCAAGAGAGAGAAAAATAAAGCCTTTACAATTGTGATTCTGTACTGAGCGCCTTCAGTACAATTCATCAACAGATAGTTTTCTTCTCCAGGTTGAATGAAAAAAAAAAAATAAAATAAAATCACTCTAGGCTTCTTCTAGTTCTACACTAAAATATCCCAGAGGGTATAAACTCAAGATTGCTTCACAAATCCTACACAATTTTTATGGATGATGAACAACCCTGTGGGAAATAAATTATGATAGTCAGCTAGGAAATGGAAAATGTCTAAAAATTTCTAAAAATAATGATTACATTTCTCTGCTGTTTGACACATAGCCATTTTTACAGAAGCACATGGAGCCCACGTTAGCAAGGGCAGTGGGTGCCCGTTGCGAGGCTGTTCCTTCCGGTGTTCCTCCACCCGAGTCGTGGGGGAGGAGGTAGCCTTCAATTTCACATCCTGCAATAGTTCATCTCGCCTCTTCTCTCCCAAATCAATCTTCCCTCCTGCTTTCTCTGTCTTGGCAATAAAAATACCATTACCATCCATTCTCCTTTCTTCCTGTAAAAATTAAAGCATGCCTCTGAATATTTAAATATTTGAGCTTTAATATATCCCTTTCCTCAAAAATAGGGTGTCTGTTATGATGCCTTATCAAAAATATAACTGAGAGGAATCATCTGCTCTTTTTTTGTTCTCCCCACACAGGTAAGATAAAGTTCATTAAAACACACTGAAAACATTCGAAAATAATGAAAATGTAAACACTTTTATTATGTTTTGAAACAGAACTTAAAATTTTCTTGCTTAACTCTTGTTTAATCGATTCTGATTTTCTGTTGTGTTTTCTATTTTATACTTCTGAGATATCTTGTACCATAAGTATCACCTTGCATGAAAGATAATTTTGTGTACTGTACTATAAAAGTGATGTCTTTTTCAAAATTTCCTTACTCTAGTCTGTTCTCTCTCTAGTACACTCTCAGTGTCTATATAAATTAAGGTATCCCCTGTTAGTTACATTATATTGCCTCTGTTTCTTTCACATAGCAAACTTGCAGGCAGCAGGCACTGCAATTCTTAATTGAAGTGAATCTGGCAAGGGGGCAACTGTTTCACCCAGAGGCTCAGTCTTTCAAATGCTGAAGAAAAGGCTTACATAAAATGCTGCTCTCTACAAAATAAAAGAACAGCACAAAGACAGAATTAAAATAAAAGAAATTAGATTTAGTGTTTGTTAAAGGAGAACAAACTTAGTTTGGGGTGCTTTTTCATAACAAAGGAATAAAGGATTGGTTTACCAAAGCCTGAAGATGCACTATAAAAGTAGACCTACTATTAGAAAATGCAAGCCCAGAATATGGCTGAACTGCACTTGTTTTATTTGCGTTTGTGTTTTTCTTGTTGTCATTGTACAGTATAAGTACAGTATTACTGATTTGTTCTTCTGAAATTATTCTTGGTACCTAAGAGACTATGACGGCTTCCGAGGTGGCATTAGTGGTAAAGAACCCGCCTGCCAATGCAGGAGGTGCCTGGAGATGTGGGTCCAATCCCTGGGTTGGGAAGATTCCCTGGAGGAGGGCATGGCAACCCACTCCAGTATTCTTGCCTGGAGAATCCCATGGACAGGAGGAGCTTGGTGGGCTACAATAGTCCATAGGGTCACAAAGAATCAGACACGGCTGAAGTGACTTAGCATGCACGCACAAGAGATTGTGCATCTCTGTTGCATCCTAATGTATTTTGATTTTTTTGTCATTTACAGACTATTAGTTTAATTGTTATATTTCATTGACCATTTTAGCTTTTAAAGTGGTGTTTGTGTTTTTCCAAAATTTTGTGGAATTTATCTTACAATATGATCTTTCCAGATACCAGCAACTAGTAATAATTAGAAACATTTTATTCAAAGCAAGGGACAGTTGTTTTTGTTTTTTTTTTTAAATAATCACCAAATTACTCCCTAACTTAGATTTCCTATGCTACTTCATTTTTCTATACTATTTATATTCAGTGATCTTATAAAAGGTATTTAATAACTCATAAGGTAAAAATTTGTTGCAAAGTCATATATTCTTTAGGATATTTTTAATTAGTAATTTATTTATAATTCCTTTAAAAAGTCTAATGAAAAAATATGTAAGCTTTTATACACATAGTATATATGTATACCACAGTGATATGAGCTTCTCAAAACTTGTTTGGTGTCTTTTAGAAAATGTTAATAAAGAAATTTACTTATTTTTCCAACACTGTTGGAATTACTAGAAAAACATTATTATGAATTGATTTTCCTTTAGTTTACTGGGGCTTTGTTTATGTTGCTTGTTTTCTTTTAAATTTTTCTTATTTAATTTTGATAATTTATATAATAATTTATTATAATAATATAAAAATGTACTTACAGTAATTTTTTATTCAACTTAAGATCTATCATTAATGTCATTGAATCATTGTATGTTCTTTTAAATTCTAGAACTTCTGTATTCTGTTCTATCCTCCAATATTCTAGCCAACTGCTAAATTTTATTACTTCTATACTTATTTTTTTTGAAATAATATACTTTACTTTATTTCTGTGACATACAATTCTGAAAGATCATATTTCCTCTTAGACATCAAGCATATTGCTGAAGGTATTTACAACAGTCTATCAGTAGTAGTTTGGCAATGAAGAGCAAGAGAAAAAGTTTGATAGATAATATCACATAGTAATATCATATATGCATATGTATTTTATGATATAAAATGTATTTCTTTATTACTGTGGTACTGTGGGTCATGGTTAAAGAAATGAAAGCTCCTGCCTTAGAAGGTCCCAGAGAGTTTTATGTGTCTTTGTCTTTTAAACTCTCCAGAGGAGATTCAGTAGCCTGGGAAAGTGTTATGGAATACCATTTCTGGCGTTTCTTCATAAAAAATATTTGTTTTCAGAAGCTATGGCAACTTGAATGTGTCTGTTGTTGGACACTACTAAATCAGTGACTGAAATTACTGTGTGATATTATCTATCCAACTTTTTCTGTTCTTTGTTATTGCCAAACACCTTTACTTTTTATTTTAAAAAACTTTCCCACATTTGTAAGTTATTGCTAAAGAATATATTGTTTAAATATATATGTGCTCTTCAGGAACTTTCCAAATCTCACATCATAAAAAAAAAGTGTTAGTGCTTCAGAGTTCTCCATCTGGGAATCTGATCATGTATTTTAGATCTTCTTATTGTATACTTTGTGTCTTTTAACCTTCCTTTTTCATATTTTCCTTCTCATTGTTCTGCTTTCTCTTTCTTACTATAGATCAATTTACCAGTTCATGAATTATCTATAGCTATTTCTAATCTGTTTTTTATTCCTTTCAGGTAAGTTTTTATTCATATTTGTTATTTCTGAAAGCTTTATTTTTAAAATATCTTTGATAATTTCTCATTTCTTCTCTTTTATTGTGTTTTTATTTCTTTAAATATTTCACACATAGGGAATTTGTTTTTCATAGCTGATAATTCTGGACTCCGAACTAGTCAGTTGGCTATTATGTTTGTCTTCATTTCTGTTGTTGATCCTCATTTGTCGACACTTGCTTCATTCTGATTACTATTGAATTTTCATTGTGGATACATATCTTATTGAACCTACTCTGTCGGAAATCTGAGGACATAAATGGGAGATTTTACTCTACAGAAGGTTTGTAGTTTTGTAAGATCCAGGGTCAGTACTAACCTGGGATCACTTAACTCCCTTCAGTGATTTTATGAATAATGCAAGAGTTCTGAGTTTTGCTCCACTCTTGCCGGTGCTTGGAGACATGTTCCTTGGATAGTAGTGCTGATCAAGTCATCTCCCTCAAAGTAAATCTTCCTTAAAATTCTCTGCCCCATTTACTTCTACTGCTACTGTTTTCTGCCCCATTTTCAGCTAGCTACTTTTCCTTTGCTTAGAAATTTCACTTATGCTTAGCAAACATAACAGTTGATTAAAAAGTATGTTTGCTATTCTTTATCCAAGCTGTGGTTATGCAGGAGTCTTCCAAGTATCTAGTTTCTTCTGATTATTGCTTTTTTTTTTTCCTACTAGTTTTTAACACTGTGCTATTTAATTTTCAAGCTTCAACATAAGTAATAGTCCTTATAAATTCATTGAGTTAAAAGATCTATATGTGAAACACAACAAAATTATACCATATTTATCCATTTGACTATTACACTAATCATTCATTAAAAAAAAATAAGACAATGTGTTTTTTTAAATAAAAACTTAGAAATCTAGATATTAACAACCAGAGATTTTTTTTTCCATAATTGTGAGGACAGTCTTTTTTTTTAACTTAATAACCCGATTTTGAGGTTTCATTTGCATTCCTGTAGAGACATTTGGAATACATACAAACCAACAGTAAATTGTTTCTGACATATTTATTAGTTTCCCTTTTCATTAATTATATCTCTTTACTATTCAGAAGATTCCTTTTGGGGAAGCAAAATAACTTGGGAATAAACACAAAATCATTTAATTAGCAATTTGAGAATTCTTATTTTTTTCCTCTGACCATAAAAGAGTTACTTATTCAGTTACATCTTATACTATTTATTGTTTAGTTTTATTTAAAGGCAAATTAAATATTCATTATTTTTCTTTGTATGATAAATGTGTCAGTATGACAGTTGGAGATAAAACATGTTTGAAAACAGCAGTTGTTTGTAGAAAACATTATGACTTTATGTAAGCAAATGACCATTTAAATATAACTATAATTAATCTTATGTAAATAACTGTAACAAATTTCTTCTTTCCATGCTCGCATATGCATGATGACTTACCTATAGTCAAAATGTCTGAAAAGTTTAACTGTAATGGAAGTAACCGATGAAAAATCTTTCACTTGTCTTTGTGGACACAATATCGCCAAATAGGGACTGAACAGTAATCAACCATTTTGAAAATTTCAGTGTCAGGTATAATTTTTCATTCACATGACCTATTTCTGCTTAAGAAATAAGACTGTATTGTGTGAATAGGTAAAAATTTCTTTTTTTCAAAGAAGATATTTAGATGGTTTGCATAAAAGGATTAAGAATTAGTATCTGTGATAGATGACTTTTAGAACACCCTATAAAAGATGGTAGTTTTTATTTGTTGCCACTGAGCTATGCTTTTGAAAGCCAAGCAGACAGATGGGTGTTCATTATTTTCTTGACTTTTTATATTTGTTGATAATTGTTGTAATTAATTTTTAATCTGAAAACTTGTAAAGCAATGCTTGGGGATTTAACAAACCAAACTTGGATTAATGAAGTACAAACTGTCCAAATATTTTTCCTATATCAAACTTTGCTGAGCAGTAATAATTCTTTCTTTGGGTCAAGGACTGATCCAGAAGCATCTGAGAAACAAGATCCTTTGGAGCAGTCATCAAAAATCTGCACACACTGTAAGGATAGTAGAGTTCAAGGTATTAAATCAAAACAAAATTTAACAACTCTTTTTCTTGAAACAAAAGTGCTATTATTTAGTGGGTACTTATTAAACACCGAGTGTCCTAATTCCAGGTTTATAATCATAAAATTATTGAGGAACCCTCTGGAAATGTAAACACTTCACCATATTAGATGATTCCCATACCTATTTCTCCATATGCAGACTGTGTATTCTGGTCTTCCCCTTTCTTCTGTAAGAAGTCAAGAAATTTGAGTAGTTTTTCCATAATCAGCAATAACTGGTGTTCGAAATATGAACCCACCATTGTATTTCCTGCATTCATAATTCATGATCAAGTTCCTTTTTTTCACTTTCACTTTCACTTGCATGTTAATTAGAAAAATAGCAATAATGAAAGATACCACCTATTTATAGCTATGTGCCAACCACTGTGCAAAATGATGCCCAGACATGATCTCGTTTAATCCTCACAACACTCTGAAAGTAAGCTTAATTACCTTTACTTTACAAAGCAGGAAATGGAGACATAGAGACAATAAGTATCTTGCCAAAACACACATTCTCAGGAATCTAGAAATCCTCAGAACCAAAGCCTTGCCTGTCCTAGAACCTATGTGTGAAACGGTTTAATGTGGAATACGTTGGCAAATGTGATATGCAATCCCTTGAAGTGTGATGTCTACACACTTTCCAATCAGTCAGTTTATTATTAAATTAAATTTTGCATAAACTGCAAGATACATCTTGAGGAAAACAGGAGACTCGTTCTGTGACAGATACAATAATGTGACTGGATTTCAGTTGTTTTCCTAAGCCTTGAAGGGAGCTTTGGAAAGTGGGATAGATATGATTTGTCAGGCGGACAATGAGAGATTCAAGGGGTAAAGAGAAACCATTCACCCTTGCCACCTTTTTATTTATTTTCTCATTCCTGTCAAGGAATGGCTCTACATTTTGCTCAGAATAACCTTCTAATCCTTGTCTACAAAGCCACGTGTATTCCTTTATCAAAACCTTGACTCCACGCCAGCCTCCCTAAGGAGCTCTACCCTGATGATAGCTTGGATAAATGCATTCTCTGCTGCTTCTCTGACAATGACATTCCCCAAACACCTTTTTTGCTTAGAATTTTAAACATTTTCTTCAAAAACAACAACAAAAAATTGTACCTGATTTGTCATCTTGTCTTGTGATTGTAAACTTAGACATTCTTCCAGTTGCTTTGTATGACATGAAGGTCAAGAAATAATTTCATGCATTAAATGGTCAATTTGTCTGATGGAATAAAGCCTGGAGTGTTGAGGGTGCTAAGTCACTTCAGTTATGTTGAACTCTTTGTGACCCTCTGGACTGTAGCCTGCTAGGCTCCTCTGTCCATGGGGTTCTCCAGGCAAGAATACTAAAGTGGGTTGCTGTGCCCTCCAATGGCTTGTAAAAGGGATGGAGTCTACAGTTCTGTAATGGCAGGCCATTCCCTTATCAATAAATATAACATGGTATATTAGCTAGATTGTGTCAGTGGTGGTGGGCCATCATGGAGAGGGAGTCACACTTTCATTGGGAGAGCTGCCAAGAGAGGAATAGAGTAAATCTTTATCCTCAAAATGGCATGGAGGAGAGCAAGAAGCTTCTCTGGTGGAAAAATTGACAGTGATTTTAAGATGGTCTGGGGGAGTTCACCATTCCGATTTTGAAAATATTTCACGTATCCACCTTTTGCCCTGGGCATTCAGAGGGAATCGGAAGAGAATGAAACGTATATCTAGGCACTACAAAGAACACCATACATACTACTTGAGGGTCCCAGAATTGTACACAGTGGAACTCTTCATTAGGGGATACAGGTAGGAACTTTGGAGGGGGCAGTGGGCTAAATGACATGAAGATCAGAGCTAGAGGACAGGATGAAAAGTTGACCATCCCGAGGTAAAGAAAATATTCAAGGATGGAATTTGTCACTACCTTGTTTAAGCATCCATTTGGTATTAGAAAATATAATATCTATAGTCCAGAATTTACACCTGTGAAATTGAGAGTGTTAGTCACTCAATCATGTCCAACTATTTGCAACCCCGTGGACTGTGGCCTGCCAGGCTCCTCTGTCCTTGGAATTCTCCAGGCAAGAATACTGGAGTGGGTAGCCATTCCCTACTCCGGGGGATCTTCCCAGCCTCAAACCCAGGTCTCCTGCATTGCAAGCAGATCTTTACCATCTGAACCAGCAGGGAAGCCCCATTATACCTATAATGATGGTATATAGAGTAGTAACATTGTTAGATATTATTGCCTGACAGTTAAACTTCTTCACATAACGTTAGGCCATAAAAAAAGGACTGGTGTGGTATATAGAGCTGAAAGGGAAAAAGACTATGAATGCTTTTTGATTCACAGAATTCTCAGGAATATGATAAATTAAGGGGCGATTCATAAGAATAACATTCTGGTCCCTTTATCATGGTGATAGCTAGAAAGTTTCAGACACTGCCTAAATAAATTAGCCTTTTTCAGAAATTGTTAGAAATTTTGCTTCTAACAGTTGCTTCTGACACATAGGCATTGATCTCAGCAGCTTTGGAATATACCCTGTTGGTCAGAGAAAGGCAGGCTCCATCCATCACTGTTATAGGAGGAATGTATTCTCTGTGGAATCCTTTAAAGACTACAACAAGTTCACTCCCTCCTATTGGTGGCAGAGTGGGTTGCATTTGTCTGGCAATTGAATGCGACTCCCCACCAAGTGTAGCACACCCAACCGTCTGCACACAAAGAAAAGATCAAGTTGGCCTGCCCCTCTCTTTGGAGCTTGGAGCTCACTGATCTCAGTAGAGTATCACTGTCCCCATTGTGACAGCCACTCATTCCCCCGGCCTGCTGGGTTTCCAGACTGCCTTCCTATTGTATGTGTACACAGACTGATTATAAGTTCACCACTTCCTTCCACCTTTTTGTACAGGGTATTATCTATGACAGATGAGTGCAATAAAGTGAATCCATTTTTTTCCCCTCTCTTGCAGGCAGCACAGTGAGTTCTAACCAACAAAGGCACATTGAGGTAAATCTTTAACAGTGTCACCACTTTGACTTTCATCATTTTCACCTTTCCTTTCACTGATTTTTATCCCTGGAGTTGTAAAACACAGTTTCACATTGTGACCGTCCTCTAGTCCTCAGTAGAATTAGTTACACTGACAAGAACATACTCTTTTTCATAGACACTCCATCACAGCTCAGCCTTCGTCGCCTCTCTCTCCCCACAAATTCTATTTTATAGATAAAAGCTCTGAGTTTCAAAGGATGAAAAATTTTCAAAAAAGTCAAGCTTTCATTTTAAAAAGATAATGCAGTACTAGGAAACTGTTGGGGAAAATGTGATGGAATATTTAATAAGAAGGGAAATGTTTTCTATATAGTAAGAAAAAATCCAAAACAGTATATATGTGATCTTATAAAAGTTTTATTTTATGAACACCATACTAAATAGGTACAAAAAAAATATATATGGTTATTTGCCCTTTTTGTGCTTTCTCTTTTTTTAAGAATATATTTGGCTTTGTAATAAAAGTTTAAAATGTGGAAAGGCAAAAAGAAAAACAGAAAATAGGAAGTAATGAATACCACAAGGTTCTTTCAGATTGTTTAGCCTATATAAAAAAGAAATTGAAAAAAAAAAATGGTTCAAGTTTGTTGTTTTGTGTAATTGTTTGTTGCAAAAAGGAAAGATATTTCAAAGAGGAGCAGGCCAGTAAGAAATCAGTCAAGGTTACATCCTCAATTCTGGGTTTCCCTGTTGGCTCAGATGGTAAAGAATCTGCCTGCCAAAGCAGGAGACCTGGGTTCAGTCCCTGGGCCAGGAAGGTCCCCCAGAGAGGGAAATGGCAACCTACCCCAGTATTCTTGCTTGGAGAATCCCATGGACAGAGGAGCCTGGTGGGCTACAGTCCATGGGGTCACAAAGGGTCAGACACAACTGAGTGAGTAACACTTTCACATCCTCAATACTAGAACTAGTACAAGAATATTACCATCATTGATGGATAGATAATCTATTCTTGACAGATAGCATTTTTCATGTGAAGTAAGATGAGAAGACTCTTAGAATCTGTGTACTTTTTTAAGAATTAAAAGGAACATTTGTGAGATAGATATCTATATAAATGAAGTGCAGTTTTGGCAAGTTGCCTTGGAGATGGTTATGGCAACCCACTCCAGTATTCTTGCCTGGAAAATCCCTTGGACAGAGGAGCCTGGTGGGCTGCCGTCCGTAGGTCACAGGGTCAGACACGGCTGAAGTAACTTAGCACAACCCAGCACATGGTGAGCTGAACTTAGCAGGTTTTTTATTTAGTAACAAATAAAAAACGTAGGCCTGCCAATTAATATGCACTTCAGATAAAAGGCAAATAACTTTTTAGTATAAATGTCCTCTGCAAAAATATTATTTATTATTTATCTGAAATTCAGATTTAAATGCACTTCCTATATTTTATTTGACAATTCTAGAACTTAGGAAAATAATTAGGGAATGATTAGGAGATGAGATATATATAATAATTCTTTTGAAAAGAGCAAGAAAGAAAGAAAAGAAGGACAAAAGGAAGGAAGGGAATGAGGAAGGAAAGCTAAAGGAAATCTTCTGAAGTTCCAAGGAAGGGAGACAAGCTATCTTTCTACTTTTCTGAGAAAATGTAAGAAAAAAGATGAGATATAGGAAGATGAATATTAGATTGTTGTATAATGTAGGATTTCTTTTTCACAATTGCTTCAAGAATAGCACACTTTAAAAAAAACAATTCAGATGGTTATATTGCAAACAAAATTTAGAGTTTGATTATATTTTGGATACCATTCCTCTTTGGTTTTCTCTTATGAAATATTTCAGGCATATATAAAAGCACAGAGAGCAATGTAACAAATACCCTGGTACCTCATCCCAGGTTTAAGTAATTGTTACTATCTTCCTTCAGGTGGTTTTTTGTGAAGTAAAAATTAAACTAGAATTGAAAACATCTCATGTCTTTTACAGTCCTTTTCCTCTTATTTCTTCCTCAGACAGCATCCTCTTGACGTACTTTATACAGGATCAAGATCTATATGGATATTTATATAGTATGTACATACATATATGTGTATATCCTTATGTCCATAAACAAGATATTGTATCATTTGGTTTGATATGTAAAGGTGCCCATCTTTAATTTGCATTATTCACTAAGAATTGCCTTTGACATTTTTCCATGTTGACACGTCTAAATTTGGTTATCATTTATTTTAACTGCTGCACATTGTGAATGCACTACAATTTATCCATTCCTTCTTGACAAGTGTTTAAGTTGTTTCTAGTTTTGCACTCTTGTCAGTGATGCCACAGTAAACTTCCTCATGCACCTCTCTCTAAGCACAAAGCTCAGAATTCCCCTGGGCATATACCTGAAAATGAAATTGCTAGGTTATAGCTTATGAGCATCTTCAGTTTTGTTTAGATAGTAACCAACTGCACTTCAAAAAGTGTTGTTAACAAATCTGCTTTCCCACCAACAGCATATGAGATTTCTCATTTGCTCACATCTTAATCAACACTTGGGCTTTTCAGATAATAAAAATTTGCTAATCTGGTGAGTGCTGTTTAATTTGCATTTGCATTCTCTGTTTATGAGGTGAGGTAGTGATTTTTCATATATTGATTTGTTCTACTGGTATCCTCCTCAATGGTTTTGCTTCATTGGTTGAGCTGTCTTGGTGTCATTATATACTTAATTTCTATCTTACGTCAGGTCCTCTGAAAGCAGAGAATGAAATGAGGATTCTTGTACAAGGAATTATCAGGAGTACACATTTGGGGAAAAAACCTATAGGGAAGTGAAAGCAGCATAGAGGAGGAGCAGTTCAGTAAGAACGCACCTTCAGGTAAAAATCAAGCCTCAACCTCATCCCTCAGGGAACTCGGAGCCATCATTGGCACAGCTGAGTCTGTCTTTTTTTTTTTTTTTTTTAATTTTTTTATTAGTTGGAGGCTAATTACTTCACAACATTTCAGTGGGTTTTGTCATACATTGATATGAATCAGCCATAGATTTACACGTATTCCCCATCCCGATCCCCCCCCCCCACCTCCCTCTCCACCCGATTCCTCTGGGTCTTCCCCGTGCACCAGGCCCGAGCACTTAGGGCTTTTGTACCTCCAGGACAGAGGATCATAGCTACAGGTCATGTTGGGTGGGGTGGTAATTCCTAGACTCTCCCACTGGGGACAGCTCCCATCGCCTGCAGACAATGCTACCTAAAACTTGTGCAGAAATCAGCAGTAAACTGCAGGAACCTCAGCAGCTCCTGAGGGCCCGACATGGGCACCAAGACATTTTTTTCTACAATTACTATCGTTTCATAATAAATATTTTTCTCTGGCAGGGCCTTCACATTCTTTTCTTCTTTAGAATGAACTTGGTTATTTTTGGACCTTTTCTGTATGAATCTTAGGTTCCATAAAAACATGGTATCTTTAACTTTTTTGCATTCTTTAATAAAATGTACAAATTTTTGCTTATATGTTTTATACTTATTTTGTTAGATTTATTCCCAGGTTCCTAGAAGTTTGTGCTGTTACTTTGAGTGAGATTTATATTTATATACAAATTCTAATTGATCGTTGCTGTTATATATAAATGTTATTATATAACATTCTTTAAATTTTTTTAAAATTAAAGTACAGCAGATTTACAATATTATATTAGTTTCAGGTATACAACAGAGTGATTCAGTATTTTACAGATTTGTTTTGTTGTTTAATCACTGATTCTTTACAACCCCATGGACTGCAGCCTGCCAGGTTCCTCTGTCCATGGGATTTACCAGGGAAGAATACAGGAGTAGGTTGCCATTTTCTTCTCCAGGAGATCTTCCTGACCCAGGGATGAAACCTGCTTCTCCTGCATTGGCAAGCAGACTCTTTACCACCGAGTCACCTGGGAAACCCATTTTATAGATCGTACTCCATCTACAATTATTACAAAATAATGGCTATATTTCCCTATGCTATAAAATATATTCTTGTTGCTTATTTATTTTATATATAGTGATTTCTGTCTCTTAATCCTCTACCCAATCTTTCACCTTCCCTCCTTCCATCTCCCTACTGGTAACCACTGGTTTATTCTCTATATCTGTGAATCTGTGTCTGTCTTATTATATATATTTGTTTGTTTAATTTTTTAGATTCTACATATAAGTGATAACAGAGTATTTGTCTTTCACTGTCTGACTTATTTTACTAAGCATAATATTTGCTAGGGCCATCCACATTGTTGCAAATGGTAGAATTTAATTCTTTTTTATAGCTGAGTAACACTCCACTGTGTATGTGTGTGTGTATTAAACATGTTCTTTATCCATTCATCTGTTGGGCACTTAGGTTGCTTTCATATCTGGGTTATTGTGAATAATGCTACTATGAATATTAGGGTGTCTGTATCTTTTTGAGTTAATGTTTTTGTTTTCTTTGGATATATACCCAGCAGTGGAACTGCTGGATCATACGGTAATTCTATTTTTAGTTCTTTGAGGAACCTCCATATTGCTTTCCACAGTGGCTGCATCAATTTACATTCCCATGAACAGTGTATAAGTGTTCCCTTTCCTCCACATCCTCACCAATATTTATCTCTTGTCCTTTTGATGATAGTTATTCTGACAGGTGTAAGGTGGCATCTCTTTGTGGTTTTGATTTGCATTTCTCTGAGCAATAAATGCCATCCTTTTCATGCATTTATTCAGAATCCTACAATTTTGCTCAACTAATATTTTGTGTATATGTCTTTTCTAGACAGATAATTTAGCCATCTGAAAAGTGTAATTTCTTCCTTATTTCTTTTCCTCAGAATCTTGTATTTCATAGGAGGTCTAGTAAATGTTGAAGTGGAAAGAATAAGTAACCTTCTTTTTTTCCTGACTTTAAAAGGAATGTTTCTAACCTTTCACCTTTAAACTATTTATCAGATTAGAATTCTAATATTACTTTGAGGGATTTTTGTCATTGTTGTTGCTACAGTCATTTTTGTTTGTTTGTCTTAAACAAAAAATTGTTTTTCTACTTTAATCTTATAATTCAATGAATTACATTAATACAGTTTTTAATGTTAAGCCATTCCTGCATTCCTGGAATGAAAGTTTGTCACCAAATGTGGTTTGTTTTTAGTAAACAAATTCAGTAAACTGAATTTGGTTTGCTAATAACTTAAGAATTTTAGAGCCATGTTGATAAGTGAGGTTGGGATACATGTTTTCTGTTTTGTACTGTTTTCTGGTTTTGATTTTGAAGTTACTCTAGTGACATATATTGGTGGAAAGATAGACCATGTATTCCATGTTTGTGTGTAATCTTGTGCTTGGAAAGAAATGTTCCCTGTTTTCTAGAAAAAGGTGATAATTATTTAATTCAAATTTTCTCTATCTGGAATCACCCTGGTCTCTGCTGACTAGTTGACTTCTTCCCAAGCCCCTAATTCTCAAAGGAGGGTCTGCAGTGCCATGAAGGGATTTAAGATGTCCACTGATGTGATATCCCTGAATAAGGCATAAGAGCTTTGGAAGCCCAGCTAGGGCAGTGTCACGTGGCAGAGATTCAGGGCTAGCCTGGTGACTGCAGGCTTAAGGTTTGGAATTCTCCTCCTGGAGAAGTGCTGTCAGGGATGGCTGGGATGTCATTTTAACCACAGGCTGTGACAAGAAGTGAAGAGCAATGTGCTGTGTACCTGGGTACTGTGATTTTAGACTTTTGCTGACACAAAGGATATCCTTTATCTGATGTTAGACAGGTCCTCAGAACTTCACATCTTTCCTGTATTAACCCCTGTTAGCAGCTGTCACCTCCCAGCGTCAAGGGGAGCGAACTGCATAGAAATTTGGTTGCCAAAATCAATTATGTGACCTTTATTTAACAAAAGGATTCCAGTTAAATGCTTTAAAGCAAATTTTAAAAAAAGAAACTTTTTTTCTATATCCTTAATGTTTCTTTTGTATGCTTAATCTCTTGGATCTGGGAGAGTAGTGATAGTGTCTAAACTGGTGGTGCAGTTGTAAAGAATCTGCCTCCCAGTGCTGGAGACAAGAGATGCAGGTTCAATCCCTGGGTAAGGAAGATTCCCTGGAGGAGGGCATGGCAATCCACTCTAGTATTCTTGCCTGGAGAATTTCATGAACAGAAGAGCCTGGTGGACTACAGTCCATAGGGTCACAAAGAGTCAGACATGACTGAGCACACATGCATAGTTGTTAATTTTAAAAATAACTTTCAATTATTATACACTGTGTAGTTATAATGTAAGCTGCATACAATTCAGAATTGATATATGTTCCTGGCGAGTTATTCCCTTTATTATTAAGCAATGACACTTTCATACTGTAGAATAATTTTTCTTATGTTAAAGACTATTCTTCTTCAGTATTAATTGTGCCACATCATTTTTCTTCTGAGCACAATGCCCCTGTTATACCTTTTCCTTGCTCTTTACTCTCAATCTTTTTTGTCATTTATTTTATGTCTATTATAATATTAATACAGCTTGATATTAATATTATTTTTATTCAGAATGGGAATCTATTAACAGACAAGCTTAATATGTGAATATTTATTATGCTTATTGATATATTTGAAGTATTTCTACCATTTTATCTTATTTTATGATTTCTTTTTATCTAGTCATACTTGTAATTTTTTGCTTCTGTTATCCTTTTCTTATGCTTTCTATTGGATTAGATCCCTTTATGTCTTATTTTTTTGTTTTTGAAGCTACATATTATGCTTCTATTTTTTGTGATTACCCTTAAGTTTATAAATAATTATATCTGGATTTAAACATTCTAAGGCTCTTATCTCTAGACTGCTCTCAAGCGATTGAAAGTACTGAACCTCATCTCCAGTCTCCCATTTCCATCGTCCATACAGTTTTACCAAAATAATCATTAGTAGCAGTAGCATTTATATATAATGACTATTTATATACCAACATATTTGTCAATTTCTTGCTCATCTGGCTTCTTGAAACCATCCATTTTTCTCATTTCTACTCTGTTCTTCCTAAATTTCATATTTCATCAGGGGTTTATAAGTAGTAAAATCTCTCAGCCTCTGTTTGAATATTTACAATTTTTTTCTTCTTCTTGAATAGGTATTTAAGTAATGAATTCTATACTGACAGTTATTTTCCTTAGCACTTTGAAGCTATTATCTCAAGGTTTTCTGATTATTTATTTAGGTATTCCCCATTTTTCACTGGTTGCTTTTAAGATTTTTATCTTTATCTTTGAAGTTCTGCTTTTTCACAACACTGTGGCTAGGATTTGTTTTACTTTTTCCACTTTGTACTCATGTTACTTCTTCTTTTGAGGACTTAGAGCTGACTTTAATTCCAGAAATTTTTTGACAATTATTTCTTCAGTTGTTGCCTCTCCATAAATCTCTGTTTCTTTCTGAATATTCAGTTAATACACATTGCACTTGCTTATTTTATCCTCCATTTCTCCTGACAGTTCTGTTGCATTTCACATTTGTTGTTTTATGCTATATACCAAATGTTTTTAGATGTAGCTTTATTTTGCCTGGTTTGTTAAATAACCTCTATTGTGTTTTGTGTTTGTGTGTGTTTATTTCAGTGGCTAGATTTTTTTTTTTAAATTTCAAGATTCTCTGAGCTTCAAATCCTCTAGTTTCAAATAATACAGTTCTTTCCTTCCATTATGTCTTCTAACCCATCTTTAACCTCTATCATAATTACAATGTTTTGAGTTTTATAGATTCTTTTAAGTGTTGTATAGTTTCATAACTTGGGGTGTTAAATCTGTTCTGCTTGCTGACTCTCTCTTAGTGAACGGTCCCCCTCCCCCGACAGTGCATGTGTGTGGGGGGATGGGTTTATTTAATTTTTGAGAACACCTTCAGCTTGGGGGTTGTGTGTGTGCGCGCATGCGTGCACAAACTAATTCTTGTGCTCAGAATAGTGAATGTTTCATAAAGCAGTTTCATTTTGCTTTGGACAAAGGTCTTAAAACAATGTAATGTAAATTTTCCAGTTTGGTGATCTAATATAAAATGGTTGGGAACTGATTTTTATTAACAGGGACCCTCGACATAAAGGTGATTTTTCTTGGATAAAATTAGTGTCCAAGTGGCCTATCCATGGATGATATACATCTTGATGAAGTCCATAGGGACACGGACTCATTTTCTCTCTACTTCACCACCCTTAATGCACAGCCTACATCCTTTGACTGTTAGCGCTCAAACTATTGCATCCTTCCTCAAGAGAGCAAGCTAGGGATAGTGGAAGGGAAAAGAAAGTATACTCGTTTGCCATCTAAAAGCCTTCAGAGACATCAGACCATAGATAATCAGCCAGAACTCTTCAAGTAACCACACCTAGTTGCAAGACAATCACCTTCCCAACCCCACACTACCACCAAATATACAATTTAACTGGGGTTATTCTCAACCCCAGTAACAGGCATCCTCTTAATAAGCAGGGAAGAATAGATATGTGATAGATACCTAGCAATGTCTGTACAACCCTATCAAGCAGATATAATAAACTTGGACTTTATGTTCATGTGTACTATTGGCCTGCAGTTTTCATTTCTTAAAAGTGACATTTTCTTCACCTATGGGTCTAAGTAATTTGCATGCTTAGCTGGAGCATATTAGGCTAGTAAGTGGGAATTTTCTAATTCCATTTCCCACAGATACAGTGTTTCTTTCATGTTTTATTCTATACACAGGAGATTCAATTATAACCCTGGCTTTCTTTGAGTTGTACCTATTTATTTGCTTTTCTTTGGTTACATAGAAAAAGCAACTCTTTAATATGGCGCTTTAACTAGTTTTCTGTTTATTTGTAGTAACAGGTGAGACTATCCATATTAGCAAAAATGTAGACAAACTATAAAAGTGGACTTTTAACTTCAGGACACTTGGTTTAGGTCATCTATTTATGGACCTAGTTCTAAATAAATAAACTAAGTGATGGTGATAACCCTGCCTCAGCAAAGGATATATTTGGTTGAAAAAATTGCCCTTGACAAATAAATTCATGTATATTAAAAAAATATCTTTCTTGTTAAATAGCAATATGTGGGAGTGGGAAGGTAGAGGGAATGGGAAAATTAGAAAAAATAAATAAAAATTAGAGACTCAAAATATATTTATAGCTCCCTTAATCCTGATAAAGGATTGAGTAATAAAAATGATAGGACTCATCTGCAAATTCTACATGACTACACAGTAGTTAAGAAAAAAATCACTGCAAAACATTAAAATATAAAGAGATTCTAGAATTTTTATTAACTTGCATTACTTCAGCAAAGTCACTATTTTTTTCAGTGATGTTTTTCTTCATTATTTGGAGAAGGAAATGGCAACCCACTCCAGTATTCTTGCCTGTAAAATTCCATGGACAGAGGAGCCTGGTGGGCTATAGTCCATGGGGTCACAAAAGAATCAGATATAACTTAGCTACTAAACAGCAACTCCATTTATAAGGTAGAAAGTCAATGTTTTCTTATTTTCATGATTTAAAAAATTTACAATTTAAAAATCACTGTAACTCCACTCAAAATGTTGAGATACTGTCTTGAGGTAGCCATTTTGAAGAGGACATAATAACTTTATTTTATTTTTGTAAGAATTTCCTCGTAAAACGATGTTCCTGATTCCTACTAGCATCTAGACTCTGGAAACTGAATATAGGCAACCCCAAAGGCTTCCCTGGTGGTTCAGATGGTAAAGAACCTGCCTGTAATGCAGGAGATTTGGGTTGATCCCTGGGTGGGGAAGATCCCCTGGAGAAGGGAATGACTATTCTCTAGTATTCTTGCCTGGAGAATTCCACGGACAGAGGAGTCTGGCAGGCTAGAGTCCATGGGGTCACAAAGAGTTGGACATAACTGAGCGACTTTCACTTTTATTTTTGGGCTTCCCTGGTAGCTCAGCTAGTGAAGAATCCACTTGCAATATGGGAGACCTGGGTTCGATGGGAGACCTGGGTTCGGTCTCTGGGTTGGGAAGATTCCCTAGAGAAGGGAACGGCTACCCACTCTAGTATTCTTGCCTGGAGAATTCCATGGACAAAGGAGCTTGGAAGGCTACAGTCCATGTGGTCGCAAAGAGTTGTACATGACTAAGTGACTTTTACAAAGGCTATTGGGGAAAATAAGAAAGGCCATAGCAGAATTTACTTTTATCTGATATTTACTATGTTCAAATTTTAAAGGATCTCACAGTCAGAACACAGCCCTCATTTATAGTGGTAAAGAAAACAAGACAGAAAACTGAAGGTTAACGCTAGGGATTAGGTTTTAGAAGACATGAATAATTATGTTTAATAGCTTCTTGAATATTGTCATCTTAGTCAATGGTTTAATCACTCAGGAGTCTCTATTAAAGGATCTAAAATGTTGGCATTCACACATCTCCAAAAAAAGGTAGAAATAGTCATAATTAGGTAGACATACAACTAAGTACCATACTCTATCTTTCTATATTAGACATATCTTGGGGTATAGTTCCTATCCATGTCCCCAGAAAACAGAAATCCTGTTGAAAATTGAAACAGGGTCTTTCAATTACAAGTAACAGAATATTCAATTAAAAGTAGCTAGATACAGGGATCATTACCTTATATAACAAGAAGTGTCCTTATAGGACATTTGCCAATTAAGCTACTAAATCAACCAGATCATCATAGATCAAGCTCTCTCTAACAGAACCAGGAATCATTTTAGTCCTTAGAGTTGTCCCCTTGTGGTCATAGATCTTGCAATTCTGGGAAACATCTAGTGAAAGAACAAAGAGATATTTTTTCTAAGGATCTCCTTGTATCGCAGAAGAAAATATTCCCCAGAACTGTCTCAGCAAACTTCCCTTATATCTTCAGTTCAGTTCAGTTGCTCAGTTGTGTTCAACTCTTTAGGACCCCATGGACTACAGCACACCAGGCCTCCTTGTCCATCACCAACTCCCGGAGCTTGCTTGAACTCATGTCCATTGAGTCAGTGATGCCATCCAACCATCTCATCCTCTGTTATCCCCTTCTCCTCCTGCCTTCAATCTTTCCCAGCATCAGGATCTTTTCCAATGAGTCAGTTCTTCGTATTAGGTGGTCAAAATATTGGAGTTTCAGCTTCAGCATCAGTCCTTCCAAAGAATATTCAAGACTGATTTCCTTTCAGATGGACTAGTTGAATCTCCTTGCAGTCCAAGAGACTCTCAAGAGTCTTCTCCAACACCATAGTTGAAAAGCATCAATGCTCTGGTGCTCACCTTTCTTCATAGCCCAACTCTCACATCCATACATGACTACTGGAAAAACCAAAGCTTTGACTAGACAGATCTTTGTTTCAAAGTAAAGTCTTTGCTTTTTAATATGCTGTCTAGATTTGGCATAGTTTTTCTTCCAAGGAGCAAGTGTCTTTTAATTTCATGGCTGCAGTCACTATCTGCAATGATTTTGGAGCCCAAGAAAATAAAGTCTCTCCCTTTTTCCTTTGTTTCCCCATCTATTTGCCATGAAGTGATGGGACCAGATGCCATGATCTTAGTTTTCTGAATGTTGAGTTTTAAGCCAACATTTTCACTCTCTTCTCTCACTTTCATCAAGAGGCTCTTTAGTTCCTCTTCACTGTCTGCCGTAAGGATGGTGTCATCTGCGTATCTGAGGTATTGATATTTCTCTTGGCAAACTTGATTCCAGCTTGTGGTTCATCCAGCCTGGCATTTCACATGATGTACTCTGCATGTAAGTTAAATAATCATGGTGACAATATACAACCTTGACATACTCCTTTTCTTATTTGGAACCAGTCTGTTGTTCCATGTCCAGTTCTAACTGTTGCTTCTTGACTTGCATACAGATTTCTCAGGAGGCAGGTCAGGTGCCTGGTATTCCCATCTCTTTAAGAATTTTCCAGTTTGTTGTGATCCACACAGTCAAAGGCTTTGGTGTAGTCAATAAAGCAGAAGTACATGTTTTTCTGGAACTCTTGCTTTTTCAATGATCCAATGGATGTTGGCAATTTGATCTCTGGTTCCTCTGCCTTTTCTAAATCCAGCTTGAATCTTACATCTTATTGGGCAGGATTGAGTCATATGCCCAAGCTAGCTACTGGTAAAGTATACTGATTGATTTAACCCAATCAACACTCCCAAGCAAATCTTAGGTGCATTAATATTAATTCTGTGAGCAAAGAAATGAAGGGAGTTGCCATGAAAAAGGCAGTCTGTATGGTCCATCACAGCTGCATCTACCCAGGAGGGTTTTTCCCTCTGATTCACACCCTAGGGACTAAATCATGTATAGATACAGGGCCTGAAGTAGTCCATCTATACATTGTACATCTCTCTAGAGGGAAAAATACAAAACAAAAATAAAAAACAAAAAACCCTGAACCAAATTTTAAGAAACTTGGAATGGGACAGGAACTACTTCATTTTGTTGCAAGTGAAATTAGCTGATATTTGTGAAATACCTGAGATAAATTAACAGTGAAGCCCAAGAATGAGAGGCTATGAATTCTTACTGCTGAGGCCCACTAGGCTGCCTTGATGCTCACTTTCAGAAATCTGAGTACTCAGCATTTTCTGTATTTCCACGAGAAATCTTACATCTCTCTCTACAGTAACCTCCTTTTCTCCAATACCTACATCCAGAAACGTCTGCTACATGTTTATTTGAGCAAGTTGTGAATTGTGTTTTCATTTCTTGCAACACAAATTTTCGCCACCTGCAATAAAAATAGTTACCTGCAAAAGAATGTGGGACATGGAGATTTGATGATCAGGTCTATGGGAACAATGAAACACTTTTCCATATTCCAGGATAGGAAAATAATAATCCAAGATATACAGAGGCAAAGCTTCTCATGAGACAAATTATGAAGAGGATGGGGAAGCAAGTGAATAAAGTTTAGTCTTAGAATACCTGACTTTATGTGTATTCGGAAACAGAGTCTCTATGTAACCTAGATGGAGGAAGACTTCTTTCTGCAGCCAACATGCTGAAGGTGCTTAAAGATAAGGTCAGAACATCATCTTAGAAGATTTCAAATTGTAATTGATTTCCTGGCAGTGACAGTTTCTATGATAAAGGTTTAAACACAGATTAAAAGAGATTTTGACAATTAAAATAGGAATATTTGGGAGAAATCAGCTATGCCAGAGGAGTTGACAACATTGTTCTTGCCATACAACACTCAGTCTCCTGTTCTTTGGTTAACAGCACCTTGATTTCCTTTTGAGGGGGATTGAGAGTTAGGTAAGGTGCCTTGTATTACCTTAGATAAGGGTGGCATATGACCCAAGCTAAACTGATCAGGCTTTCCATCTTGGCTTTAGATCTTGAATCGAGTGACCAGAGTTGAAACAAATGGATTAAAATAAATGATCCCAAACCACAGATTTTTCACCAATGCTAGCTACCTAAATCTCCAGGGCTGCTCTGGCTCTTGACATTTCTGAGCCAGAATTTGAAGCTTTGCTTTTGATTTCGGGAGGTGACCATATACTTCAATGAGTTATCTGTTTGCTTAAGTTGGTTTATAGTAGATCAAATAAAGTTGTTTGGAACTGGGTAGTGCAACAAATGTGGAGAGAAGTGGATGGATTCTTTATATTTTTATGTATAATCTACAGTATTCTGTGATTGGTTATATTTGGAGGTAGAGAGAGAAAGGAATTCAACATCCATTTCAGGCTTGAGCAAATGGTAGTGAGTTATTGAGATAGTGAATAAGGAATGAGAAATAAGTCTACTGAAAATATTATGAGTTTAGTGATAGACATATTGACCTGAGATGTCTTTGCCAAAATCAGTAGATAGTAGGCCATATATGGTCTGCATTTTAGTGGAGGTTTAGAATTGGAATTTTTGGCAGTTTCCAGAATCTTCCTATTATCCCACAACTCCTTGACTTTTAAGATAAGGGCTAACATGGTGGTAAGAGTCAAATGAATGATCACTGAAATCTCTGTTTTTAATAAGTTGAATGCTGCATTAAAAAGCATAAAACAAGACAAAACAAAAAACTTAGAGCATTGTAGAAATTGCTGCTAATTTCTAATTTCTACTAATGAAAGATCTTAGAAATGAATGCATGTTGTATCAGTTAAATATTTATAAAAATAAAGCTATATAATAAATAACCACAAAACCTCAGTGTCAGGTAGCAATAATTTCTTTAGATCAAAAATAATTTATTTAACTCAGTTGATGTTAGCTCATATTATTTAAGAAAACCTGTGGATCAGCTGGGTTTTCCTGATGGCTCAGCTGTAAAGAATTCACCTGCAATGCAGAAGATGTGGTTTTGACCCCTGAGTTGGGAACATCCCCCAGAGGAGGAAATGGCAATTCACTTCAGTATTCTTGCCTGCAAAATTCCATGGACAGAGGAGCCTGGCAGGCTACAGTCCATGGGATGACAAAGAGTCAAACAAGACTGAGTGACTGAGCATGCACTTGGATCAACTAGGTGGCTCTGTTAATTTGGTCACTCACATGTCTGGGTGGCATGGCTGCTGACTAATCTAGGAAAGCCTAACCTGAGATGACTGGGGAAACTCAACTCAGTTCTGTGTTACCTCATCCTCAAGTTGACTAGTACAGGCATATTTTCTTAGAAAAGACAAAGAGAGAAAGTAAGCAAAACACATAAATCTTGAGATCTATGTTCAAAGCTGGGACACCATCACTTCCACGCATTCTACTGGCCAAAGTAATTCACAAGACCATTCAAGATCCATGGGGTGGGGGGGAAAAGACTATGTACTTCTAGTTAGAATTATAAAGTCATATGGCAAAGGAAGAGGGTAGATACAGGGTGAGATGGAGTATCAGGACTGTTGTAAAAAAAAATCAATCTATTGCACATGGCGTTTCTATCCTGTTCGATTCATGTTGGCTAGTACAGAAAGGTCATTGATATGTTGATGGTATCTAGGTATAGTCATAAATAACTGTAGTTATCAGGGTGTCGGCCTTCATTCTGCTTCTCTCCTGGAAGTAATTTCCTTTTCTTCCTAATTAAGAAAAATCATGGCTCTTAGGACATAGTTATTGATTTTGCTAACACATTTTCAATGGAAACAGTGAGAGACTTTATTATTTGGACTCCAAAATCACTGCAGATGGTGACTACAGCCATGAAATTGAAAGACACTTGCTCCTTGGAAGAAGAGCTATGACCAACCTAGACAGCATATTAAAAAGCAGAGACTTGACTTTGCCAACAAAGGTCTGTCTAGTCAAAGCTGTGGTTTTTCCAGTGGTCATGCATGGATGTGAGAGTTGGACAATAAAGAAAGCTGAACACCAAAGAATTGATACTTTTGAACTGTGGTGTTGGAGGAGACTCTTGAGAGTCCCTTGGACTGCAAGGAGATCCAACCAGCCCATCCTAAAGGAAATCAGTCCTGAATATTCATTGGAAGGACTGATGCTGAAGCTGAAACTCCAATACTTTGGCTACCTGATGAAAAGAACTGACTCATTTGAAAAAACCCTGATGCCAGGAAAGAGTGAAGGCAGGAGGAGAAGGGGATGACAGAGGATGAAATGGTTTGTTGGTATCACCAACTTGATGGACATGAGTTTGAGCAATCTCCAGGAGTTGGTGATGGACAGGGAAGCCTGGTATCCTGCAGTCCATGAGGTTGCAAAGAGTTGGACATGACTGAGCAACTGAATTGAGCATACTTTTGTTTGTTTCCGTCAGTCCTAAAACTTGTCCTTCACTTGGCAGTGTAGATTAATACTATTATTGTGCTTTCCAGGGAGAAGTCAACTTCATAATGGAGTCTATGACACAATTTAATTAATGGAGACCTGGACTACCCTAACACATTCTACTAGTGTACATGATACAGGGTTACTGTAATAATGATGCTAACGTTGATCATCTCTGAAGGACAAAAAATTGAAATCATCTGTCTTGGTAAATTATGTGTCTAGAATGATGAAAATGAGAAGAGGTAAGTCTGACAAAACACAGAGTGCTGATACCTTGCCAGTTGATTGTGGTTCCTTGCTTTTAATAGTTTGAAGGATATTAGAATATTCTCTTCAAAACAGGGATATAAGTTGCATAAATTGGATGTCATCTGACATATTCACCAAGTTAATCAGGCCTAGCAGCATGTTATTTTCAAGTGGGAGTGGTATTTTCTAAGTTAGAATGTCTAAGACTATGAATAACAGGGTATCTTAACTCAACTTGGCCTGAGCAATAACAAAGTTATCGTTTCACGTGGGAAGCTTACATGGGTAGAGTCTCCAAGCTCTGCTTCTCTGTGGTTCTCTTAATTCAACCTCCTTCCTGTGTCACCATCTTGAGACTTACAGCTTGATAGATGCAATAGCATTTGATGTCAAAGACAGACATTTTCCAGAGATTTAAAAAGCAGAAAATTTTTCACTGGTATCTCCTAAAGGAAAGGAAATATTTTCCAGGAGGCTTCATGTCGTTGCTGTTGCTATTCAGTCACTAAGGTTGTGTCTGACTCTTTGCAACCCAGTGGAATGTAGCCCACCAGGCTTCCTTGTCCTTCATAAAGCAATCAGAAAATCCTCTAAAACTGAAAGTTTTTGGTGAAACTTTAGGTGAAGTTTTAGGTAAAACATCACTCTGATGAAGCTTTAGGTGTAATTGTAATTGGACAGTTATAGACCTATGAGCAACTCGGTGTAGATTTTTTTTTTTTAATCTATTTGGGCCCATTCCCATACTGCCCAACAAGTTAAGAATTACTATTCTTAATGTATATTAATACAAGAAAGTCTACATTCTCAGAGAACAGTACATGCACTTTGTCTCTAGTGTGTAATAAGCAGAATATAAGCTTCAGGGGAGCAGAACCATGCCTGTTTTAGTCATGGTGCCCAATAAGCACTCAAAAATTGCTGCCTGAAAAGATGATGACCCAATGGAATTTCTGCAAAAGGAGGCTGGAGTTTGTCATCCACTTTAGAAAGTTATATGAAGCCTGACTTTCTTTCTTTCTTTCTTTCTTTTTTTTTTTCAGCAAGTCTTGCATCTTTTTTTTTTTTCCATTTATTTTTATTAGTTGGAGGCTTATTACTTTACAATATTGTAGTGGTTTTTGCCATACATTGACCTGAATTAGCCATGGATTTACATGTATTCCCCATCCCAATACCCCCTCCCACCTCCCTCTCCACCCGATCGCTCTGGGTCTTCCCAGTGCACCAGCCCTGAGCACTTGTCTCATGCACCAACCTGGGCTAGTGATCTGTTTCACCCTTGATAATAAACATGTTTCAATGCTGTTCTCTCTAAACATCCCACCCTCACCTTCTCCCACAGAGTCCAAAAGTCTGTTCTGTGCATCTGTGTCTCTTTTTCTGTTTTGCATATAGGGTTATTGTTACCATCTTTCTAAATTCCATATATATGTGTTAGTATACTGTATCTTTCTGGCTTACTTCACTCTGTATAATGGGCTCCAGTTTCATCCATCTCATTAGAACTGATATAAAATTAACACACAGAAATCCCTTGCATTCCTATACACTAACAATGAGAAAACAGAAAGAGAAATTAAGGAAACAATACCATTCACCATTGCAACAAAAAGAATAAAATACTTAGGAGTATATCTACCTAAAGAAACAAAAGACCTATACATATAAAACTATAAAACACTGATGAAAGAAATCCAAGAGGACACAAACACATGGAGAAATATACCGTGTTCATGGATTGGAAGAATCAATATTGTCAAAATGACTATACTACCCAAAGCAATATAGATTCAATGCAATCCCTCTCAAGCTACCAATGGTATTTTTCACAGAACTAGAACAAATAATTTCACAATTTGTATGGAAATACAAAAAACCTCGAATAGCCAAAGTAATCTTGAGAAAGAAGAAAGGAACTGAAGGAATCAACCTGCCTGACTTCAGACTCTACTACAAAACCACAGTCATCAAGACAGTATGGTACTGGCACAAAGACAGAAATATAGATCAATGGAACAAAACAGAAAGCTCAGAGATAAATCCACGAACCTATGGACACATCTTTGACAAAGGAGGCAAGAATATACAATGGAAAAAAGACAACCTCTTTAACAAGTGGTGCTGGGAAAACTTGTCAACCACTTGTAAAAGAATGAAACTAGAATACTTTCTAACACCATACACAAAAATAAACTGACTTTCTTGTATTAATATACATTAAGGATAAGTACTTCTTAGCTTATTGGGTAGTAAGGGACAGGGCCCATACAGATAAAAAAAAAATCTTTATCAAGTTGCTCACAGGTCTATACCTGCCCAATTACAATTTCACCTAAAGCTTTATCAGGGTTTTTAAATTTCAGTTTAGAAGATTTTCTGATTGCTCTGTGTAACAGCTGGCAGTAGTTCTCAGCAGACTCCTAAAATATTGAAACCCCTATTGGGTTTCTTAGTTCAGGCTACAATAGCAAAGTACCATATCATAAACAACAAAAAAATTATTTCTCATAACTCTAGAGGTTGGAAGTCCTTTATCAGAGTCCTGCGTGGTCAGGTTCTGGTGAAAACTCTATATTGCGTTGTAGACTGCCTTTACGTTTTTGTATCCTCATGTGGTGGAGAGAGGGCAAGAGAACTCCCTAAGGGCACTAATTCCATTATGAATTTGGGGGGGATCATGAATATTCATTTCATAATATTGGGATAAACCTGTGTTACTGTGCAAAGGGGAAGTTATCTTCTTAAACAGAACCATAAGCAGTATTTCCATGGCTATCTAGAACACATTATATAAATAGCCCACACCCATCCTTTAAGCTCTAGACTTGTATGTCCACCAGCACACATTAGTTCATAGATGCCTTAAACCTTCCTCAAATTCATCATGTCCAAAACTAAGCTCATAATCTCCACTTTATCTCCACACTCACTGTCTTAATGCATCACTTAGCCCCCAACACTCATCATCGTCTTACTTCTCTCTGTACTTACACCTCATTAAACAATCCTTCATCTCCACATATCATCACTCTGTTAACCACCATAACATATCACCTTGCTCCCAGACTTCCCCAGGATCCCCATCCCTTCTTAGTCTCTTTCGGAGGGAGATTTTAGAAACACAAGTGTAGTCATGTTAATGCCCCTGTTTAAAATACTTTCGTGAATTCCTTCTGCTTAGAAGGTCTAGAATATACATTCTTAATATGCCTATAAAGCCCTGCAAGGCCTTATCTCAACTTACATTTCCAGGTTCATTCTACCACTCCTTCCCTCCCTCCTTCTAGCCCAGCCCGCTGTTATTTCCGAACAAGAGTCCCTTCCATTGTGGAAGGGCCAATCACTGGTCTTCAGTAGGATAAAGTACATTCTCTGCCCAACTTCCTTTTTAAGATCTTCACTATGAACTTAATGACTACCTTATACACCCAATAATATCGTACCTAAATTACCTCCATTAAGATGTTCTCTCCACAGTGAAAGAAATGAAGAAATACATTGGCATTCATGGATTTACCAATCTAATCTGATGCCCTATAATCCTCTAACATCTGATTGGTTACTCTTTTCATTTCTTTTCCTTGTATATTCATTCATTATTTTCACCAATTTAAGCATCAACAGTATGTTTTAATAGTTTATTTGATAAAATTTTTTACAAAATATATTTCTTTTTGTCTCATTGATATTAATAATACTAAATATTTTCTTCATCCTCCAATATTGTCAAAATGTGCTAAAAATATTATGCTGAATTATAATTTAGCAAGGCCTTCAGACACTAATATGACTTCCTGCGTTCTCTCCCTCAGCTCCAAATGATGCCAGAGCACTGTTGTATTCCTTTTTTCCCTATGGTCTCTTCTTTCAACAGCCATTTATCTTTGCTATCAATGTGTGTTTTTCCTGCTTCCCACTGGCTGCCATGTGTTACAAGCTATTCTAAGTGAATGCAATGTCTTGGCTTCAAAACTTTCTTATAAGTAAAATCTTGCATTTTACATCTTTCCTTTGAGCTGAAAGGTTTAATTTGTGATTTTTCTGGTTTCAGCCTCTTTCATGGATAATTAAATTTGTGGTAGACTGATCTTCAAATAAATCAAACATAAAATAATACTTTTATTTCCTTACCCATCACACATCTCTCTAAGGTTGGCACAGCATAAAGATACATACTTTATATTGTGGGAACCACCATAAAATGTGATTATCTCTGAATAATTTGAATGCTTTTTTCATTTGTGTATATATTTTAGGATAAAAGAAAAAAATTCCAGGCAAATCAAATGCTCTTAATGTCTTATGTATGCCATGATGACACATTTCTCTTTGTAAAATTCCATTCAGTATAGTAAGATGTTTATATCGAATAACTTCCTGATGACCAGAAAGAGTTCAAATAGCTTTAAACATGATCACATGACACCCAAAGATGTCTTGTGAGGTAATAGCTCTCTGGCTCACTGACTTGATTTTGAAATAATAAGCATTAGGATCTTAAGTGAGAAAAACATCTGATCGTTGGTGGAGGGGTTAAGAAAATGAAGCACAGATGTGTGCGCACCATCTTATTGATACTTATATTTATAAGCAAAGCAAGCAAAGTCGCTCAGTCGTGTCCGACTCTTTGCGACCCCATGGGCTGTGGCCTACCAGGCTCCTCCGTCCATGAGGTTTCCCAGGCAAGAATACTGGGGCAGATTGCCATTTCCTTCTCCAGGGGATCTTCCCGACCCAGGGATGGAACCCAGGTCTCCCGCATTGCGGGCAGACGTTTTACCCTCTGAGCCACCTATGGTACATGTGCAAATGGATGAGAAAGGAGTGGTGGGGATTCTGTGTATTTGTTTTCAGGGTGGTGTAACCACTCACACTACTCAGCATGTTTGAGCTTGGTCTTGCATCCTGTCCTTTTCTTGGTCTCTCATCCTTCTTTCTTTTGTCCTCTTCTCCCCCTAACTTTCCCATCATCACTTTTCTCTTCCTCTTCTTGTCTTTAACAACCGTTGGCCCTCTCCAAAATGTAAATTAATTTGTGGACAAATTATAGTTATGCTTGGAGAAAGCAGGAGAAAAACATTTGGCTCCTTCTTCCTATCTCAAGCCCTGGTTATCCCTACTGTGGTTTAATTTCATTTCTAGGATTTGGATCAATAAATTTGTAGGAAACACAAAGCCAGTTTTCTCAGTTTATTGACCTTCTGTTGAAAGCAGACACAATTTAGCCAACATCTGGACAATATTTGTCAAGGCCAAGTATAACCCAAATCTAGGCCAGAGAATGAGTTGGTGCATTTGTTAGTTAAGCCATTTGATGGGTTTATAAATAAGATTAAAAAATAAAAATAAAAAAGCCAGCTGCTTTTAGTCCCATGCTTGGTTTATTTTCAGCAAGGCACTGATATTCAGGGTGAACTAACATACAAACACCACCTTTTCTTTCTTTTTGTACCTCGAGGATGCTCTTGAACCCAAGTTTCTCTTCCTGACTAAACCACTTACTGTCTTGGACATTGGCCAGGTTCAGCAGCTGCCTTATCTCTTTCACATGTTCGCATTCTATTTATTTACAAGGACCATTATAGATTGTCACACTCTCAGATTGACCTGGTAGAAGTGATAAATGGAGGGCCTTTTGGCTGCATTCAATAACTTGGATTTGCTATGGAGGGCCAATGGGAATCAAGGAACAAATTGTTGGAAAGATGCAGGCATGGATTATAAAAAGTCAGTCAAGGGGAGAATGGGGTTATTTATGTACAAGGCAAACAGTGCCTGGATCTTCAAGATAGTGCCAAGTATATATAACGTAAGTGACAAAAAGGGAGGCATTATTCTTTGAATTTGAAGCTCTTTAAAGGTAATACTATATTCAAATTCCTCATTTGTACAGTTGAACATGAAAGATTTCTCAGTGTTATGGGTAGAGGTTGAATGGCACCTGACCCAGGTGGGGGTTGGGGGTAAACCTTGTCATTATATTGTTGAATGAATATATTCTGTCTATTACCTTCTTTGTGACATTTACACTCAAATAAATATGTGAGGAAATAGACCCCAATTTCTTGTGGATATAAAGTTAACATTAGCCACAAATTGACTAAAGAGATACTTAAAATCCCTTTTGTATCTTTCTATGGTCCCTGATTTAATTTTTTTCAAAATCAATTTATTTAATATGATTAGTTATTTAATTTGCCTAGCTGTTTAACTTCTGTCTTTCTCCTAAGAAGTATATGTATGTGTGTATAAGTTACACACATACTTAACCAGACTTTGGAGAGAAGGTTCATGAAAATACTTTCCCATCAAAACCCATTGTGGCAACACACCTTGAGAAGGAGCCTGATTTCTTATCTTTAGAGATGAAAGGAGAACAAAGGTTTGCTCTGAAGGGGACCTGCTGATTCCCCTTTCAGCTTGGCCAGTATGACCACTTCATCAGACATCACTGAAAGGTGGAATTTTTAAAACTCATTTGCAGTTTGCTTTCAAGTCTGCTAGGTCAAAATTTTAGACGAAGGTTTGCAAACCTAACTGGCTATTAATTCCTTTGATCAGAATCTAATCAAGTGGTTGTAAAACAAAAAACCACTAAAGTACCCAAAGGAAGGATTTGATTATTGGGCAGTGCCCTGGTGCATGACCTTTTCTTTACCTTTTCCTCTCGGCCATCTTAAATAGATACACATTATTCTTTCAAAGTCTCCACAGTGACTGATTTGGTTTTTATCTAGTCTAAAAATATTCTCCCTCAACAGAGGCCTAATTCTCATATTAAAGAAAACTGCAGAATAAAATGGCATTAATCTATTTCTTTGGGTAAGCAATTTTCTAACAGTGTATGAACTCTTTACAACATTTTATGAGTATGAGTACCTTTATATTTACTTCTTCAAGAGCAAATGAAAATCTATTAATGAAAGAATTTGGTTAATAAATCAGTGAAACTTCAAGAAAATTCACATCCCTTTCTCAATATCTAAAGCTGGAAAAATGTACTACAGTACAGTACTTGGGTTTCTCAAATATTATTTGCCAGTCATTAAAATTCAGACTGGTGGTTTTTTAAATGTCTAATTCTATGTTTCTTCTAGCCACGTTTATTGCTTGTCTAAACTTCTTTTCAAATTGGTAATCTCGATTACACTTCTTTGAATTTAACTGAAGACAAAATAGCTTGCTTTTGGATGTCTCCATGTAATTACAATTTAATTTTGTCTGGTTGATATGCTAAAGATAATGGCTTCTATTTTGCAAAATGCGACCTAGCTACACGCAACACCACTGCCAGAGCCTATTTCAGATGCAGGAGCCAACTGTTCTCTCATGCCTGCAGAGTTCAGGCTTTCAGATTTTGGCGACATTTCCGTGCTTGAGTGGAATGAAAATTTCTCTTGGTCTCTATAAAACTCCAGTCTCCCAACTCAGTGACGTGCACTGGGGAGCAGGAGCGGGTTGCTGAGCTCCGGTTGCCTACAAAACTGGAAATGATGCTGGCGGACACCTGACTTTTCTACCCTTTCAATCTCTTGTCCAATAAGAATATTGCCACTGCGCATGCCTCATCTTGGTCGTGAACAGGGATTTTGGAAGATAGTTATTTGACCGCCCCTACTAAATCTTAATATTACCATACCTTCTCAGAGAAGAAGGTGACGTTCCAGTCCGAAATGTTCAATCTTTTTCTAACCTGAGACATTCATGGTCTTTTCTTACTGTTACCATTGTCGATCTTATATGGCTTTTTGGTTTCTGCCATCCGGATTATCCTTGCCCGTGGAGCACATAGGCATTGTATATTGATCTAGAAATCCATGGTTTCATTTGGAAGGCAGAGCAGCAGTGTCTGCCAGGCAGTGCAGGGCTCTGCAGTGTCATAGAAAAGGCACTATTTCCCCTGCAAGAGTCAGAAGATGGGAGTTCTAATTTGTGATCTGTCAATTGACTCTGAGGCTTTAGGCAAGTGTCTTCACCTCTCTGGCTATGACATTGCCTCAATTAAATTAACTCCAAAAATTGCTTCCATAAATTTGCCTGATTGATTCTGGAGGGAATTAAAAATAATCATATGCTGACTCATTTTGGATCTTTCTTACTGATTTGTGTTTTCTCTCCTTTTTCCTCCTCCCGTTAATGTCTTCTTGAGGTGATTGCAAAAGAGGGAGCAAGGTGGCAAAGGGAAGTTGATGAAATCAGTTAATAAGAGAACAAACAAATGTATTGAAATGTGCAAGTGGACACATTTGAGAATTTCCACTACCTTTAGGAGAAACTCCACTGACTTTTAAATTCATGTGCATGGATAGTTAAGACACAGGATGATCAAAAGGCAAAATACCTTTCTTGAGATCTTAGTCAAATATCCAGAGAGAGAACCATATGTACAGCCTGCCCACGGAGTGGGGGACAAATTAAAACTTCCTTGAAGTATTAATATAAAACAAACCCAAAAAGTGTCTAACACAGTTTTAATATCTTAAAATTATCCCATCCAATAGAAATTGCTTTAAATTTCATGATTAGCTTAAGAAATAAATAACTTTGGCTAGTCAATTGGAGTAAACTTTTCAGCTAATGGTCTATTTTTACACCCCCCACCAAATTTGTTTATCTTCAGTCATGTATGGATTATAATAAAAACATGAAACCTGGTTTCTGTTTATGTATACTATTTGTGACTTAATTTTTCTGTAACTGTTGAATGATTCTACTGCTTTTTTCATCATTAAATTTGACAGGTGCCAAAATTATAAAAGGGCTAAAAATATGACCCACATGATAACTGTTTTTTTTGTGTGTGTGTGATAACTGTTTTAGTCACACTAGCTTGACAAACAATGAAATAAAAATCATGATTTAAAATTCAGCATGGAACTTGTGAAACATGATATCAAGTACTGTATCAAATGCTTGAACATGTTTTTAATTGGCAAAACTTTAATGCCATTAAGAGTTTTGCATATGCTTCAGCTAGCTTTTGTGCAGTTGAGAAAAAAACACCAATACCCATCTGTCACTGTGAGTGGAGCAACATATGGTCACAGAAGACCTTAAAATACATCAGATGTGGTTTCTATTAGCCAAGGCACTTCTGCTCCAAAAGGAGTTCAGCCACCTTGATATAGCTTCAGCTATTAGAAGTTTAATTTTGCCAATTAAAGTTGTTATTTTGCATGTAACTATGACAATTCTGCCTGTATTCCTCTGCTGTGTTATTAATAGTCAGAAGTAAGGATTCTCAGTGTGCATAGACCCTTCTGTTGTAATTCAGATTTCTGAAGAGTAAAGGCAGTGGCTCGGCTTTCAGGTAGATGCCCTCTGGATTGGTTAAGTGATCATTGTTGGCAGGGGTCCTTTGTAGATGCCTTCTGTCCTTTCTGGAACTGCCCTAGTTTGACTTCCAAAGGCAAGTGAAAAGGGAAGTTGAGTCAATATTCCAAACATTTAAAGCCCAAAATACAAATGTGCAAAAATGGAGATTTTTCTGACATGGGAAGGAAGTTGCATAATCAAGTCTCATTCATTTACCTAATGAGGGACTTCTTTATGGTAGGCACACTGCTATATACCAGAGATGCAAAAAATAGACTCCTGGCACCTGCCTTCAAGAACATGTTAAAAACTCTAGTGAAGAGGGGCAGATACAGAAACAGTGCAATGTAAATCCCATTATAGAGGTACCCAGAGGATGGTGTGGGAACACAGTAGAAGAATGATTCTTAGGGCAAAAGTCAGAGAAAATATGAAAGAGAAGGAAAAATTGGAAATCGCCATTAAGACACATAGGGAGAAATGCTGCTAAAGTCAATAGGAAGGACACATGTAAAGACAAAGACATGGGAAAGAGTGTGCGGAATTTGTGGAAAGTTGGTAGGAAGTTGAGAGGAAACATGGGCTGAAAAGAAGGCAGAGACTAGATCACAGAATTCTGTTTCTGAATTGGGAACTGTATCCCAGAGATATCAGGAATCTTTAAAGCATCCTTGAGCACCCAAAGTGCATAGTCACATTTCTAGTTTGTAAAAAGCACTCTGATTTACAATTGAAAGGAGTTGGGATGACAGGCAGTGACTTTATTTTCAGGGGACTGGGCAGTGGCAATGGAGTGACAAAAGAGAGGATAAATCAGGAAAAAAAATTAGATTATGGAATCTACAGGACTCAGACTTACCCTGATTTCTGTACTAGTTGAGTTTTCCGTGTAATGTCTGATACTGTCTTTGTTTGCTGTGTCGGCATACCCCTCCCCCACCTCCATCGCCCACCCTAGGTCTGGTTAATATAGGGAAATAGAAGGTGGAAAATTGACATTGTGTGTATTCAGATATTCTATAAGTTTGTACAAATTAAAGAAGAAATGGAGGATTTATAACTAGTGCTATATTTTAATTGCACATGAGAAAGGACACTTGATATTTATATTTTTCTAGCTGTTTTATAGCAACTACAGGATGAAACCATCATAATCCTCCCTAAATCATTACTCTTTTTGATGGTTTTAAAGTGCTATTAAGCATTGTTAATGTTTCTCCTCAGTTTATCTTAGCAAGAAGCTCTGTACTTGGGCTGAAAAGAGTCAGTTTTAATCAAGTAATAAAGTAAGAAATTGAATGATCATTAGTGAGAGTTAGAATAGGGGTTCGCCTGCTGTAACCAGGACCCATAATTATGATGATTTTTGCAGTCCAGGCATAAGCAGTCCAGTACTGGTTTTTTATTTAGAGACTTGACATTGTTGGGGACAAATTCTCCCCTTGCTTTACATTTCCAGCCATAGGGTGTTCCTTGGTCAGCATGATCCCACATGGTCCACTATTGCCTCCTCATTCCAGCCAGTGTGACAGATTACAGGATAACACCTTCTTCCTTTGAAGGACACATCATTTCCACATCCGTCCAAAATATCCCATGGCTAGAATCTGATCATAAGGCCACACCAAGATGCAAGAGATGATGGGGAAAATGGTCACATTTTTCTGGGGCCACCTGAGCCCAGTTGAAAATTATGTAACTTTAGCTTGGGGAGAACGGATGTTGGGGGACAACGGACAGTTTCTGACACGGTACCCCCATGAAATGTTGGAGTCACTCCTTTAGGATGGGCTGCGCCACATTGCGCTGCCGCCTCTTTTGAACTGGCTTTCAAGAGCAACCAATTCTTATACAAAGACCTGAGTATGCGTGATCCCAAGTTAGCTGGAGATGGAAAATTAAATAAAGCTCAGTCTTTTCCTCATATTGTTCACAGTTTGAGGATGGTGACACAGAGATTGAGTCAGGAATTGAAACAGACGATGTTAAGAGACATACTGTGTGGCAGGCACTCTCCTCAGAGCCTCCACGTCCTGCAGAGCCACAGAATAATTTGCTGAGTGAGTTCTGTGTTCTCCCTTCCACAGTGGGTAATGTTCTTCATCCCTTCCTTACCTTTAGGGATTAAAAGATGGAGCCATGGAGATCTGAGTTCTTGTCTCTTGCATCAGGTTGTTGTAAAAGGTCCTTTCCCTTCAGGCAGAAAACAAATGAGTCTGGCACTCTGAGGCTTTTGTTTGTGATTCTAGCCAATTGCCTAAAACAGAGCCCTGTCTTCCCTGTGGGGCCAGGAATGGACTGGGGTCCTGAAAGCAGAGGAGCTGACCCCTGAGAAAGGTGAGCTGCATGCAGAACTTTTGGAAAGAGGAGGTGGTGGGGGAGGCCAGGGAGGTTGGGTTGACAGGGACCTGTGTCCCTCTTTGATGCCTTAGCCTTCAGGGGCTCTTCTTCGAGTCTGCAGGACCTTCTCTTCTCTAGTCCCTTTCAGTCTGTCTTCATCTCTATACTTTGACCTCTCACTGCACTGGCCTCCCAAGTATTTTTGCTAGCCAGGCTCGCTCCTTCCTGTGGCCTTCAGGCTCCATGTCCCTTCTGTGTGGGCTGCTCTGCTCCGAGTCATGTGGCTCACCTCCTTCCCATCTCTACTCACCTGCTCTGTGAGGCCTTGCCTGGCTATTCTTTGAAACATGTCAGCCCTTCACCCTGATTCTTGTCCATTTCCCTCTTCACTATGTCTCCTTAGCACTGATTCTTCTTCACTTAATTTCTATTGGGAACAGAGGGAAATAGACAGCAAGGAAAGTTAGTTTGGGCGAGCAGGGACTTTAGTCTCTATTGATTCAATACTCTATCATTAGAAGGATTCCTGGCACATAGTATGTGCTCCATAAATATTTGTTAAATGAATGAATAAAGACAAAACCCGCTAGGTCCCAGCTGGATGAATAGAAAGAAGAATCTCCTTCATTTAAATTGACCATATGATTTGGAAAACTGGAACCTCAGTAGAAATTCTTGACTTGAGAATAGAAGCCTTTCCTCTGCTTTCTGGCTAGTATAGGGAAACTTGCCTCTGAGTAACAAAGGGCATAAAGTCACATAATTTTTGATTTTTTAAAAACGAAAGAGAGTTGGCATTTCTTGCACCAGAGCATCTTGAGCAAAATCTAACTAGTTCACTTTGAATGGGCACAGAGGCTGGTCTTACCTCATCCGGCTAGTTCATGCGGGTGCTAATATGCTTGGAAGTTTGGCTTGAAGATGGCATTAAGGACATACTGTGGTGCTGATGGGAAGTGAATGGTGGCCAGCGCCTGGGGCTACTAGCACAGGGAGCAAAGGGTTAATGTTTTAATACCAGCCACAACTTAGTTATCGGATACTGAGAATGAGTACTGTGTGTGCCTATGCGTGCGTGTATGTGTTTGCCTGTGTGTGTATTTAAGAAACAAACATCGTGTTATGTGCACAATGGCCAGTGAATTTGTTATCTCCATTACTGATGTCACTGACTGTGTCAGTGCTTCTTCCATCCCTTCCTGTCTTGCGGTGTCGGAAGTTTCTCTGTGCCAGTGCCTTACTTTGATAAAGGAATTAGAAATAAGACTTCTTCTCTCTGCTTTTGACAGTTTCATTCTATATAGCCAGTTTTCTTCCTTTGCTCAGTGCTCCCTATGGTCACATCATGTTACAGATTGTTATATAATGGAAGTTGTTGCCTTCTATTTTTTTTTTCCCTACCTATTTCCTAGAGAACTAAGGATAAATAAAAGAAACTGGCCCAGGTTAAGATGACAAAAATAATTATTCTTTCTTTAAAAGAAGCAAAGCTTACATTAATAGATTAATCCAAGTTTATTTAATTTTTCACAGAATTAAAAAAAAAACTTACCAAAAAATACATGAAATAGAATATTAAAATTCTCAACATGATAAGGGGTTAAAAACAACCATTTATTGACTATGTATAAGGTACTTTATAATAGTAATTGTTCAGTAGTTCAATGGAAAAATTTATATTACTCATCCCACTTTACAGGGAAAGAAACCAGGTTTCAGGGATGTTAGTTAATGCCAAGGACATACTGTTAGGAAGTGGTAGAGGCTGTGTTTGCATTTAGATGTGTCTGACTCCAACTAAACTTTCTCCTCTACTATGCTGGTTTCCAACTATCTTTAAATTCAGCGTGTTCTTAAAATTTCAGTACTGTATATTCTAAACTGAAATCTCTGTATTTCATTTCTAAGTAAGGTCATCTTTTCCCTTTGCCAGAAATAATATCTTTGATTGCTCTAGTGCTTGGTTTGTATGAATTGCTTTCCTTGTTTTCTCAATGCCATGCAGGGATTTAAAGTTCCTTGCTGTTCAGAGAGATGAGTTACTTCATTTTTGAAATTCCTACACTGAGTAAGTTTCAAAAGCAAAAACACGTTGTTAAGGGATCAGGCTGTAAATCTGAACCTCATCTGCTCTGCTTACTTACTGCATGCATAATGGTGGCCACATTACTTAATGGTTCTGTACCTCAGTATCTTTATCTGTAAAATGGGAGTAATAACATTATCGATATAAAGGTTAGACTAGTTAATACATGTTAATACAATTAAAATGCTTTAGACAGTTTGACACAAAAAAACCACCAATAAAATATTTATATCTACTCAGACACAGCAATCGTTTTCATTTCCTAGAGCATAGGATATTAAAGTTTCATAAGTGTTCTTTCCCTCACAGTCTTCCTATTAACTAGCTACTGAAATCAGGGCTTCTGAGGCATGAACCAGTGGGTTACACAAGCGGGGAGAGATGCTTTTTCACTGAAGAGAAAAACATCTGAAAACACGACTATCTGTCTCTTTTACTTTTAAATTCATGCATCTATAATGAAAAAGCAATTAATTAATCATCATTGGGGGATCCTACTGTACCTGCTCAATATTTTGAAAATCAGTCAGTATGGCAGCAGGTTAAAAGCATATCTTGCATTTCCTGTGTGAACTATCCTACTAGGTAATGGAATAGTGAGAAAAAAGGGAATATTTCTTTTTACAGAAGAATGATTGGATCTAGGCACTGGTCATCAGCATCTCCTAAAATCAAAGAGAGACATACAGAGAGATAAATATCATGTGCTTCCATGTGTGTGAACATACCATCCATAAAGTAGTCTTATCAAAAACCATAATTTATGAAAAAAAAAAAAAAAAACCCTAATTTATGAAAAGAACAAATGTGTAAATCTATGCAGAAGGGATACAATCAGCAAAATCTAGAATGAGAAAAACCCTATGGGACAAATCCTTCATATCTTCAATAAATAAATTAAAATACTGCACTGGATATTTGATAATACTATGAAATTATCAATTTTCTTAGGTGCAGTAATCATAAATGACTGTATTTATAAACAAAAACAGTCTTCACCCTTACTTTACAGATAAAAGGATCTGACGTTCAAGATTTAGTCCACAATAATGTGGGGGAAGTAGGTGTGAGAATGGGACATGACTCCTGTGAGAGCTGAACTATGGGCATGCAGAGTAACCAGGATTTCATTATACTGTCTTTATTTTTTGTGTATGTTGGAAGTTCTCCATAATTTTAAAAGAAATTTTTTTTAAGTAATCTTTTAAAACCTTAGGTTTACACCAGAAAGCATATATCATTTAAAAGCAAAAGACATGAAAATATTCACTTGAGGATTGTAGTCAGTTTGGGTGTGGTTGCAAGCTCTAAATTGATTTGAAAATCAGGTAATGAGAGGTTTCAGAACCAGAGGGCATAAACTCCATGGCCACCTTCTTTAGATTCTGAAGTTGTTGAAATAACCAAAGTAAATGACACTTCTCATTTCCTGTCAAGACTACAGATCAGTAGGTCTGATGGATTTGTGTGTTAGTTGATCGGTTGTGTCTGACTCTGTGACCCCACTGACTGTAGTCCTCCAGGCTCCTCTGTCCTTGGAATTCTCCAGGCAAAAACACTGGAGTGGGTTGCCATTCCCTTCTCCAGGGAATCTTCCCACCCAGTGACTGAAGCTGGGTCTCCTGTATTGCAAGCAGATTCTTTACTGTCTGAGCCACAAGGAAGCCTAGGTATGATGGATATCCATTGGTATTTAAGAAACATCAGAATGCTGAGGCCTTTCTTTCAAAAACACAATGCCCAAACTGTATCTAAGACATATTTTTTCTTAGTGAATTAAAAATACCTAACCTGAAGATTTAGAAATAGGTATAGAAATATTTAAGAAAAATAACTGCACAGTATTGATGTTTTGTTTAGAAATCTGAGCATATTTTAACCTTAACTGTTACATCATTTAAGAAAATTGGACCTATGAGAATAAGTCAATTTATAATTCCAACTGAACATGTTAACTGCATAAAAGATTCATACTTGTCATTTTTTGTTCACATCTTACTAAATTTACTCAGTTTAGACCTTTAAGAAAATTTAAGGTTCACCATGGCATGAGTTTAATTTATAAGGGTTACCATACTAACATGCCTACAAAAGTTTGTCAATCAAGACAGTTGAGGAACTAAACTAGGAAATATTCGATTTATAAACCCAGTTTAAAATATTTGACATATTTTTTAAAGTTTTGTAAATGGGATCAAATATTAATGAAGTCTCCCTTACAATTTGCTGCATCTAAAATTGACTTTTGCCAACATAGGTCCATCTAGTCAAAGCTATGGTTTTTCCAGTAGTCATGTATGGTTGTGAGAGTTGGACTGTAAAGAAAGCTGAGTGCTGAAGAATTGATGTTTTTGAATTGTGGTGTTGGAGAAGACTCTTGAGAGTCCCTTGGACAGCAAGGAGATCCAATCAGTCCATCCAAAAGGAAATCAGTCCTGAATACTCATTGGAAGGACTGATGCTGAAGCTGAAACTCCAATACTTTGGCCACCTAATGTGAAGAACTGACTCATTAGAAAAGACCCTGATGCTGGAAAAGACTGAAGGCAGGAGGAGAAGGGAACAACAGAGGATGAGATGGTTGGATGGTATCACCGACTCACTTTGAGTAAGCTCCAGATGTTGGTAATGGACTGGGAGCTGAAGTCCATGGAATGGCAAAGGGTTGGACACAACTGAGCAACTGAACTGAACTGAAAATTGAATAAGATTTATAGATGGAAATCAAAAGCTTAAGAAAAACTAGATTTTAAACCATTAAAGTAACATTTAATATGTGCTAAGTCGCTTCAGTCGTATCTGATTCTTTTCTACCCTATTGGCTGTATCCCACAGGCTCCTCTGTCCATGGGATTCGCCAGGCAAGAACACTGGAGTATGTTGCCATGCCCTCCTCCAGGGGACCTTTCCCACCCAGGGATCCAACCTGCATCTCTTATGTCTCCTGAATTGGCAAGCAGAGTCTTTACCACTAGCACCACCTGAAAAGTCCTCATATATGAAACATGTCATGTATTAATTTTGAAAGCAAAGTTACCTTTCATTAGTTGTTACATTATTGAAGAAGTGTTTTTTTTTCTGTTCACCTAACCACCCCACCTCGGTCCATCCCCAGGACTTAAAGCTCAGGGTTTTTGTTTTTGTTTTTAACCAATTGTTCATCACAGTTCTAAAAAAAAAGTTTAATGCAATGGGCAGAAGTGAATTTTGTAAGCGACACCCTCCTGAAATGTCACTTTCGGAGGCTGTCAGACGAGGCAAGGGCAGGGGCGGGCGGGGAGGGCTCGTATTAACATATTTCCTAGACGCTCATCTCCTTGGTCCGGCATAATGGATGCCTCCCAGCTCCCTGCGGACAGGAGAGCCCATCAGGCCAGAAGCAGATTAAAGCTCACACACTTCAAATTGGCGGCTTGCCGCAGCTTGCCAGAAGGCTAGAGTTCAGCGCAGCCTTAATAGAGAAGCCTCTAAGCTTCCTTCTCCCCATCTCCCTTTCGCCTTGCTGTAAAAGGAAATCGCACCGTCTGCAACCCTCCGGCCGCCCCCTGTCCTCTCGGTCCGTCCCTGGGTGGCGGCTCCCGGGCTCTGAGAAGGACCAGCCGGGGGCGGGAGTCTGGGGTGGAGGCCTCCGTGCCTGGGCGAGCATCTCCCTTCCCCACCCTCGCCGATTGCGCTGCGCACAGTGAACTGTCAGCCACGACTGATTTATAAGACCGATTTACCTTCTGGAGAGTGTAATTATGCTCATAGTTAAGAATTAATCAGGTGAGAGAATTATGGAACAGTCATTCTCCGGACTTTGAAGGACACGCTAAGTGGAGAGCCTCCAATGCAGGCTGCAGAGCCTGTGGGCGGGAGCCCTTTGCCGCCTGGCTCATCGCAGGGCGAGGTTTCTGGGCTCGCTGTCTCCTTTGTAAAAAGACAAAATGAAAAATCTAGCTGAGTTTCTTCAGAAAGATGATTCCCAGTCACCCAGCTTAAAAGGTGGGGGAGAAGATTTTGTGAAAAGAGGGATTCATAGAGACTGGATTATCTCTGAATAAGGATTTGGCTGTTGCTTCCTGTTAGAATTATTAGCTTAACTATTTTAGCTTGCTCTGGAACAGGCAGCACTTCAGAAATATTTTTTTTTCTTGTTTTTGCTAATATGTATTCCCTTCGCCTCAGTTATGTGGCTTGGAGGCTTTCACTGTTCAGAGTTGTGTTCCTTTAAGATGAGGAAGGTTTTTTTGTTGTTTTTTCTCTCTCCTTTTCTTTGTACACAGGGAATTTTCAGTTACTTTGTTTTTCAAGGTGTCTCTCCTGTGTCTCTCCTCACCTGCCTTTCAAAGTTAGCATTTCTTTGGGGACAAGGTAGACTACCTGGGGTTATCTCCAGGGAGAATCTCAAAGTCTCATGACAGTTACCTTGCAGTCCTATCACATATTCCCTTACTATTAAATTTTGCAGAAAAGTGGCTGCAGTTGAGGAAAAGATAGTGCAGATTGAATGAGATTATTATGGCATCTGAAAACATCCTACTATTTCCATCATAAGACACCATAATTCTAATACTATGCTTCACAGCTGGAAGAAGGACCTGTGCGGTGCTCATCTCCTTGGGCCTGATTTGTTAGCCATTCAAGTACACGTATGAGGCTGAGAATTAGGTTTTAAACAGTCTTTGCACACCATCTTCTGTCACCTCCTTGGCCTTCCATCCTTTTTCACTGACTGGTTGGAAGCCTCCGTTCACTGACCTGGAAATTGCCCTCTACCTCCTGGCTATGGGGGTTCTCATTTGGACCAATCATTTCTTCTTCTCTTTCTTCATGGCATCCTGGACTTTGTTCATCTTTTTCTTGAGTGAGTTATTGGTCCTTAAGCCCCTACTAGTCATAGCAGAAGTTAGATCCTGAGAGTAAAGGAGGAGATAGAATATTCAGACTTTTCAAGAAACAAATTAACAACTCCGTCCATTTCTCATCTGCTTTATTATGTTAAAGGTGACTTTTTTAGGAGGAGAAATTCTTTCCAACCTATAGATGAGGATGAAAAGCAAATTAGATCTATAGGTAATGAAATGTGAATAATGGTACTCCATTGGAGCCACACTCTCATTCAGTTTCTCAGAAGGAAGGTTAGAAGGCAGCAGGTTATTGCTGTCTGCTTTCTGTTCAGCTGTAGAACTCAGCTCTCTGTTCTGCCTCTTGGCAAGTACCCCACTTCCCCCAGTCTTCATCCAACCACAAGTCCTACAGAGATTTCAGGGCTAGAGGGAAGTGAAAAGAAGATGTTCTTCACAGAGAGGCTAGGTACCAAAAACCTGTCAGTAGTTCTTATTTAAGCAAAGCTATGGAGATTTACTTCTCTCTCATCACTCTCACCCATTCAGATGACATTCCAACAATCAGTCCATAACTGATTTTTTCACTTGTAACTGTTGCTCTTTTTTATGCAGGCAGGCACCTGCATGCTTAATGAATTGGCCTGGTGGGAGTGTGGGAACAATGCTTGATTGGAAGCCAGGAGACAGGTTCCAGTTCTGGCCCAACTCCCCCAACAGCTGGCTGGCCTCAGGCAAGTCATTTACCTTTTAGACCTTGATTTCTGTGGATGGATAGTGAAGGAACTGGAATGGATCCTTCTTTCCATAAAATGTGATACTCATGAGGAAGCAGGCATGTGGAAAATACCACATGCTCTCCATCTCTTTTTAGTGACCCACCGTGCACATGGACATCTGATTACAGAGAAATCTTTACCATTTGGTTTAACCAAGCATTTCCTCACCCACTGTGACCAAAGAACTCTCTAACTTGTTTTCTTTTTTTCCTTCCTTCCTTCCTTTTTCTTTCTTTCTTTTTATATATTGTTTGTTAATACGATGCAGAACCAGCGTTCTAAGGAACTCCTTGTGGGAAATGTAGGATATTAAATGAAACTTCTCTAGGTTGCTTTGTTTGTTTCTTTCTCCTGTATATCTGGAATCTAGACCTACTCAAATGCTACAATACAGGAACCAAAATATTACTTTAATTATTGTTTAATTATTATATAATTATACTACTTACAGGATTCCTCAGCACTAATGAACAATGGACTAAAACAAACAACATAAAATGTGTTTTTAGCTCTAGAGAGTATCACCATATCTGTTTAGCCTTCTTGGGAAGTGAGGTGATATATACAAGAATTTACCACTAAATTCCAATAATATTATATTTCTGCATTTTATTTATTTACTCATTCAAAATAACACAAGAGTTCTTAACCTTCTCTTATGCCTGAGTCCCATTGACTGTCTGAGGAATCTTTCTCAAAGTAGTGGGTTCTTAATGATCAACCAAAAAGTATATGGTTGCAAAAGATACATATTAAAATATATTTATCAAAAATATTTTAAAAATTTTGTGATATATATGTACATCTTTATTAATGCATCAAGTGATAAGATCTAGCAGTGGATCTAGTAACTGAAATAATTTTAAAATAATAACACATTTCTGTAGCTATTTAATCCGACAAAAGTGGTAGATAGATAAAGAAAAAAATTCATCATAGCATAGTATCTTTTGCAGATTATGCTTTACAAAGATAGTCACAACAGTGTGAGTGAAGATGCTTTCAGAAGATGTCAGTTTCCAGCCATGGAGTCATCCACAGTTTTGAATCTTCCTGAGATCACACATAGCATCAAGCAAAGAAATGTCATCTTCATCGTCTTCTGTCCAAATTCCTGACCCACAGAATAAATGAGCATAATAAAATGGTTGCTTTATGCCTCTAACTTTTAGTGTTTATTAGGCAGCAATAATAACCATAAAAGTACCAAAATAAGTTATGTGTGAGTTCTAAGAAAAGTTCCCCTACCTGTAATTTTGGTGTCAGGTATCAGGATAAAGACTGAGGACAATATTTAGCATTTTAGTTTTAGCAACTTGGTGGTTCAGTTACAAGTCAATGAGATGAAGAGTAGAGGACTAGATAGACTTTTGAGGTAAAGAAGGGTAGAGATTCTGAGCTTCATTGGGATACATTTTCTGTTTCTGATGTCGACCATAATATCAGAGAAGCAGAGGCTGCTTTATATCAGTTTTTCGACTGGCCATTTGAATGATCTGGATCTCAGAAGGGACTCTTGGGTTTGGATAAGGCTTGGGGACGTCAGCATGTAGAGTGGTGAAAGTCACCACCTTGAAGGACTTCATGTAGCATATAGAGAAAGGAAGAAGGAAAAAATACTGGTGAGAACAAATCTTAAGAGAACAAAAATGTGATGAGTAGAGGAAACATGGGGAAGGAAAATAAGATGTCAGTGTAGAGAAGAGACAGCAATGGTGCAGAAATCTTACATAGTTTTCAAGCTATACATGCCATCATCTTCACAGAGATCCAGATGCACATTTGTTTTCTTGTGAGTCCCCAAATTAAGAATAAGTTTGTGTTAATGAGTAGTTCTTATGCATGTAAATGATTTATGGGCAGGAAAGAAAGAATGAGAATTGCAGCCATAGGTTAAAATAGCTAAGACATGAAAACTGCTGCTGCTGCTAACTCACTTCAGTCATGTCCGACTCTGTGCGACCCCATAGACAGCAGCCCACCAGGCTCCCCCGTCCCTGGGATTCTCCAGGCAAGAACACTGGAGCGGGTTGCCATTTCCTTCTCCAATGCATGAAAGTGAAAAGTGAAAGTGAAGTCGCTCAGTCTTGTCCGACTCTTAGTGACCCCATGGACTGCAGCCTACCAGGCTCCTCCATCCATGGGATTATCCATGCAAGAGTACTGGAGTGGGGTGCCATTGCCTTCTCCGAAAACCCTGCTAGTTCTGCCAATTAAAATAGTTGTAAATAATCTATAATCCCTTTCCTTCTAAGATTCAGAATGGACTTGAACTTTTTCATGGTGACTCAGGGCCTGTTTTGTGAATGGAAGAGAGTCAACCTTAGAATAAATGATGACTTCAGGCAGTCATTGTAAGGATGATATATTTTTCAAAGGACTCCCATTGCTCTATGGCTGACGACTCAGTGGCTTTACGCCCCTGTCTCTCAGGGGTTATTGTGGTTTGTGGGCTCCCCACACTATGATTTTTTCCTCCTTGGTAGTTTTACTCTCTCCTCTCTTCAGGCACTCCTTCCAGCTATCTGGGGGTCTACTTCCACTGTGTTCGTGACCCCCTGTTCCCCATCTGAGCTGGGTGTTGGCTGGCAGTCTCATCGCCTTCTCTCTTTCCCCTGTAACTAGCATATTAGTTTTCTGTGGCTACTGGAACAAATTACCACAAATTTAATGGCTTAAAGTAACACAAATGTATTGTCTTAGAGTTCTAGAGGTGAGAAGTTTGAAATGGGTTTCCTGAGCTAAAACCGAGGTACTTAAAGGATTGCCTGCTTTTATAGACGCACTCACAGAGAATCTGTTCCTTATTCATTCCAGCTTCTAGAAACCAGCCCACATTCCTAGGCTTCTCATCCTCTGTGTGTATCTTCAAAGCTGGCACCGTTAGAGTGAGTCCTTCTCATGTTACTGCCTCTCTGCTGCTCCTCTTTCTGCCTCCCTCTTTCACTTACACTTTATAGTTACATTGGGTCCACCCCCATAATCCAGGACCATTTTCTCATCTCAAGGTTAATTGATTAGCAGCCTTAATTCTACCTGCTCTGTTAATTCCCCTTTGCCTAGTAGCATAGCATGTTCAAAGGTTATGAGGATCAAGACACAAATGTCTTTCGGGGGAGTGGGGTTGAGGGGGCTTTCTACCTACCTAGGAAGATACTAGAATATTTCAAGAAACATTAGATAACCAAGTAATGTGTGTAAAATTAGCCCAAAGGTATCTGTATCTCAGAAGACTACAATTTTGTGGTAGCTGTTTTGGCAGCTGTTTTAACCAGGTTTGTGTTTTTTTCTCTTCAAACTTAAGGACTCTTCTGGAAGGTTAAATTTTCTGAAACTTGACCATGAGATCAGAGAGACAGAGGTTGCTGTCTGTCGATTTTTGTACTGGACCAATTTTTGAAGGTTGTACTGTGTATTCAGACAGTACAGGGACTATTTCAAATACTCAACCAACGAATAACAAATTACTGGTAGTTCTTAATGTTCCTAAGTCTGTGATGTCTAGCATGTGGCATTTTGAAGTAGATTCCATAGTCAAAAGTACCAAGGTCATGCCAGGGTCTTCAGGTTGTCTCTAAATTAGCATTCATTTTCTCCAAGAAGCAGGCATCAAGAAGGATTTTGTTTATGCTAGATTCTGCTCCAGGGTTGAAGTGGGAGCAGAAGTTTATAAATCTATTAAATTGAATTGCTCTGTAATCAACTGTTTATCCTGTACTTGAGGGCTTCCCGGGGCTTCCCTGGTGGTGCAGACGGTAAAGCATCTGCCTGCAATGCGGGAGACCTGGGTTCAATCCCTGGGTCAGGAAGATCCCCTGGAGAAGGAAATGGCAACCCACTCCAGTACTCTTGCCTGGAAAATTCCATGGACTGGGGAGCCTGGTAGGCTATAGTCCATGGGGTTGCAAAGAGTTGGACATGACTGAGTGACTTCACTTGAGGGCTTCCCAGGTGGCGCTAGTGGTAAAGAATCTACCTGCGGATGCAGGAAGCATAAGAGACATGGGTTTTATCCCTGGGTCAGGAATATCCTCTGGAGGAGGGCATGGCAACCCACTCCAGTATTCTTGCCTTGAGAATCCCATGGACAGAGAAGCCTGAAGGGCTATGGTCCATGGGGGTCACAAAGAGTCGGACACGACTGAAGCAATTTAGCACATATGCACAGGTTCAGTAATCTTTAACAGGGTGGGGAGAACGGTTGTGAAGATCATAGGGTACACCAGGGTAGCCTTGAAGGGACAGCTCCATGATAAACCAATTTGACTTTTGTGAACAAGCCTGTAGTTTGGCAACACATGGATTCAGACCAGCAGCCGAAGGAGTAGATCTCAGCTCGATCTCTCCTTGAGCCATGGGAGCGGCCCTGAAAATGGTATGGGTATGTGTGAATTAAATGTGGCTAAATGGCTTCAGTTTAAATATAGATGGTGTAGCATTGTGTAAAATGCTCGTTTTGAATCAGACAGAGCAGGGTTTGAGGCACTTATTAGGCTGTGCCATTTTATTGTCTCTGTGCTGCGGGGCTTGCCTCAGGCTTGGGAGATCTGCTACATTTGATCTGTGCCCCAAGGAGTCTGAGGCCTCGCCATGTCTGCTTCTGCTTTTTCCTTCTCCTCGGAGTAAGAATTTTCATTATAAAGGCCTCCTTTCTGCCACTTACTCTTCCAGACTCGCTCCCTCTTTTTTATTCCAACACTTACACAGACACGTGTACACACAGACACACACGTGTGAGCACGCACACACACACACAGATGAATTTATAATATGATAGAGTATTACTCCAGAAGCAAGGATATTTCTAAGAATAAGAATCATTGGATATCAATTCTAGAAGGGTCTACTTGGGGTACACCTACATCTACTCTTTGCAGAATCCCACCCACTCACCTCACTGCCATGTCCTAAAGTCATAGATAAAACTTCATTGTCTTCAAAGGTCATTAGTTTTACAATGTGATAAATTATTTTTAAATATTCCAAGTTTGAGGCAGCGTCAGAGATAATCTAGAGTAGGAGTAAATATCCCACTCATTTTTAAGAAAATAAAAACTTGACAGGTATCTGGCAGCCTTCAGAAGTCTTGAACCTCCTCTTTATTTTAGACATTTTCTTCTGGTTTACTTTAGAGAGAAAGTTTGGAAAAGTTTGAGAGTATGGATCTAAATTTCTCACTTTACCACAGAGAAAACTCAAGTATAACCTAAAATTAAAGCTCAGGTCCCCCAGCCGTGGCTCTCCTCTCTGAAACATGCTGCCTGGTGCTGGAGATGAAAAGGATACTTCACTTTCCTTTTCAAGGTCCCCATTGTGTTCTGGGGAGTGACCTACCTGATCCCTATCATGATTAATGTGGTTTCTGAAGCGTGAGATCTGATTATGACCCCATGTTGTTATATTTAATTACAAATCTCATTACGGCCCTGGCCATAACACCATGCAGCCCTCATTGCACTCCCCTTTGCTGATCTGCCTGCCTGAAGGTCCATCTTTATGATTTACTCTAAATTGTTTTAGAATCATAGACTTCTAGAGCTGGAAGGGAGGTTAGAGATCACAAAGTTCAATCCCCTCATTTTACAGATAAAATTACAGCGGCCCCAAAGAGAATAAGTCATCTTCCAAAGGTCACTCAGTAGATGTGGGATAGAAATGTGGGCATCGGATCCCCAGGCCAGCGGTGGTTCTCTCTATTTCACACCGCCCTGCTAGATACCACAATTTATAACATGTCTCCTTATGCCCCTTACTTTGTACGATGTGATAGCTTCATAACTTGCACAGATTATATGGTACTATTTTCCCCTTTACAAAGTTAGTTGCAAATTAGATCAGTATCACAATGTATTTTGAGTTTTGAGGTAGAAAATGCTTGGTCAGGATTATTCAGCCTGTTGGGCCTCAGTTTTAGTTTCCTAATACAAATGCTGACTAACCTACTCTCTCTATGAATAAAGACATGCTTAAAATGATACCTAAGTAAACTTAAGTATTGTCAAGTAAATACAAATCCAGACTTACATAAGAAACTTTATTTGAAAAGACACTATTGCAATAGGAGAATGCTCAGATCATAAGCTCTGTAAGAATTTAAAAAGTCAGATAGAAAAATTTTTTTTTTTTTTTTAACAAAAAGGAATAAACAAGGCTAGAAAGAGGTGGGTGTGGGGGACGGGAGGAGTGTATGGTATGTGGAAAACAGTTCAGCTATTCACTTATATGAGAGAAAATGAGAATCTGGAGGGTCTATGTCTAACTTTGTCATAGGTAAACAAGGAGGCCATCTGGGAAAATGTTATCTAAGTTATGTGGGGAAGGTTTTTTATTTTATAGTAAGCCATTTTCTGAAACATAAGGAGAGAGGGGACTTATTGACCAAAGCTCTTTTCGAGGAGCACAGGGCTCAGGTAAAGTTCAGCATTAATGATGCTTAGTGATTTCAGTAAAGCTTTCTCATATCACATGCCTGGCTTTCTGACTTTCTCCTTCCTTTTGGGCAGGGAAAGGTGGTAGCAGGTCTTGGCTTATATCAGAGAAAGTTAATTTACTAATCAACACTTGACAGATACTTCTCTGCCATCTTAAAATGAGCCTAAACACCCACTTATTCTATGGGGTCTACGTGAAGGGCATAAAGCATCATTATGCCTTTTTTTCTTTTCTTTATAAGCACTGAGTCGTGCTTAGAATTGAATGGAGTAGGCAGGCTGTTTAGGGCGAAAACTTTTGGCTCCATGAAGTACAGCATGTACCTTGTGTTGGCTTAGAAGCAGCCCAACTATGAGTAATAATTCCTAAGATCATGTGAACACTCTTGTAATGCTCTGCATTGAACCCAGTTGAATGTGAGGCTGCAGAGTCCTGCACAGTTAATTCCAAGGAGAGGAGGATGGATGGCAGGAGTGATTCCAGTTTCCTCAAAATTTCTTGCCAGCCGAGAGGGGAGGCTGAAAGCTTTCCACTGTTTCTAAATCTGCTCCTGAGAATTACCATGGAGAACTTGCTAGCTATGTGAAACACTTGACCATTTTACTATGATGCTAAAAATCTAAAAAGAAGCAAAGTGATTGCTGGAGGTCAGAATATAAGACAGTTTATTCCATCTTTGATCAAGTCAGTCTTTGCTGTTTCTAAACCTCAAGGTCGATAGGTGGTGTGCAAACTTAGTGACTCAATTGAGGCGGGCAGCAAAGTTCAACAGTAGCTGACTTTTTGCTCCTGTGTTCATTGTGGAGAAAAAGCAGTTTTTCTTTGCCTTTAATTTTTTTTTTTTTAATTTTCACACAGCCTTACTGAGATTTTATTTTGAAATACTAAATAAATCACTGCAGCCAAAGAGAAACCCAGAGACACAGATAATGGAAGTCAAACTTGTTCCGACACTGCATCTTTTGCTTAGGAATCTCATATCACCTTTCTAAATTCCTGGACAGTACAGAGGCACATGCTGAGCCTTTTGGCAGGACCCTTGTTACCTGAAGGGTAAGTAGGTCACTGCCTATTAACAGGGCTGGTTTGAAGGTGCTTGAAATCTCTCTGCACCGTGCTTGCCTGCAATTCTACCAGTAGATTTATTCTTTTGAATAAATCCTGTACTAAAATGCATAGTAGCCTGGGGGGAGGAGAGAGGTGAGAGAAATTAATCCATCACTAGTCTAATTGTGATTCCATTTTTTGGAGCTAATTTGGATTCCAGGCAGGGTGGAAAAGACTTTCTAGGCTAGCTGAGCAGGTCCGAATGGCAAGGTTGGCTTGCCCAGGGGCAAGGGTGCAGGGTAATCAGACAACACTTCTCTCAACCTCCCTCTGTCCTTTCCTTCCAACTCTCTTTCCAAATTTGTCTCTGACCCCAGAGGAAGGCAGTTTTTCTCCATCTATTTGAGGCTAATCTCTTCACCTGTAATGCCCATCACTTCATCTTATCTGAGACCTTTCTTCATCACTCATTATCTTCCTTTCCTATAGATCCAATTTCTCTCTCTCCATTGATTCCTTCTATCAGTTTACAAATTAGCATAGATGTTTCCCTTCTTAAAAAGAAATCAAAACAAATACCCAACTTTTCAAACAAGAAAGCAAAACATACCAAACCCACAAATTTTAATTCCTTTTAACTTAGCCACTGTCCTACTTACCCTTGTAGGCAAGCTTTTTAAAGAATCTCTAAGAATACGACTTCTTACAATTCAAATTATCAAAATAATAATAATAACAAATCAATGCTCAGAACAAATAACAGTTTTGTTTTTTTTTAACATAACAAAAAATCTGGAGTTAGACTTTTACTGGTATTGGTCACTACTGCCATTAAAGATCATTTTACTATTCTGTCATTGTCAGCATGATGGCTTTTTATCTGTAGGTTTTTCACTCATGGTGCCCAGCTGCAGCAGCATCAGGTATTATAACTGAGCTCGGATGGAGGAAGTGAGGAAATGGGCAATGCTTTTCACTCTCCAGACTGTCCCTCTCCCCACTACTGCCATAATTATTGTTATGTGAGAAATAAATATCTTTACCAGAAGACCCACAGCATATTCCCCTTTAGAGCTCATTGCCCTGGAAGGGTAATCCTTATTTTCAACGGAGACTGAGTGGTGTTTTAGCTTACAGTGTGGAGATATGCTGAGTGTGCTGTGCTAAGTCAACTCAGTTGTGTCCAACTCTGTGCAACGCTATGGACCATAGCCTGCCAGGCTCCTCTGTCCACAGGATTCTCCAGGCAAGAATACTGGAGTGGATTGCCATTCCTTCCTCCAGGGGATCTTCCCGACCCAGATATCGAGCCCGCATTTTTAATCAAAGTTTTCATTTTGATTAAATAATTTTTGTGATGATAAAATGCAGGAGGCTGAGAAAAAATGTTTTATTTAACTACACAGATACAAAACATTTCCTACATGAGTCTTTTTAATTGTATTTTTAAAGGAAATCAGTTTCATAGGGATGTTGTATTTATAGAACATTAGGAGAGAGAGAGAGAGAATAGGGTATAATTCAGACAATTGAGTGCGTACTTTCTGAAGCTACAGTCCTGATCCTCTTACATAATTCTCTTCAGTGTGTGGGATTTTCAAGTGTATTGAGCGCATGGTGGAAAAAAGATAATGTTCCATTTCCAGTAACTGCCAAGTTTGAAGTTAGTATTAATTTCACTGTAAGGAAGCTATAATGTACCATAGAGAACAGTCCATTGGTACCAGGTGAATCACTAGGTCAAGTGAAGCCAAGTAAAAAAATACTATGTGTGACTTAATGGTAGTGACAGAAGTGGTAAGGTATAATTTGGTTTGGGAAAGTTTTCCAAATTTATAGCTCACTTTACATGTTTCCCAGAATTCCAGATGTTCTGTGAATTTTTTTTTTTTTTTTTGGTAATTATTTAGAAGAATGTGAATGTGGTTGACTATTTTCAACACAGAAAAAATAACAAATGATTATAAGCTCTTTTGAATATTGTCTGACCTGGCAAAGAGCTAGTTGCTGAAAATAATCCCAGCCCTAATGCTTTCCAGTAAATAACTTGTAGAAGGAGAACAACCCAAGTCCAATTTCTATTTATTTTAGAAGTGATGGCTTAGTAAGAGGAATTCCAGCTTTACAATCTCCTGCGCTGTTCCTTCTATAGCCTTGTCCAGGTGCCAGCTGCAAACATTCTTTAGATTTGGGGATATATTTATTTATTTTTGTAGCCAATTTTTTTTTTTTTTGAGAAATATAATTGGGGAAGCTAATTTCTCAAAACTCAGCAAGGGTAAGAAAAAACAAAAGACAGTATTTTGTTTCACCCCCATGTCACAAGAAAAATAATTGTCCTGAAATAAACAAGCAAACAACAAAAAAAGCTACCTTGGAAGGTTCAGATTTCCTTCTATATTGTTCCTGCTTGGGGAGTTGCTTCTCTCCTTAGATTCTTTTCTAATTTCTGCTGGCATTCAAGATGTCTCTTTCTCTCTGCCTCCGGGCCTCTCTGCTCCCCGAGGCTTTCCTTGTGCTTTTTCAAGTCTCTATTGTTTCTCAGGCTCCTTTCCCACATCTAATCCTGGAGAACCTTGATAGCCGCTCACATGTTCCAGAGTTTGTGCAATTGATCTGTGTTGAGGAAGGAAGCTCTTTTTCCTTTTACCTCCCTTATTTTATATCTGAGAGGCAGAAGCTGGAGAAAAGGAATAAGCAGGATTTCCAATCAGTGTATATGGGTGTGTAGTCCCTCAGTCGTGTCCAACTCTTTCTGACCCCATGCACTCTAGCCTTCCAGGCTCCTCTGTCCATGGGATTTCCCAGGCAAGAATACTGGAGTGGGTTGCCACTTTTTCCTCCAGGGGATCTTCCCCACCCAGGGATCAAACCTGTGTTCCCTACATCTCCTGCATTGGCGGATGGATTCTTTCCCACTGAGCCATCTGGGAAGCCTCCCAACCATAGTAACTGATGTCTATTGTTTCACTGTGATCCAGGCTCTCTTCTAAGAGGTTTGATATAATAGTTCACTTAACTCACACAGCAGAACTACATTTATAAGTGTAAAAATACTATACATTTATAGTATATTCCCATTGCACAGATGAGGAGCTGAGCCCAGAGACTTTGGGTAATTTGCTCAAGTCTAAGATGTGTTGGAATTATGATTCAGGGCCAGGAAATGTGGTCTCAGAATCTCCTCTCTTAACAATGAAGCAACAGAATCTATATTTAATGTTATGACTTTATGAGCCAAAGCCAAAGCCCTAGCTTTGCGCTCACTGACTTTGGAGTCTTAAGCAGTTACTATTGACTACAAGTAAGACGAGACCACCAGACTGGAATCCTCAGTGGTGTGACATCACCTTGACTCTATGCAATGGACCACATGTGCATCTGGAAGTAATACAGACTTTTACTCCAACAATGCAGTCTGATTGGCTTTGCTGGATTAAATAAATAAGTACAATCTGTACTTGGAACCAGCTTGCCTTTTTCTGGTCTCTTGGCCTGAGCACTCTGGATAGTCTGTGTGCTTTTTTCTTATCTCGCCCAGGTGACTGGGGTGATGTGAAGGTCAGTTGCCCGTGGTATCACTGTGTTTTCAAGGCTTTCACAGGCTCCGAGTGGCAAGAGCCCAAGAGCCCATCCCCTCCTCTTGTCGTTTCGTCTCATCAGACAAATATGTTCACTGCTCTACTACTTCTGACCACCTAGGCCGTGATGAGTAGCATATTTCACCTTTGGACATAAACACACAATATTTGCTCTGCTTTAATGAGAGTACCCCCAAACCAGAATTTTAAAAGTTTTGCTTTGAAATTCAATGTCTGTTTGGGTTTATTGCACCAATGTTTTTCTTTTATGTTAATTGAGTTCTAAGTAAAATGGAATTGTGCTTTCAATGAAACAAAGACAATTTATTGGGACTGATGAATAGAAACCGTCCCATGTGTTCCATTCTGCATTTCCCAGGTGGATTTCCTAAAAAAATACTGGTAAATGACTGGGCAATTGGATGGTGATGGTTGTGGTGTCTGTAGGCTTTCAGATTTATGTATCCTGAACATTCTCATCCATCACAGAGTCAAATACCCCCAGGGCAAGTTGATGCAGCACACAGTAGCTGGTTATTATCTCTGATCTTTAGATCATAATTACTCCTGAACAAATTAAAGAATACCTAGGAGCTCAGGCCTTCTCTGATGTTTATAGCTTCAGCATAAGAAAATCTAAGGGAAAAAAATGGTAAATTTGATCTGAACCTAAGGGAAAGAGAAAAGCTTGTATTTCTAATTAAATTGCTGAGTTGGTTTCCAATCAATACACACCTGAAAAAGACTTGAAACAGAAGAAAATTAATATTTGCTTTGGTCTTGCTAGCTCCTTTTTCTTTCTTTCTTTCTTTTTTTTTTTTTGAGTTTAAAGCAAAGGGAAGAGTCTCATTTAGATGATACGCAGTGTCAGGGATGATAATGAATTTGCCTGCAATCAGAAATGTCTCACCTATTGACTTAGTGGATGCAAAATTATACTTGGTTGTGTAGCAGTTCTCTCTGTATCACCCCATATAACTGAACACGAGTAAGTTAAATTCTGTATATATGTATATAGCCACAGGAAAGATCACAAATTAAAATGAGGAAGCAGGTCGTTCACTATGGGTTTCTAAGAGGTGGAAAGATTAATTCCATAGATAGTACATCTGAAAACCAGTAGTGTTCAGAATATTTCTTTATGGGAAAAATATGAATATATTTTTCAGAAGATATCCTAAAATGTATAAAAGAAACTGCAGGTTCCTTGAAAGTAAATGTTCGTTCTGTGATTTTAACTCTTACCATTTTCCCCTTTAGGGCCACTTCTGGGTATCTTGTGTGAGTTAAGATGCTGAAACACAGTTTCAGTTATTCTTGACATTCTGACTGCAACTGAATATTTCAATTTCAGATGATGAGAAAGGTTTCTATAAGGCAGGTTTACAACTTGGTACATATCAAGACTCTGGTTACACAGAAAAGAAGAGGCAACATTGCTCTATCACAGTAGTGGGCCCATTCAAACTGGTCTTAAAATGGGGTCTGCTTTTAGATTTTCAATGTATATTGTCTTGAGTATAAATGACAACTTCACTGGGGATTTGAGGAATGCACCTGCCAGTCTGAGGCCCCATTGAGAACATTTTGAAATTGACAGTTTTTCTTTGTTGTTTTTAGCTACCACTGATCTAGAATTTATTTATTTTTCATTTATACATTGTGAAACTTCAAAAACAGAAGCATAGATGAACTTACGGGTACCTGCCACTCAGCTCTTCATTTTGCCAATAGAATTGGATCTGGTATTGTCTGTCTTGTCTCACACTGGTTTAGAGAATACAGAAGTTCTTTGGACTCTGTCTTCCTATCAGATAGCCCTGAAAGAGGTGAAATCATCACCACTGATGAGTTCCTTCTTTGTAGCTATCCAGCTCTTAGTGCATGTCATCTTCTATCCTAATGCAGTCATTTCCAGATGTTTCATTTTTCAGAGTACCCTTTTTTTTCTTTTCTTTTTGGCACAACTTTTTTTTGTCTCATGACTATTTAGAGTTCATATGTGCAATGGGAGCAGTCATGAGGTCAGGTGTGTCCCTGGGCACAGAAAACCAGGGCACCATACATGTGCAGAAGCTCCTTTCCAGAGAGCTCTGTGACATGGAGTGAGGCAGAGGGAGGGTGTGAAGATGGAAACTGCCAGGCTCAGTCTTTGGAGAGTATTTCAATAAGCTCCTTATGTATGTTAAATTAGATGCCTGCCTCTCAGGCTGAGGCTTTAAGAAAAGCAAATAGATCTCTTTCACAGAAAGATGGTGCTTTTCAGCTGGCTGCTTCTGTGCTGGGCCCTGGGGTGTAGCCAGGTGAGTTTCAGCGAGCCCTTTAAGAACCATTTCTCAGTTCACTGCAGCCTTTTGGGTCTTGTGATGGCTAAGACACACTGGCTTTCCAAGCTAGATGCTTTGAGGGCTCATCTCTAAGGTGCAAGTCTTAAAAGCTGAGGTACCAGATTTAGGGTTCAAATCGCTTGCCTCCTCAGGGATTTTGAGTTCCATCCCTACAGTGGGTTGCTATGCAGGGGGTTGGCTGTATAGCAAGATTGTGTCTCAGCCTCTCCTACTCATTTCAATGTGGGTATTTTCTTATCTATGTTATGTGCAGGAGTTGCTCAGCTAGCTTAGGGGTTTCTTTCTGAGGAAATTGTTCTGCGTGCAGCTGTAGATTTGGTGTATCATCTGTAGGAGGAGGTTAGTTTAGGATCCTCCCATGTTGCAAGCTCAAACTAGAAATAAATCTCAAGTTTTCTTGTGCATCCTAAAGTCATTGCTAAAGATTCCTTGTCATAGTAGAAGAAACCTTTCCAGATATCTATTTTCTTTTTGCCCAAAATGTTTTCTGCTTCTCTCTTTCTGCTTATAAGATCTGAGGTGTACCCAGTGACTTTGGAATAGCCCTTCAAATAATGGGAAATAGTTACACTCTACTCCTACTATCAAAACTACATTACAGAGTGGGAAATGGTAAAAGACATAAAAAGCAAGTTGAAAAACCAAAATTGGTGTGGATATTTCTCTACTCTGAAATGAGACCAGCTTTTAGGCATCAATAATGTAAACAATGACTCACTCAAAGAGGGTTTGTCCATTTTCATAATGTTGCCTACAGGCACAAAAAGGAGAAACAAATAAGAATGTGTAAGACTCATTCGTAAGCAAGAAAGACCAAGTCACAGGTCTTTCTTTTACAAGCATAGCAGGATGCAGTGCTCTGCTCTCTTGACCATGTAAACATCATCTCTTCAAGAGTGGTGATAATTTTTTCTCATCCTCTTTACTCCCCTTTCTCCACCTTATCCTCTCTCCAAGTGTGTTGGGGGTCCTTCAGTAATATTGCTTCAGAAGCATGTTAAGAGTAGCAAACAGTAGTAGCAAGAGGAAGCTTCTCCCCTGCAAACTCCATTTATTATAAATAATGCAAAGAAATAGGGCTATTAGATTTCCCGGCTTGAATTTAAGGGCCACCAGCATAAAAGGGAAACTGAGTGTTGAACATATAGTATAGCAGCAGGTGAAGCTGAGACACTGAAAACTGTCTTTGTTCAGGCTGATATAACAGAACGCCATAGTCTCAGTGGCTTATAAACAGCAGACATTTATTTCTCACAGTTCTGGAAGCAGGAAATCTGATGTCAAGGTGCCAGCATGGTTAGGTTCTGAAAAGAACCCTCTTCTGGGTTGCAGATGACCATTTTCTCATTGTGGCCTCACATGGTGGAGAGAGCAATCATCTCTCCAATGTCTTGTCTAATAAGGGCACTAATCCTATTCACAGGAGCTCCACCCTCATAACCTAATCACCTTAAAAAGGCCCAACCTTCTAATACCATCCTATTGGGGATTAGGGTTTCAATATATAATTTTTTTTTGGGGGGGGGGCACAAACATTCAGTCCACAACAAGAAGAGAATCAAAGAGGGTGGAAAGGATTCTATAATGTTAGAAAGGTGATGCAAAGTGATGTTTCTGACCTCCTCTGGACTCAAGGGCATTCCCAGATCTGTAATATTATGAGTTTACACAGTTTTTTGGCAAAAGTTCCTTGTCAGAGTGACAAAGTAACATAGAATATCACTGTCAACACTTTGATCTGGAGTCACAGCCAAATGTCACCATTCTCCATTCTGCATTCTCAGATAGATCCTGTTTATTCATATGCTGATTTTGAGCTTCTGGCTGGCTCTAGCTGATACCTTTGTATCATTGTTTGAGATCCAGTAAGAACAGAGATAATTTATCCAAGACATATCTTTGCAGAATTATGTTAAACTTTTCTCAAAAATATAATAAATGCTCACTGATAAAAATGTAAACAAATGAAAAAGAACATGTATGACACAAAAATCACTCTAATTCCTATATTCAAAGGAATGCCTGTATTATTACCTCTTGCTAAAAATCTCGCTGTAGAATTGATTTTTTCCAATTGTGGTGTTGGAGAAGACTCTTGAGAGTCCCTTGGAGAGCAAGGAGATCAAACCAGTCAATCCTAAAGGAAATCAACCCTGTATATTCATTGGAAGGACTGATGCTTGAACTGAAGTGCCAATACTTTGGCCACCTGAAGCAAAGCACCAACTCATTGGAAGAGACCCTGATGCTGAGAAAGACTGAAGGCAAAGGAAAAGTGGGGGGTGGGGGAGCAGAGGGTGAGATAGTTACATAGCATCACTGATTCAGTGGACATGAACTTGAGTGCACTCTGGCAGATAGTGGAAAACAGAAGAGCATTGTGTGCTATAGTCCATAGGGTTGCAGAGAGTTGGACACGACTTAGCAACCGAAGAACAACGGCAACAAAAATCTCAAAACTCGATAACTTAAAAAAGGAGTCATTTATTAATGCTCCTGCATTTACAAGTCAGCACTGGGTAGCACTTCTGATTTGGACTGGGGATGGCTGATTTCAGCTGGGCTCCTTTTTGAATCTATCATTAGCTGATGGGGAAGCTGGGGGCAGCTGGGAGCTTCACAGTGTCTGGCTGGTCTAGGATGGCCTCAGCATGAAGAACTTGTCTCTGTTCCACACAGTCTCCCAGCTTCCAGGAGGCTAACCCAGGTTTATTATTCTTCCTGGCAGAAGTAGCATTCTGAGAGGGAAGAGAGAAATGTTTAAGGACCCTTGAGGCCTAAGCTGGTAGCTGACACCATGCCAAATCAGTTGGATTCTACTGGATATCAAAAGGTAAGGAAATAACCTTTAATTCTTGGTGGTAGATGTTCCAAAGACACATTGCCAAGGAAAAAGTGGAACACTGAGGCTCTTTCTACAATTAACCTACAACTCCTTGAAATTTGTGTGTGTGTAGATAGATAAGTAAGGTAAGTAGAGAAATATTTATATGAAAATACAGATAAACTTATAAAATTCAAATCTAAAACTAGTTGTAAAAATTTATATGCATGAAATATATGTACAAGTAACTATGTTTTAAAATATTAATCATTACATAAATTATAATAGAATATAAATGTATAATTATATAATGTCTAATACATATTACTTATAGTCATTATAAATAATATATACATAATTTATATACTAAGATTATGGAACATAATATTCTGAATTTATTTCATGCTCTACCAGAGCTATTTCTTATTTCATAAAATGTTTGAAAATATTATTCTAGTGGCACAAAATACCTAATTGTACAAATAAGCTATAATATTTTAAACTATGTATGAGCCACTTTTATTTATTTCATTCAGTTTTTTCAAACTTTCATTCTATTTTAATTATACATTATGGTTAAAAAAAGGCAGTGGGCAATAAATTCTCTTCAAAATAAAGTTAAGTACTTTTGTAACTGATAAAACACAAAAGGCAATGATCACAAATAACTTAAAAATATAAAATATTAACTAAAGAATTCACAAGTAAACAAACGATAATAAAATCCAAGCCACAGTAAATAATTCTGGGAAAGAGGGAAGGATGAATTGAAAATGTGGTTGTCTCCTTGTCTTGCATGAGAAAAGGCCTTACACGGTATCTTTGTATACAACTCTACTCTGAAGTACATTGCATAGAGAAAGTCTCACATATAATGCCATACAGATATACAAGAATGTCATAATGGGCTTATTTATAAAAATAACAAAGCTGGAAACATTCAAAATGCCCATCAACAAGAGAAGAGAACAATATATTACATACAACAGCAAAAACTAACGAACTCTACTGTGGTTTGGAGCAGAGCTCTGACGCCAGGCTGCCCAAGTTCACATGGGCAGCTCTTAAAATCTGCCTGACTACCAGCAACATACTTAGCCACTCCTTATCACAGTTTCCATTTTCCTCATCCCAAAGATGAGAATAATAATAGGATCTACCTCGTTGTTTCTTGTAAACAATAACTGTAAATACATGTGGATTATTTATAATGGTCCCTCACACATAGCTCTCAAATACTGCCTATCATTTCAGGAAGGGCTTTTTGTTTGCTTGTTTTGCTTTTAGTTTTTTTTTTTTTTTTTCAGATGAGGAAGAAACATATTTTGTTGTCACAAATCAAAAAATTGTTAGGTGGCACCATTTTTATCCATCTTGCCTTCAGATACAATTGTTCCCTCCTTGGAACTTTGTAGTTCCTTCTGCCTGGAATGCCTTTCACTTTATTCACCTAGGACTTCATATATTTTCTCAAATTTCATGTTCTCAGTGAAGCTACACTGACCATGCTGTTCGGAATTGCAGACCCAATCTCCATCACTGATAGTTCTAATTTCCCCTACTCTGCTCAATTTTCATTCCCCATCTCATCTTCTACAATACTGTATATTCCCTTTTTAGTTAAGCTTAGTGCTTAGCACCTGTCCGTTCTCTAGAATCCAAGCTCCTTATGGGCTGGAATTTTTATTTTGTGCAGTGTGAATTCAGAAAACTAGAAGAGTGTCTGGCACGTAATAGGCACTCAAATTTTTTGTTAAATGAGTAGATTTGAATTCTTATCTAAGAACTATCTGGTTGCAGTCTTGGGAAAGTCACTTAAATGTTTGAGCCCCAGTTTCCTTCTCTGTTTTTTGGCGATGAGAACACCTGTGCTGGAGGTTTGTTGTAATGATCCAAGGTGACACCTTGGAGGTAGTCCATACAGTTCTAACACATTTATGGGAAGCAGAAAATGTAACTTCCCCTCTCTGCTCTCACCTTCTCTTTCCCTACATTATTATCATCCACAGTTTCCATTAAAATTACTGAGCTGGAGAAGGAAATGGGAACTCACTCCAGTATTCTTGCCTGGAGCCTCCCGTGGACAGAGGAACCTGGTGGGCTACAGTCCATGGGCTCGCAGAGTCAGACACGACTGAGTGACTAACACTTTCACTTTTAAATAATGTGTACTGTAAAGCAGTTAAAATCTCAAGCATGGATTAAGTGCTAAACGTACAGAGGAAGGCCATGTTACGGGTGAGGAAGGGGGAAGACAGGGAGTCCCAAGAGGAAGATGGAAACATAAAGAGAGGAAGGTCAGTGAGTGTGGAGAGCCTGCGTTTAGGTTTGGGATTGCTAACGTCCAAATGGATGCCTTGCCAGTGCTTAGCTACTCTCAATTTAGCCTCACATATGAAAATTGGGGATAATAATATATTCTTTTTGAGTTTGAATGGAGAATTAAATAAGGTAATTTTTGTAATAGCATCTGGACTGTGCTGTCACACAGAACTTGAAAAAAAAAGCTAGTTGAATCTAAGAAGGCACTCGGTTCTGACCTAGGTGAGGAGAATTTCAACATTGAGAGAAGGTAGAAATAGAGGAAGGAAACAGAGAGATGTGTAGATGCAATGAGATCCAAGACATAGATGGGCTACATTTTCGTTCTGTGAATTTTGCCTTTATATGCTTCTATAAGAATTTATGAGAATAAAAACGTTGATTTTAGCCAGACAAGGCTGAAGGTCTTCAATTTCATGTAAATGTCTGAAAGTATTCAGTGGGCAGTGGCAAACCTAAGAGCATTTTGAGCATGGAATTCATAAGGTGAGAACTATGATTTAGTGAGACTGATTAATATGACAGCAAATGTGCAGGCTCCATGGAAAGAGAAGAGACTCCAGGCAGTGAAACCAATCCCTACTGGGTGCCTGGCGCTTAACCAATATTTGCTGAATTAATTGAATATTAAAGCGTGTATTTGCATTTTGTTAGGTGCACTATTCACCATTCTAATTGGTGTCTAGAGACATTATGCATGTGATAAAGCTTTGCTTACTCTTTCCATCTCTGATGCATGTAATGGGAATGAAGAAAATGGACATTTCCAGTGACTCTCAGATTGACATACAGTCTCCTCTTTGCCTCATTTGAAATGCAGTGATTGAAAGTCAAATTTAAAGGATAGAGAAGATTGCATTAAGTCATTAAATAAAATGTCCCTTGAGGCCAAAGGTATGATGGGATGTAAATAGCCACTTGTCAGCAATATGGGATTAACCACCTTAAACCTTTTCCTTTTTTTTTTTTTTGCCTAACAAAGTGATGGGTCTTACAAAAGGGAGCAGGCTTCTGGTTTGAAGTGATCTTTTGTTGACACTTGTGTGCCCTAGTGGAGCTGGCATCCCAATTTGTTGAGTGGGCGCTCAGCCAACTTGCGAATGGGCCTGAGCACAGGCAGCCGGTCTTTGTGACTGACGTGCATTGATTATGCAGGATGTCAGGATAGTAAAGTTGAAATGGCCGTCTGTCCTCAGCTTCTGTGCTGGCCATGGAAGGGATGGGCTGTCAGGAGTCCAGCTTTCAGCTCAATTAATTCCAAAAAATAAGAATTAGCTTCTGCCGTGAATTGCCGCAAATTAATATGCTTAGGAAATCAGAATCGGTAGTCCTCCAAAAGACAGAGCAGGGTCCTTCACTTTATGACTGTTTTTGTATAAAGCAAAGGACAGACTTTATAATTAAAAAAAAAAAAAATCACCCCACCCCCACCCCCAGGTTTTGCTATTTTACAATCTCTCTCCCTGCCATGGGTCTGGTTCTAAGCAATAGCTGAATTTTACTCATGTTTTCTAAGACAGCAAGGAAGTCTAGGGCACTGCCATTTTTGTCTTCTGACTTTTTTGTGTGTGCTTGTTCTGATTAAAAGAAATAATCTAAAGACACAGAATCAAAACTTTGGCTGTTGGCGTATAAAGTCAAATGTTCCAGTTCTGAAGGTTCTGGAAGTGGCTCTCTAAATTTTGGGTCTCTTCAGGTTCTTTCTAAAGAGCCCAATAGATGAATCTTATTTACCCATTCCAGAATGCATGTGATGGTCTCTTGGGTTTGTATTGTGTTGAACTGACTCCATCAGACAGTAAACTGCTGAAGGGCATTGTCTCTCCCTTTTTCATGGACATGCCTCTAGTCACTAACATTGTCTGGCATTTGCCAGGTGCTTAGTAAATATTTTTTAACTCAGTGTATGAAACTCGTTATGCAGGATCTGTTTGGAGGGGTTCAGGGGACACAGAAGAAGGCAGCATGGGGAACAGAAATGCAATTCACTCAATCCCCATAAAGCAGCAGGCAAGCGCTAGGTTCTTTATACATACCTAGGTATTCCGTACCTGGCTTTTAACTAACAGCTTAGATGTCACTGTCTTTACTTGGCAAATCTTCAAAATGATTCAGGTCTGGTTTACTTGTCCCTCCTATACTCCCCACCTATCTGTCAAGTCTATTCTAATTGCTCATATACAGGCTATGACTCCGCACAGGACTGCAAAACCCAGGAGGGTGGGAACAGCATCTTCCTTGTTCACTACTGTAGCCTGAGGACTTGTGATATTGCCTAGTTCTTTAGTCTCCACAGTGGGTTGTTTGGTTTCATCTTTACAAGCTTTCCATGACGGAAGCATTAAAATTCAGGCAAGAAAAGTGAGGTTCATAGTGTACATGACTTACCGAAGTCAAGAAGCTTATAAATGGCAATTGTTCTTGCTGTTTAGTTGCTAAGTTGTGTCCGACTCTTTTGTAATCCCTGTAACCCCCCAGGTTCCTCTGTCCATGGGATTTTTCAGACAAGAATACTGGAGTGGGCTACCATTTCCTTCTCCAGGGGATCGTCCCGACCCCAGGATCAAACCCGCGTCTCTTGCATCTCCTGCGTTGGCAGGAGGGTGCCTTACCACTGAGCCATCTGGGAAGCCCTATAAATGGCAGAGTCTGAATTGAATCCAGATCTAGCCCAGTCTACATTTTTTCGACTATTCAACACTGCTCTGCTACTTATGACAGTGACGGTTTTGTGCCTAGAGCATGCGAAATGTTCCTGCAAAGAGAAAAATGTTACTAGAGATGATGTGCTCAGGGAAGCTTACAGATCTGCCGCCTGAGATATAGAAGCTCGCAGTCTTGTGTTGACCATTCCTAATATAGTAATGTTGCTCCCGTCCCTTGCAACTGCATCTCCTTAGCTTTCTGTTTGTTTTCAATATTTCATTTATAAAAGTAAACTCAGTGCCTGGACATCTGGGTATATAGGCAAACAATAAGATATCATACATTTCAATTTCAACATGAGCCGGAGGGACTCTCTATCAAATCAGGCAAAAAGCCTGACTGGAAAGAAGGGATAAAATTTTATCAAGAGAATATATTAAAAAAAAACCAGATGGAATTGGGAAATAGGTACAAGAACAAATCATACACGCAGTACCTCTGCTGCCCCTAACTATATTGTTTAAGCGTAGACTACAGATTCCTAAAGCCAATCTAAGGACAAAATAAAAGAAAAGTGGACAAACATCCTCAGGGTAACTTTAAGTTAGTCTGTTAAGTCTTTTCCTAGAGCTCCCTGTTGCATAGTCAGAGTCTTGGGAGACAAGAAACAAAGTTTCAGAATTTGTTTACTAGCCTAATAGGAAAAGAAGATAGAGAAAAAGGGAGGGAGAAACAGAATGCCTTCAGGCTAATGTTACTCAGAGCTACTATCTTTACTAAGGTGGAAGAAAAGGTAACAAAAAAAGTTTAAATTTATGTCTTCTGCATATGAGCCATGACACTTTGAAAAACCTTCAAAGATATTTCAAATGTCTCCATTTGTTATCCTCTTGGAATAAACAGGGCTGAAAACAAAATCTGTACTTTCAGAATTTGTCCTGATAATGCACAAGACAAGGGATCCAGATTGATGAGTTCTTTTCTTTAATATACTGTAAAACACATTACTTTTTTAAACCTCTGCCTTGTACATTACTATGACTTGAGAAGAAATTTAAGATTGTTTAGCCCAACATTTCATTTAGAAGATCGGAGGTTTAAACGTTTGACAACATTAAGCAACTCTTCCCGCCATGCCCTGCTGTCCTTGATCCCTAAAAGAAGTTCTAGATTTAGTGTTGGTTTTATGGCAGAGATACCACCTTTACCTGACGGGTAGTCCTCCCCAGAGGGTCAGACTTCACAAGACGCTGGTCAGCTTTCAGCTCTCCTTGGGTTATGTCACTCCAAGTTTTCTTGACCTCTTAAGCCAAGTTGAGGTGGTATTACTTGGGCAATACTATGGAGTTCCATGGCCCAATTTATAATATTATGTATCTATTTCTCTGCTTCTCAGGTGGCTGAGTGATAACGAATTCACCTGCCATGCAGGAGAAGTGGACTTGATCCCTGGGTTGGGAAGATCCCTTGAAGAAGGAAATGGCAACCCACTCCAGTATTGTTGCCTGGAGAATTCCATGGCCAGAGGAGCCTGGGGGGCTACAGTCCATGCGGTCACAAAAGAGTCAGACATGACTGAGTGACTAAGCAACAGCAAAATCTATTTCTCTGTATACAATAATTACTGGGGCATAGTAGGAATAGGCACAAGGAGGCACATATTGGAAAAGAGAAATATAAAAATGCATAGTTTTTATTACATTCATGTAAAAGAGGGGCATGGGTAGGGGCATATGGGAATTCTCTGTACTACCTTTTCAATATTTGTAAATCAAGCTAAAAAAATTAAGTATATTTTATAAGCAAACAAGTAAGTAAATAAGTAGTAAAGGCTACAATCTGCAGGTTTTTTGCTGCCTACATTTTCCCTGGTTCCTTAAATGTTTTATTCTAGGTCCAAAGCTGCTTAGCTAACTGAAATCCCAAGTTGATACCTACAGGTAGAAAAAAACCTGTTAGTTCTCTTGTAGACTAAATAGAAACCTCAATCCCTAGTGCTTAGAGCTACCTTTAGGTAATATTCTGCAAAAAAGAAAAGGAAAGAGACTAACAACAAAAAATGGTAGGGTCTTGTTTGAGTAACATGGTCTCTGAATATTTCTACCTTAAATCTTGTAGGAAGCATAGATTCCCTGAGGCCAGCATTTATAGTGATTCTTTTACTCTCTGTGGTTTCCGAGTAGGATGAATTTTATGTGCAATTATGGAGAAGAAAATTATATTTATATAGGGATCATGCTTTGTTGTTATCATCATGATTATAAACCAAAAAGACTAAAATTTGTTTGCATCCTAACCAAAAATAAATAAATAAATAAAGCTACTAAGAGCAGGGAGTATGATTTAGAAGGAGAATGACAAAAAAATCGTTGTTGTGTTATTTTATGTTCAGAAAATGAATACATCGACGCTTAACGTTATGGAGCAGTATAAACCAGCTCCGGCTATTTTTCTTGAGGAAAGCGATGAACTGGTTGAAAGTAAAAGGGATGCAAAATAAATAGCACAGCTAACTGACATGCAGTCCCCTCGTCGTGGGTCTGTGGGTTATGTGCATCAGAGATGTTTTATTTTGTTAGTATGTACCAATACATTATTCAGAAATATTATGAGCTCATATTCAGAACTATACTTCTAAAAGAAATCTGCAATGAGAGCAAGAACCCATAGCATATTAAATTTATAGGATGTGGAGAAGTTAATAAATCATTTTTTATTAAGGCTAGATTTCCCCCTTTTCTTTGACACAGTGATATATGCATGCAACTAAATATCATAAACCCAATATTTGGGTGCATGTGGATGAAAGTAAAAATATTCAGCTATTAATAAAAATTATTTCCTAAGGCATATATATTCATGTGGGGGATTAGTTCAGTCTGAGCTCTGTTCTTTTAAAAAGAACATTAAAAGGCAAAGTCCTTGCTGCTCAAGTCACCTTCCTCCAGCTCCCTACTTTGCCTCTCTCAGCTGGAAAACTACCTCAATTCTCTCCTCTATTTGGGGTGACAAGACCTCCTGATCCTGTGACTTAAATGAAAAGCTGGAAAGGCTCTTATTTACTCTCGTCCCGAGTCAGCCATTTTGAACACATTTGTATTCACAGTGCTGCTCTCAGTCAGACCAGACCGCCTTCCCCACGCCGCGTCTCTGATGCTGGAATCGGGGCTGGCCGTGCAGCCGTCCTAGTGCAGCTGGGTTGCCTTCACATCCATCTCTCCCGCAATATGTAGCCGGAGGACACGCCTCGGGACCTGGGCACTGCGCTTTGTGCAGGCTCTCCCCCTTGCGTTTCCTTACAGATGTGAGCAAAGGAGAATACAAAATGGGGCATTCGGACTGCATTAATAAATGCAGCCGTGAATGTTGTGAGTGGTACATAGTAAATGAAAAACAACCGAAATCAGCCTTGCCTAATTATGTAAGGAATGTGGGTAAATCTCCTTCCTCCCTCTCTTCCCAAACTCTCCTTTTCTCTCTGTGTTCTTAAGAAAGGCATTTGAATTCAGGTTCCCTGTATAGCAATGGTGATTGCCCACATATAATCTAATTTTTTACCACATAAATATAGTTTTCCAAGAGTGCGTGCATGTACGTGTTTGCATAAAATGACTCATAAACTACCAAAAGTCCCAGGAGAAGTGAAAGTGAGTATATATGCATCCTCCAAAGGAAAAATGATTCTGATGTTATTTACAGTGCAGAGACCTTTTAATAGAGTATAGACTGTAGGTTATATTTTTCTTAGGGAAAGATGTCAGGGATTGAAATACTACTCTTCTGCAGCATTATTGTGAAGTTATGAATCTCTGAGAGAGGTGGTATGAAGTGATGCTTAAAAGAACAAACTCTTAAACCACACTGTCTGCTTGAACTGTAGCTATACCACACCCCAGTTTTGCAGCACCAGCAAAATTTCATAACCTTCCTGTGTTGAAGTTTCCTGTCCTGTAAAATGGGAATCTTAATAGTCCCTAACTCATAGAACCACTATGAGCCTCCTGAACTCCAGAGGGAGTTAAATGAATCTCTGTGAGTAACCTGCTTAGAACAGTGTCTGGCCCATAGTAAGGACTGAATAAGCAGTGGTGACTATTATTCCTTTTGGGGACAGAAAAATGGTCTGATTCATCTCAGCCTCTAACAGTAATAGATCTCAGCATCACCATTTCACCATCTAGGGGAAAACAGCGGCAAGTTTATCCCAGATTCTGGGGACATGCAGATGTAACCATGTGGTCCTTGTCTTCAAGTAAATTAGAAATATGATGGAAAATAAGGTTTCCAGATACTAATATGACAAATGTATATCCTCTCCAAACCAGGTGAATATTGAAGTAGGAATAAAAATCTCATAAATCACTCTGGGAAAATGGCACCAGAGCTTTAAAATTATGAAAGTCAAAGCAGAAAATTACCTAACTGTGAATGAGTATTAGTATCTGCATGACTTGTTTTAAGTTCTTTCTTATTTTGCAGTAACCCTTCTTCATTCTGCTGTAGAAAACACTGTTTCCCTTAATAGGCGTTAAACCAACCACTAATTCCTCCGGTTTCCTGATCAATAGCAAAGCGAGTGCATATGTACATATTTCTTCATGTTGGTTAAAACTCTGTGGACAGATAAGTTATTTCCCCTCTGATGCTGTTTTTATATTCAGGTCTTCTAGGTATCATAAGGAACAAAATTAAGAGTAATATATGTTCATTTTAAAAATAAGCCAAACTAAGCTATAAAATTTTAGATGCCTTTGAGTGTACCTCAAAGAATGTGACATCAGCAGTTATATAATTTTATTGCTGATGTTAAGTCTGTGACAAACTCTCAGCTACAGTTTGCTCTGGATGTCGGAAAATGAACCTTATGAATTTTAATGCCTTTTACTTTTGACATTGATTTATGTTTTGTACAGCTGTACTTTTCTATACACTGATATAAATAAACAGCATCCTTAATAGAACATTTGGAGAATGCCTTGTTCTAAAGTGTTACTTTTTAAACATCAGCTGGAGGTTGTTTAAGTAATAATATTCAAAGTGTATACACTAATCACAACAATTTGAAGTGATATAAAGATGTCTACAAATGTTTCTGTGTTTGTTTTACAGATTCAAACTTTTAGGTATGAAAACAGTGTTCAAATAAAGCTGCTAGAGGTGCTTTCCAACACTGCCAAAAACAAAGATGACATGATGATAATCTAATAGACTTAGAGCCAGCAGCTGACAGTGAGTCATTTAGATAGGAGGTGTTTGTGCTCATTCAAGGGCAAAGCTTGGCCTCTAAGATGGGGGAATAGAGGACACAGAAAGGGATATTTTTCTGTACACTTTCTGTTTATGATTTATGCATCATTAGATGGCATCTTAATGAATTTGACTTTATTCACATAACAGACTTTTGAAAATAAGTTTTATGGAAGTTGTAAGGCACCCAGAGAGCACAAACTTCCTTTCTCCACTACTTCAGTCGTGTCCCACTCTTTGCAACCTTATGGACTATAGCCCGCAACCTGTGGACTGTCCTTGAGATTTTCCAGTAAGAATACTGGAGTGGGTCATCATTTCTTACTCCAAGGGATCTTCTTCACCTAGGGATTGAACCTGAATCTCTTACATCTCCTACATTGGCAGGTGGGTCCTTTACCACTAGCAGCACCTGAAAAGCCCAATGTAATTGTTACCATAAACCAACTTTTCAATGAACTTAATCTTACCTTCTCTCAATTGTAGGCAATGACCTCAAAGGCAAGGGAAGGTCTCCCTCATAAAGAGATTTTGGTTCACGTAGCCCCCAAATCTGTTGTTTACAAGTCTCAATGATCAAAGAATGTTCGCAGAAATGAAACTGTCCATGTGTTATCATGAACGATCCCTATACTTGGCAGGGATGATTTCACTCCACAAAATGCAGTTAAAAGAACTACCCTATTCATTTATTGAGTCAGTTAATATGCTCTGTGTCATCATATACTCGGCTAGCAGGAAATAAAAATGCTGATCACTTTTAGGGGAAACTTTTCACTCTTGTTAGGGTAATATAAGAACCTCAGTGGTCTCCTGAACTCCAGAATATTTCAAGAAAAGTCTTGAGGGTTCAGTTGGCACTGATCACTAATGATATTACCCAGTCTTTATGCTCCATGCACTGTTTTGTTTTTCCATGCACTGTAAACTCTTCCAATGAAATAGAAGACATGTCAAATGCAGTTGAATTGTGAATCCCCAAATAATCTTTCCCTAGGTTAGTTTTCTGTGAAATGGTGGACATTGTATGTTAGTCACTCAGTTGTGTCCGACTCTTTGTGACCCCATGGACTATAGCCCTCCAGGCTCCTCTGTCCATGGAATTCTCCAGGCAGGAATACTGGAGTGGGTAGCCATTCCCTTCTTCTGGGGATCTTCCTGACCCAGGGATCGAACCCAGCTCTCCTGCATTGCAGGCAGATTCTTTACTATCTGAGCCACCAGGGAAGTCCCATGGACTTTGTGTACACGCTTACAAAATCTTTTGTGTGGTTTCTTAGCATCAAAGAACTAAGGAATTGACAAGAGCACTGGTAGCCCATATTGGCAATTGAGGGAAAGATATCCTGCCCTAAGACATTTCAGCTGCTTCTGCTGTAAATTGTCTCCAAAGCAAACGGTGCCCCCTGATTGAAAACAGTTGCACAACTGCATATGGCACCTCGGTGGAGGTTAGAGATGTATTTCTAACTTTGTTTTTCTCAATACTACAGATGTTCGAATTATGGAGCTGAAAAAGATTTTCTGATAATTTGACAGTTAGGAAAACTGAAACACCATAGGTAAGAGGAGTAGTCAAATACAGTCGGTGAGAGACACGGAATTAAAACCCATATCTCCTCACCCTTCACTGTCATATTTTTCCATTTTGACAAAATTTTAAAAAACAAATATAGGCTTAAAAAATCCTAAACAAAACAAAAGTTATTAACATGAATATGAGAAAGTTAACTTCATTTTCCAAAGATTCATTCCGTTAAAAATAACAAAAACAAGTTCCCTATGTTATTTTAAAATACAGCTACTTTTCCAAAAGTACATGTACATGAACTTTTAGGAATGTGTTTTGTTTGGAGCAGAATGCTCTTAGGTAAGTAATGGTATGAGGTTTGTTATGATATATGGTGTAGAAGATGCTAAAAGCCATGGCAACTTTTCCTAAGGGATCCCCTCCATAGAGTTACTGAGGTTTGGAGAGAAGATAGCCATGGCCACTTGCTAGGATTAGGAAGAGTGTTTTCAATGACCTGCATAATTTAAAACATAGTCAGTGTTCATCATGAAACTGCAGTATCATTAGGATGGTGTCTCTCTTCTGCTTAACACAGCCAGTCTATCTTCTCCCTCAGCTTTTCCTCTCTGGGGTTTTCCTTTTAGTCGTTGGTGGGACCAAAGCAGGTTCAATGTCACAGCACTCTGAAGTACCTAATGATGCTGATGGAATCAGCAATACGATGAACGAAGAACAAATGACATAGCTCTAGGTGTAAACTTCCTCTTTTGTCTTTTACATATGTTTGCTTTGGATGAAAAACAGTGAAGACTCTCTGGGTTTAGGGACTTAATAGCTTCTTCTTTCAATAGAGGGCTATTCTTCCAAGGGCAGAAAAATTACTTGGATTTATTACATTTTTACTCAGTCCATCTACACTCTACTTCATGTGTTGCAAAATAGAGCATTTTATTCTCCATTAAAGTCTTTAACATTTTTTTTAAACTACCTTACTTTTTATACCTTAACAAGTCATTTGGGCTATGGAGACTCGTGTTTTGAAGAGATTTTATATTTTGAATGGTTTCTGTACTTGGTATGCTGGATAGTAAAGGCAAGAACAAGGAAAGTGTATATATATATATATATATATATATATATATACACATACACACATATACATATAGCATACATAATATATAGCATATATTAACAAGAAGAGCTTCTTCCCACCCCTCCCCTGTCTGACCTCTCATTTCTATATTTCACATGCATTTTCCTCTTTCCCAAATCAATCTTCTTTCATCTCCCATTTGCCAACCAGTTCACAGAAAAGAACAAAATCACCTAACAGGCCTCAGTATCTAGTTATTATCCAAACAGGAACATTTATAATATCTAACTAGAAAAATGAGGTAAACAAAATGTAAGTACAGTACATTGCCTCAATTTTATATGATGAAATGGGAACAATAAAGCTTATAAGATAATAAAAGTAGCATAATAAACATCATTATGCAGCTAATGGGATGGGAATTAAGGGTGGTAGATGACTTGCTCTAGGCCTGATGACATTCTTCTTAGCCACCTTGCATTACGAGGAAAATAGAACATTGAAATGACTGTATTTACTGGCCACAGGATGCTAAGTGCAGGCCCCAGACTTTTTTTACTTACTAAGTAATTCAAGACATCATTCAAGAGCTGTGAGGTTTGTGTGTTAGGAAGGAGATACTTCATCCTTCTCTTGAAAGTCATGAGAATAAGACAATTGGAATATATTCCTCCACCCCCTCCTTCCCTAATATATCTTCTTTCTTTCTTTTGACTGACATCAACCTTGAACTAGTTGCCATTTGTGATGTTTTTTCCCTGCTACAAAATTTTCATTGAATTTGGCAAAATTAAACCCTAAGCACTTCTTTCTCAAATCTCTGATCTTCCCAGTGGTCTTTCCTCAGCCTAGTGTCAGGTAAGGGAACAGAATTTCTTGGTTACCTCTCTGGGGAATTTTCTCACAAATTGTCCCATGAGCAGTTTAACCATGTGAACCAAACAGTCTAGTCACAAAATCAGGCACTAATGTGTTCCTATGTCTTAATTCGATTATCTGGATTAACTGATCGCTATTGAGAGATTTTCCACCCCTTTAATGATAAGAACGGTTTTCTCATGGGAGTTTTCAAGCATGGGGTGGGCTGTCTCTTATTATAGCTGCCAGATCACTCTAAGTGGTGAAAATGAACTGATATTGCAATTCAGTTCAGTCAAACCCGCAAATCTACTTTGTATCTGTGACACATTCTGAGAGCACAGAGGGAAGCAGCACCAAATCTAACTGCTGACAGCCACGAAGTGCAGTATGATTTCCTCCAGCCTTAAGACGTGAGCCAGTGATGTATTCTTATGAATAATTTTGCTTATTTTAAAACTCTGCTTCCAAAGAGGGTTCTTCAAATATATGACGTGAGCTAGCATATCCCCTCCAAGCCTCTACTTGCTTGCCCAGGTTAAGATATGACCAGCTGTTTTTGTGTCTGTGATATGGTTTCTGCTGACTTGCTGGACATGAATTTGAGCAAACTTCAGGAGATAGTGGAGGACAGAGGAGCCTGGTGTGCTACAGTCCATGGGGTTGAAAATGGTCAAACACAACTTAGCAACTGAACAATAACCTCAACTGTAGGAACTCGTTATGGAGCATATGCTCAGCTCATTGAAAAGCCTTTGCATATGAACTGCTTTCAATCCAGGTATTATATTTTTTTAGATTATTTTAGCCACACGGTTATTTGTAAACACAGGATTTTTAAATTACTGGTTATTTTCATTGAGATTTAAACTCAGAATTCTAGCTAAAAGAGATTTTAAAAAATTTTCATTTCTTCATTCAGCATTAACTCTCCCTACCAACTTTAGAATATATATAAATGTCATGAACATGACTTCCATGTCTTTGTCTAAATTATTCATTGAATATTAAACATTGATACAAATATTGAATGGAGCATGAAGAAAACAGGAGTCTTGGGGCTATTACTATAGATGGTCCTTCTAGAATGGTGTTTCTTAGTGTTAGTTATTACACTAACTGTTTTTTAAGGAGAAAAATTGTTTATCCTCAGTGTTGACTTAGGTTTTTATAATTGTTAATGAAATATATGCAACATGGATCACAAAAAAGCTGAGCACTGAAGAACTGATGTTTTGAAATTGTGGTGCTGGAGAAGATTCTTATGAGTCCCTTGGACAGCAAGGAGATCAAACCAGTTAATCTTGAAGGAAATCAACTCTGAACATTCATTGGAAGGACTTATGCTGAAGCTGAAGCTTCAATACTTTGGCCAACTGATGCAAAGAGCCAACTCACTGCAAACGACCTTGATACTGGGAAAGATTGAAGGCAAAGGAAGAGGGTGGCAGAGGATGAGATGGTTGGATGACATCATTGACTCAATGGACATGACCTTGAGCAAACTCTGGGAGAAGGTGAAAGACTGGGAAGCCTGTGTGCTACTCCATTGTTCGCCTCTCAGCAGGGGAACTGAGTGTTTGAGAAACAAAAGTAGGAGGCTGACTTCATTTCAAGTTTCAAACCAAATGAATATTTTATCCACCACAAAATCCATAAATACATACATTTTTAAAAGGCTTCCCTCTGCCCTTTATCCAGAAGTTCTTAAAAATGACTTGGCAGGGAGTTAATACAAAAGACTTGGCAGGGGGATCTGGAGATTTCCATCAACGCCTTTGGAGTAGAAAAGGTCTGGTTTTCTTGTCATGAGCTCATGAAAGAAAACACCCAGGTACTCCCTACAAGCCTCTGATGTCCCTGGTCTCAAGGAGCTTATGGTCTTATGGGAAGAAGTTCAGTTTAGTTGCTTAGTCTTGTGTGACTCTTTGTGACCCCATGGATGGCAGCATGCCAGGCCTCCCCGTCCATCACCAATACCCAGAGTTTACTCAAATTCATGTCCATTGAGTTGGTGATGCCATGCAACCATATCATCCTTTGTTGTCCCCTTCTCCTCCTCCCTTCGGTCTTTCCCAGCATCAGGGTCTTTTCAAATGAGTCAATTCTTCACATCAGGTGGCCAAAGTATTGGAGCTTCAGCATCAGTCCTTCCAATGAATATTTAGGACTGATTTCCTTTAAGATGGACTGGTTTGATCTCCTTGCTATCCAAGGGACTCTCAAGAGTTTTCTCCAACAACATAGTTCAAAAGTATCAATTCTTTGGTGCTCAGCTTTTTTGATAGTCTAACTCTCACATCCATACATGACTACTGGAAAAACCATAGCCTTGACTAGGTGGACCTTTTTTGGCAAAGTAATGTCTTTGCTTTTTAATATGCTGTCTAGGTTGGTCATAACTTTTCTTCCAAGGAGTAAGCATCTTTTAATTTCATGGCTGCAGTCACAATCTGCAGTAATTTTGGAGCCCCCCAAAAATAAAGTCTGTCGCTGTTTCCCCATCTATTTGCCATGAAGTGATGGGACCAGATGCCATAATCTTAGTTTTCTGAATGTTGAGCTTTAAGCCAACTTTTTCACTCTCCTCTTTCACTTTCATCAAAAGGCTCTTTAGTTCTTGTTTGCTTTCTGCCATAAGGGTGATGTCATCTGCATACCTGAGGTTATTGATATTTCTCCCAGCAATCTTGATTCCAGCTTGTGCTTCATCCAGTCCAGCATTTCTCATGATGTACTCTGCATATGAGTTAAATAAGCAGGGTGACAATATACAGCTTTGATGTACTCCTTTCCCAATTTGGAACCAGTCTGTTGTTCCATGTCCACTTCTAACTGTTGCTTCTTGGCCTGCATACAGATTTCTCAGGAGGCAGGTCAGGTGGTCTGGTATCCCCATTTCTTTCAGGATTTTCCACAGTTTGTTGTGGTCCACACAGTCAAAGGCTTTGGCATAGTCAATAAAGCAGAAATAGATGTTTTTCTGGAACTCTCTTGCTTTTTCAACCAGTGGATGTTGGCAATTTGATCTCAGGTTCCTCTGCCTTTTCTAAATCCAACTTGAACACCTGGAAGTTCACAGCTTGTGTACTGTTGAAGCCTAGCTTGGAGAACTTTGAGAGCATTACTTTGTCAGCATGTGAGATGAGTGAAATTTTGTGGTAGTTTGAGCATTTTTGGGATTGCCTTTCTTTGAGATTGGAATGAAAACTGACCTTTTCCAGTCCTGTGGCCACTGATGAGTTTTCCAAATTTGCTGGCATACTGAGTGCAGCACTTTCTCAGCATCATCTTTTTTTAAGATTTTAAATAGCTCAACTGGAATTCCATCACCTCCACTAGCTTTGTTCGTAGTGATGCTTCCTAAGGCCCACTTGACTTTGCATTCCAGGATGTCTGGCTCTAGGTGAGTGATCAAACCATTGTGATTATCTGGATAATGAAGATCTTTTTTGTATAGTTCTTCTGTGTATTCTTGCCACCTCTTTTTAATACCTTCTAATTCTGTTAGGTCCATACCATATCCAAGGGCAAAAGAGAAGCCCTAGCAAGACAGTAGGAGGGGTGAAATTGTGTTTAGAATCAAACCCCATACCCCCAGAGACACTCAGAGCACTCAAACATACCTTGTGCACACCAGGACCCAGAGACCCGACACAGTCTGAGCAAGAACTGTGTTTGGGTGTCTCCTGAGAAGGTATGGGTTAGCAGTGGACTGCTGTGGGGGAAGGGGCTCTGGGTGCAGTAGACCTGGATATGGCATAAGCCCTCTTAGAGGAGGTTACTATTAACCCATGATAGAACCACCAGAACTTACACAGGACTGGGGAAACAGACTGTTGGAGGGCGCAAAGAGAACCTTGAACGTACCAGGACCCCAGAGACAAGAGCAGTGACCCCACAAGAGACTGACCCAGACTTGCCCGTGAGTGTCCAGGAGTCTCTGGGGGAGGCGTGGGTCAGCGGTGGCCTGCTGCAGAGTTAGGGGCACTGAGTGTAGCAATGTGTGCATGGAACTTTTTGAAGGAGGTTGCCATTATCTTTGTTACCTCCACCATAGTTTGGCCTCAGGTCAAATAACAGGGAGGGAACACACCCCACCCTTCAACAGAAAATTGGATTAAAGATTTACTGAGCATGGCCCAGCCCATCAGAACAAGGCCCAGTTTCACCCTCAGTCAGTCTCTCCCATCAGGAAGCTTCCATAAGCTTCTTATCCTTTCCCATCAGAGGGCAGACAGACTGAAAACCACAGTCACAGAAAACTAACCAATCTGATCACATGGGCCACAGCCTTGTCTAACTCAGTGAAACTATGAACAGTGCCATGTAGGGCCACCCAAGATGGGCAGGTCATGGTAGAGAGTTCTGACAAAACATGGTCCACTGGAGAAGGGAATGGCAAACTGCTTCAGTATTCTTGCCTTGAGAACCCCATGAACATTATGGGAAGAAGACTCAGGCTTTAAAACAATTTTAACAGTCAAGTGACAGAGAAAATAGAAAGTAAGGCTGTGTAATGCAGGCTCAGTGCTGTGATTTGTAACCGAGAAGCAGCCAGGCTGGGCCTTTTGAAGGGAATGGCACTCAGGCTGGTACTCACTGGAAGGCCAATGTAGTTAGAATGGAACTCTGCCACATGTAGGCAGGATACCTGGACGGGATCTTAGCCTCTGCATGGAGGGAAGTCGAGAGCCGTGCAGCAGGAGAGGCACATGGTGAGTGTGGAGTGCAGTAAAGATCAGCCACATGGTACATGGGGACAGCTTGGGGTCTTGAGAAGCTAGAGTCAGGGAGGCAGCCATATACTTTGTCAGGGAGGCCAGGCTGTGCTGAAGGCCTTGACCACACCCATGGTCCTGCAGCACAAGCATTTTGCCTGAGGTTAGGATTCTGGTCTTTTGAGTAGAGATTTTCTAATCACTTTTCAAACCATAGCAGCATTTTCCTGCCTCTTAAAACAATGCAGTTAGCCCAATGCCATCTATCTAAAATGCTGAGAGTTTGTGGCCTAGAAAACCCTACTTTCTTTCAGAGGCATTTAGAGTCCAACTGTTAAAGGATTTACCTGTTCTGTATCATCCTATGCATTGCAGGACATCAAATCCAGGTCCACTGTGACTATAGATTTTCTTTATTTCTATCACCTGAAGATTTCCCTCTTTTGCTATCAAAATTAGCTTTAAATTTTTCATAACTTTTCAAATACTTCAAGTAGTGTGTCTATGTGTTTGACGTGAGGTGAAGGAGGACTTTTGTATCTTCTTAGTCTAGTATTTTGACCAAAAATTCTTAATCTATGTTTTTAAAAATCTTGGGTATGATCACTCTAATTCAGAGAATTGCTACTTGAATAAACATGTTTGACAGGGTGACATTAATAATGTTAAACTTTTGTTTAATAATTTAGAACAATTAGAACCCTTTCTTACCAAATCCATCTTTCAAAGATTTTTGAATGGTAGTTTTAATGATGCATCACTTAATGACAGTGTAAAGCGTTCTTGTTCATGTTAAAATATGGCTTTGTTATCTTTTGGGGGTGATTGAAAATGAATTTAAATGAATTTCCAGTTCTCTTATTGATAGAATAAGAGACACACATGGAAAAGGAATTCATTGAGTAGCTCTCTTATTTTGACTGCTAATAAACTATTGGTAATTGCAAGAACAAAATTAATTCTCCTATGCATAGGTCCTTTAGATTTTGGAATATCGATAAAACCATATGATGTGTGATGCCTCAATATTTCTGTAATTTCTATTCAAATTACTTTGAAAATTCAATTTGTACACTACGCTTCAACATTATGGCCTTCCTTTGGTACATGTGTACAACTATTTACACAGATGCAAACATAGGCAGTGAATTTGCATTACTTGGTATTTAATTATAACATCAATGTTTGGATAGTTCACAGTAAGTTTATATTAATTTCCATAATTAAAATTAAGCCACAGAATTCTAAGTTTCATTAAAGGCTACATTTTGAGAAATATTGTTTTGGGCTGAAGAATATACTTTTCAACCAAGAGTAGGAGAGTAAGCCTACTAAGAACTTTGTCTTTATAGTGTGAATGAAGGCAAATCATATGGGGACATTTGAAAATTCTCAGATTTGTCCCTGTACCAACACTTGGCTCTCTTGGTATCATATTCTCCTTAATTAGTTAGCATGCCATTTAGACTGAGCATCTGCCTTAGGGAGAATTAAATCTGGTAAGATTAGGATTTTTTTAAAATTTGGAGAGTTTCAATGAGGATGACATAGTAGCTCGTCCTAAATTCAATTCCCTTTCTCTGTTATTTGCATACACAGTAATACTAAATGAAATATTGAAGAAATAACCAAAAAGTTTGTCTCAAATACTACACACAATTCACTGTATGTATACATATGGAATAGAACAGTCATGGAAGGTGGTGAGTTAGGCTAAAATTTGGGCTTGCCAGTCTCCAGGACAGATGTAGGCAGCAGTATCTGGAAGTTTAACAGAGACAAAACACACGGTGGTAAGTGGAGTTTGGAGCCTGGGATGTGCTCCTGCTTACTAACGGAGGCTGAAGAATCGCTGGCTGACAGATCGGGTTCTGGCTTTAGCGGCAGCTTTGGGTTTAGGGAGGCGGGGAAAGAATGACGGGTGCCTCAGGATAAGAAACTGGTTCAGACAACTTGCTGGCTCAAGGACTGGATCCACTGATATTATTACCTAATTACTTGGAGCAGAAGTCCCCAAATACCATTTTAAAACTTGAATGTCAGATTAGCTCAGGATGGTGGAGTAGAAGTACGTGCACTCACCCCTTCTTATGAGAACACTGGAATCACAAACAACTGCTGAACAGTCATGGACAAAGAAACACTGGAATCTACCAAAAAAGTACCCTACATCCAAGGACAGAGGGGAAGCCATGGTGAGATGGTGGGAGGGGCATGATCATGATAGAATCAATTTCCAAAGCAGGATGAAATTAATTTAATAAAAATGAATAGAACTATAAGATCAAAAGAGTTTAAAGAAAAGGATATTAAAAGTAGAAACTATGAAAAAGACTAAAATAAAGTGATAGAAAATATATTAACCAAAATAAAGTGGCATGAAAATATTTATATTTTAAGAAAACAGACCTTAAATGAAAAACAATTGAGTGAAATTATATTGTATATAATATTTAAAGGAACAACCTGACAAGAAAATATAGCTATCATGAATTTGTAAGTACCTACCAACATAACTCAAATATGTATGTAACTCAAAAACGAACAGAATTAGAGGCTGACTTTCAGTATAGTGTGGTATGAGGCATTTAGGGAAAGCTCTCTCCCAGACAAACATCTTTTAAGCAGGTCAAAATTAGCAAAGGCAATCATTTAAAGTCTCCTGGAGGTTGACTGAAGGGCTCACAGCAAATCTGGAAGTATTTATTCAGCAAAACATACAGAAATTCAATAAGAACAATGAGGGGCCATGACATTCAAACTACAACTGCACAGTTCCCCAGCAGCTCTTGCCTCACAGAAGAACTATTTCAGCTGGCTCAGCAGCCAAGTAGAAGTTCCCATCTCCCACAGCTCCCTAGGGTGAAAGAGCTATTCTGGGTGGTTTTGGCAGCCAACGAACATTGGCAGTTCCCACTTTCCACAGCCAAGTCCTGTAGCAGATCTATATTGAGTGACTGGAGGCAGTCAGCCATGCCTGTTCCTCCACTGAAACTCTGATAGTAGGTGATACAGGCAGAGAAGCTGGTGAGGAAAGCAGCTTCACTTTCCTGCTGATGTGTGTTGAAGGAAGCTGCTCTGATAGGCTCAGCAGGTCCGTGGCAGTTCCTACCTCTCCCAGCTTTCTAGAGCGGAAGACCTCGGCTGGGTATTTGTGCCAACTGTGGACAGCAGCCAATCCCATCCTTCTTGGATCTGGGCTGCAGAGCATCCATGACTGCATGGTGGTGGCAGCCAGTGGTGACACCAGTTTCCCCTAGTTACACACTCACACAGCTCCTACCCCAGAGGGAAACCCTAGGTGGGCAGCCAGTGCAGAGAGAGCTCCTCATGTGCTCCAGCTTCTGCTCCTTAGCACCTCCTGGAAAGCGTGAATTTACTCACTCAGTTGTGTCTGACTCTTTGCGACCGATGGACTGTAGTCTACCAGGCTCCTCAGTTTGGGGAATTTTCCAGGCAAGAATGCTGGAGTGGTAGTCATTCCCTTCTCTAGGGGATCTTCCCAACCTCCCAGCACCTCCCAGGGGAAAGTCAAAGTAACACTTAGAAGCTGGCAATACCCTGCCCTTGCAAAGGGCCCTAAATTCAGTAGGATCAGACTGTGGAGCAATTTAAGACCCAGCACACTGATGAGGGAAAGAGAATGAAAGAGAGCCTATCTAAAGCCACAGATGTTCCCAGTGGTCAGGAAGATTATATAATCAAATCTGTGTCCTCTGAGGAGAGGTATCAAAATCCTACACACTTAGTGGGAAATAGGCCTCCCTGAACTGGGCTAGTCAACAGACAACAAACAACAGTAAATAGCCCCACAGCAAACAGCAACAAACCTCAGAAGAAGGATCATCATTCGGAACTACTCCAATACATTATCTTAATTGTGCAGTTTTAGAAAAAACAAACATGCAAAGAAATAGAAAAGTATTGACCCATATGCAAGAAAAGTAAGCAGGCAATATAATAATAGAAATTTCTTTAGAGGGGGGCTGCAGATGTTGGGTTTGGCAGATGAATACTTAAATAGCTGTTATGACCTAAAGAAAACTGTATTTTTAAAATAGAAAGGATGGTATGGTGACAATATCTAATCAATAGATAACATCAATAAAGATTACAAAGAACAAGATAGAAGTTCTGGTATTGAAAATTATAATAATGAAAATTAAGAATTCTCTAAAGGAGCTTAACAGTTGACATGAACCAGCAATAAACTTGAAGATGGGTAATAGAGATTATGTAGTCTGAAGAACAGAGAAAAAAAGGAAGAAAAACAGACTCTCAGAAAAATGTGGGACACTATTAAACATATACACATGTCTAATAATGGGAATACCAGAAGGAGAGGTGGGTGGGATAGGATCAGAAATGTATTTTTTAAGAAATGTTTGAAAACTACTAAGGGGCTTAAGAGTAAAATTGAGGAGACAGATCAATGAACTGGTTCTCTCATTATGTTTATGTTGGTTAGCTAATTGATGTCCCATGTTTCTCTGAGGCTATGTTCCAATTTTCCTACAGTGTGGAAATTCCTTCAGAAAATTCCTACTCTGGATGCAACTACAGATTATCATACTAAGTGAAGTAAGCCAGAAAGAGAAAGACAAATACCATATGATATCACTTATATGTGACATGATGCTCATGAGCCTTTCTATGGAACAGAAACAGAATCATGGACATAGAGAACAGACTGGTGGCTGCCAAGAGGTAGGAGGTTGGGGGAGAGATGGAATGGGATGTTGGGATTAGTAGATGTAAGTTTTTATACGTAGAATGGATAAACAACAAGGTCCTACTACTGTGTAGCACAGAGAACTATATTCAATATCCTATGATAAACCATAATGCAAATGAATATTTTAAAAAGAATGTATAAATATAGATGCATGACTGAGTCACTTTGCTATAAAGCAGTAATTAACACAATATTATAAATCAATTATACTTCAATAAAAAAAGTCCTGTGCTGTACGTTCTAATCTCCTGAGTTGAAATGTCACTTGCCTTTACTGAGAAGATACAAATCAATTGGAGAAATGTTTTATGCCATCAAAATTATTACATATTTTATCAAAGAAGCTAGCTATCTTGTGGTTGTTCACTTTTATGTTTGAAACACACACACACAAACTCACCTATGCAGATATTCATACAGGTTCAGAGTCACACAATTCTTTGTGGGTTCCTAATTTTATTGTTGCTTTTTTGCCAGTCTGAGTTCATTCTAACTTTAATAATCTTCAACATTAACTTTTTTTTTTTTTTAAGAATTTTATAGTGTTAGCTCTTTTTTTTTTTTTTTCTTTTTTATTTATTTATTTATTTTTTCCAGTGGGTTTTGTCATACATTGATATGAATCAGCCATAGATTTACACTTATTCCCCATCCCGATCCCCCCTCCCATCTCCCTCTCCACCCGATTCCTCTGGGTCTTCCCAGTGCACCAGGCCGGAGAACTTGTCTCATGCATCCCACCTGGGCTGGTGATCTGATTCACCATAGATAGTATACATGCTGTTCTTTTGAAACATCCCACCCTCACCTTCTCCCACAGAGTTCAAAAGTCTGTTCTGTATTTCTGTGTCTCTTTTTCTGTTTTGCATATAGGGTTATCGTTACCATCTTTCTAAATTCCATATATATGTGTTAGTATGCTGTAATGTTCTTTATCTTTCTGGCTTACTTCACTCTGTATAAGGGGCTCCAGTTTCATCCATCTCATTAGGACTGGTTCAAATGAATTCTTTTTGACGGCTGAGTAAAATTCCATGGTGTATATGTACCACAGCTTCCTTATCCATTCATCTGCTGATGGGCATCTAGGTTGCTTCCATGTCCTGGCTATTATAAACAGTGCTGCGATGAACATTGGGGTGCATGTGTCTCTTTCAGATCTGGTTTCCTCAGTGTGTATGCCCAGAAGTGGGATTGCTGGGTCATATGGCAGTTCTATTTCCAGTTTTTTAAGGAATCTCCACACTGTTCTCCATAGTGGCTGTACTAGTTTGCATTCCCACCAACAGTGTAAGAGGGTTCCCTTTTCTCCACAGCCTCTCCAGCATTTATTGCTTGTAGACTTTTGGATAGCAGCCATCCTGACTGGTGTGTAATGGTACCTCATTGTGGTTTTGATTTGCATTTCTCTAATAATGAGTGATGTTGAGCACCTTTTCATGTGTTTGTTAGCCATCTGTATGTCTTCTTTGGAGAAATGTCTGTTTAGTTCTCTGGCCCATTTTTTGATTGGGTCATTTATTTTTCTGGAATTGAGCTGCAGGAGTTGCTTGTATATTTTTGAGATTAATCCTTTGTCTGTTTCTTCATTTGCTATTATTTTCTCCCAATCTGACGGCTGTCTTTTCACCTTACTTATAGTTTCTTTTGTAGTGCAAAAGCTTTTAAGTTTCATTAGATCCCATTTGTTTAGTTTTGCTTTTATTTCCAATATTCTGGGAGGTGGGTCATAGAGGATCTTGCTGTGATTTATGTCAGAGAGTGTTTTGCCTATGTTCTCCTCTAGGAGTTTTATAGTTTCTGGTCTTACATTTAGATCTGTAATCCATTTTGAGTTTATTTTTGTGTATGGTGTTAGAAAGTGTTCTAGTTTCATTCTTTTGCAAGTGGTTGACCAGTTTTCCCAGCACCACTTGTTAAAGAGGTTGTCTTTTTTCCATTGTATATCCTTGCCTCCTTTGTCAAAGATAAGGTGTCCATACATAGAAAACTATAAAACACTGATGAAAGAAATCAAAGAGGACACAAACAGATGGAGAAACATACCGTGTTCATGGATTGGAAGAATCAATATTGTCAAAATGGCTATTCTACCCAAAGCAATCTATAGATTCAATGCAATCCCTATCAAGCTACCAACGGTATTTTTCACAGAACTAGACCAAAGAATTTCACAATTTGTATGGAAATACAAAAAACCTCGAATAGCCAAAGTAATCTTGAAAAAGAAGAATGGAACTGGAGGAATCAACCTGCCTGACTTCAGACTCTACTACAAAGCCACAGTCATCAAGACAGTGTGGTACTGGCACAAAGACAGAAATATAGACCAATGGAACAGAATAGAAAGCCCAGAGATAAATCCACAAACCTATCAACATTAACTTTTAAATAGTCACCAAAATTTTCTATTAATACTTTGTTACATGCTAGTAAATTTATTGTTGGCATATTTTAAAAATTCTTGAAATAAACAAAATTAAAGTCATCTGTTCTGTATCTAGGAGAATTTGACTATGGTAGACTCGTTATGCTTGTTCTAATGTCCATCTAAGTGTCTTCCTTCCCATTAACTAGGCTTACCAGTAATTCTACAGATAGTGTGTATACTCAGTGTGACTGCAAATAGATTTGAATGTTCTGAAGAAATTTTCTAATCTTCTAAATAAGGCCTAGCATGGAGTTTCTTGACTTTGATGACCTTTTTATGGGATTGAAATTGTTAGCTCCATGGGTTGAAGAGACAAGGAAGAGAACGTTTCAGAACTTAGGATTGGACTCCCCAGGGCACAGGACCCATTCAGGTTCAAAGAAGCAAAGTTGACTCTTGTTTTCATAAACATGCTTGCCTTTATAAGGTATGATGCTGCATTTTCAAATTCACACTATTTAATTAGCATGCAGTCCTATGTAAAGATGTCCAGAGACTTTTTCTTCTTCCTCCTTCCTCCTACTTTCCTCTTCCCTTCCCTCCGCTTCTTACTTCTCTTTTTTCCTATTACTTTTCTGCCTATTTTCTAGATTCTCATGATCTTTTACCCTTTCCTTTTCCTTTTATTCTTTTTGTCATTCTCTTTTTTTGGCTAACTGGTTTCAAAGCATTTCTTTGTGACTAAAATTACCTGGGAGAGGTTGTCTGTATTTATACAAAGTGGTATTAAATTCATGAATCTCATTTCTACTTTTGACTTTACTTCCTCAGCATCCTTCACTGTGCCACCAAAGAATGGTGACCTTGAATGGCATATAGATAAGGAAATTCATTTTCTTTTGCCAAAAGCTATGCTTCCATTGACCTATAGAGACATATAGTTCAATTCTGATTACAGTAATTCTGAACATTGCAAGACACAGACATTATGCACTGAAGCATAATTACATATTAAAAACACTTGAGAGAGTGTACCTAGTCCATTAAGTTGGTGATGGTCCTATTTCTCTCATTGGGATTTTAAACTCTCCCTAGGATATGACACTTTGGAACTAGAGCCTTCATAAAACGGGTGAAGCCATGGAGGCCGCAACAGTTCACTAACTGACCCGTGGTCATAACACTCAAGAGAGAAGAACCACAGTAACTGATCATGTTCATTCAGACTTACCCAAATCTTCCTCACTGGACCTTGAGTGAGATAACATTAAGTGCTGTTTCCTTTTATTGGAGAATTTGATATTTCATTCTCCAAATGTTATTGTCTAGGATTTGAGGAGCTAGTTCTCATAAACAGCCTCATGAAAGAAACAATATTGGGTTTGAAGAAAGAGTATGATGTGTACTATTATCTAAAGACTTGTGTTTTAGAAATGACTTATCGATGCCCACTGGGTCCCTGGAACATATGCATCTCCTACTATCTGAAGGGTAGCTTGAACCCTGAGTCTGTTTTCTGTGGCTGTCTTATGGAAAAGCAACAGTGTGAAATTATTAAAAGACTATGCCAAGTCAAAGGAGAAAAGGAAAGAATGCTCTAAAAAGATTGACATGGAGGACGACTTGGAGCTTATTAGGTATTAGGAATGCTACTTGTTTAAAAGCTTTTATTATTTCTAGTGTGAATTTTCATGACTGATGTGAGAAAGTAGAGGGGAGCAATTTTTTTAAAAAAGCAAAAAAAATCCTAGTTGATTCCATTGGTTTCTTAGCTTGTAAATAGCTACCCTCAAACTGGTTAAAATGATCATGACAGGAGCTTCCGAGAGTTGAACAGGGAGAAAAGACATCTTCATTTAGAAAAGTAGAAGGCATTTGGTGAGCAATGGTAGGAACACAAAGATCATCTGACATGACAAGATTTATAATTATGGGAACATGAAGGCTCAGGGATCATTCTGAGGTTTGACAAAAGCTCAATAATAAAACTAGGCCTTGCTAGAGTTCATGCTGAAGGGACTGAGTGGAGAGGGGAGAGGTAGAGAGAGAAAAGTAAGGAGATATATCAATCAATTGATTGATAACTAGACAGAATGGCAAAGAGAGAGATAGGGAGGGAGGAAGGGAGAAAGAGAGAGAGACAATAGAATCACTACAGACCACCATGGAGATGCAGTATTAAGGCTTTACTTCCATTTAGAGGTGTGGAAGTACCACATGTCAGCCAGCAGAAATTTGGGAGAGGATGGGACCAATTGATTTTGTAAAAAGGAACTATGGAAAGAGGAGGGACTCATATTGGCAGTAACTTCTTTAGAGTAAAGAAAACTACAGAAACATTCATCTACCCCTGATGGGTGATTATATGCAATATAATTGATACCTTTAAATATATATATATATTTATATATATATACACACACACACACACATGCAAAGATAATCTGGGGCCAGAAATGTAAGCTTGTGAAGTCACTCAGTCGTGTCCGACTCTTCGTGACCCCATAGACTGTAGCCCACCAAGCTCCTCTGTCCATGGGATTCTCCAGGCAAGAATACTGGAGTGGGTTGCCATTTCCTTTTCCAGGGGATCTTCCCAACCCAGGGATCGAACCCGGGTCTCCCACATTGCAGGCAGATGCTTTACCCTCTGAGCCATCAGGGAAGCTTACGCTCATGTCAAATGCCTGTTACTTTGTGTGACACCTCGTGTCTCATATGGATCCTATTTTTTTGTTTTGAAGCCTGACTTTGAACCTTTTGCCTCAGTAGAAACATGAGAGTATGAGCTATCTCAATGAATCTTTTTCTTTTTTCTCTCACTCCTTTTAACATCAGCAGGACAAGTACAGAGGTGACAGATGGACTATATACCTCTTTTCTACTGTTCTTAACAATTCTAGATGAAACTTAGAAATAAGAGGCCAGCTACCTGTTTTTCTTTCTGAGTCTTATAGTCTGGCTTCCATGGTCAGTACTGAGCCTGTTCTTTTCTTCTAAGTTAGAAAGTTGGGAAAATTGATCAAACCCAGATGCAAGCCGTAGAGGAGATAGGAGACTGAATCGAGGGAGAGAGGACTCCTTTTCCAGCTGAACCTTAGTTATCATTAGCACAACTAAAGCAGAGAGATATGAAAAGAAAGTGGGCTTACTCTGAACTCTGTCTTCTTAAAGAGCCGTTCTGTCCCCTGCAAAGAATCCGCCTCCCAGTGCAGCATATGCCAGAGACTTGCGTTCGATCCTTGGGTCAGGAAGATCCCCTGGAGTAGGAAATGGCAACCCGCTCCAGTATTCCTGCCTGGAGAATCCCATGGAGAGAGGAGACTTGCGGGCTACAGTCCATAGGGTTGCAAAGTGGCTGACACTACTGAGTGAGCATGCAGACACACACAGTATAAACACAGTGTATATACACACAGTATGTTATATGAACTTTATTAAAATGAAATAAGTGATGTGCCCACAAGTGCAGTCAAGGGGTAGCTTATCCCTCAGTTCAAAAGTTGATATGTGTCATATTTAAGGTGAATATCTCTTACATGTTGTAGACTCCCCTACCCTGTCATCAAACATATTCACAGAGCTGCAGTTAAATATGGGTCTTTCAAAAAAACCTTAGAGATCAGTTTGTCTGGCCCCTTTCTATGCTTTTCAAAAGAGGAAACTAAAGTATAAAAAGGTTGGCGGATGTTGCCAGGTAGGGGCCAGTTAGCTGTGGGAAGAACCAGGTCTAGAATCTAAGTCCTCCAATTCTCAGCCTAGCCTTTCTCCTGATGCTCTGCCATTTCAAGTCATTTGATATAAGAACTCTTTAAAACAAACAAACAAAAACTCTTAACATCTCTCCAACTTTTAGGTCCTCACAGGCTATCAAATCCATTTTAAGTATCTTAAAAATGGGAGTTTTAGGAAGTCCACATATTTCTTTTGGTGCTGTGGGTTTTACTTGTTTTTTTGGTTTGCTGTTGTTTGTTTTCATCTTCCCTCATGGTGAGGTTTTATTACTGCAGAATGAAGCATTTTATAAACTCAGATTTAGATTTCTAGAAAAGATTAATTAAACTCAGATCTAGATTAATATAAAATAGTGGCTCAGGGCTTGGTGCTAGAATTCCATAGCTCTGGTTTAAATCCAAATTACACCCCTTTGCTAATTGTGTGACCTTGGGCAAGTTCCTTAACCTCTTGAAGCCTCAGTTTCCTCATCCCTCAAAATCCTGGTATTAATAACATTTTATCATAACGCTATTGTGATGATTAAATCAGGTAAAGAATATGTAACGCATTAGCATAGTGGCAGGCTCATAGCAAGTACTCAATTATATGTCAGCTTTGTGTGTGTGTGTGTGTGTGTGTATGCTTATATGTGTGTTTATCTGCCAGGAACCACTTTTAGCTTTATTTCTGTGATGCAGGATTAGGACTGATTATGACAGATACCGCTTTGCTCTTCAAGGCATAATTATAAACATGTATAAAAAATAAGACACTTTGTAAGCAAACATAATAGTTTAAAGTGTCATTTTGGAGATGCTATTCCAGCATTTTGAAAAGAATGCTGTAGAGAAAGTTAGGCATTTCAGATAATAATAGATACTATGCAAAAAACCACATCATTAGCTAAATGATTAAGAAAGGCTGGCTTACACAAATTGAAAACTCTTTTTTCTCCTCTATAGGATTTCTCAGAGTTTTAACTCATTAAAAAATGTTGTGATGTCCAAAAATGGAATATTTGGCTAGGAAGCATGTTTGTCTTCAGACAGCTCATGGACCTAGGCAGTCATGCCTAGGTAAAGCTGCTTTATTTTTATTCTAGTTGTATACCCACGGTTTAGATCTCTTTTGGAAGCCTCTTGAGGGAATCACCTTGGACTTCTGTGCCACTGAGGCTTAGTTTTTATAAGATTTTTTTTATTAACAAAAATGAAATACATTTTCAGTCTGACATCTTAATTTTTCCTTCTTTATTTTTATTTTTAATTATGATAAAATGTACCTAATGTAAAACTTAGCAGCATAACTATTTTTAAATGCACAGCTCAGTGGTACTCAGTGAGTATATTCACACTGTTATGCAGCCAATCTCCAAAACTCTTTTCATCTTGCAAAACTGAAATTGTATTGCCATCAAACAACTTCCCATTCCCCTCTGCCCCCAGCGCCTGTCAATCACTTCCTGTGTCTATAAATTTGACTCTTCTAAGTACTTCACATACGTGGAGTCATACCGTGTTTGTGTTTTGTGACTGGCTTATTTCACTTACCAGCCTCCCTGGGGTGGTAAAGAATCCACCTGCTAATGCAGGAGATGCAAGTTTCAATCTCTGAGTTGGGAAGACCCCCTGGAGTACAAAATGGCAACCCACTCCTGTATTCTTGCATGGAAAATTCCATGGACAGAGGAGCTGGTGGGCTACAGTCCATGGGGTCCCAAAGAGTCGGACATGACTGAGCGACTGAACTGAACTGAACTAAAGTCACTGCAGGTTGGGAAATGAAGAATGAAATAGCAGTTAGGCTCCTCACTGCCTCGGCAGGCCCTGAGGTGACCCATGCCGCTCTTTATTGGAGAAGCCTACTTACACAGAAATATAGGAAGGCCCATGGAATTTGGGGTGTGTGTGCTGACTTTGTGATACACGTTTAATGAACTTATGCTTTATTAAACACAACAGTGACTAGTTGTTATGACTTTATTAAATTAACATTTGTTAAGTGGAGCACAAGGTGTTGGATGGTGAGCCAAAGTTCAAAAAGAGACCACATGAGGAACTGAAATAGAGCTGTTTATTACTTCTAGGTCTGAAGGAGGTACTTGGCAAACCTCCAGAGACCACGCAGGGAGGTCAATGGCAAAGTGCAGAGAGAAAAAGGCAGGACCTGCAGCGTATGCTTTCATTAGGGTCAGTGGGTGGAGTGCTTTTGGGTTTCCCAGCTAATGCGAGATGGGTCAGTTCAAACCAAAAGAGTTAGGTTTCCGTAAGCCCAATGGGGGGTGGGGTGCATTTTACCTTAGGGGCATATAAGGCCTGCAAGTGCTGGGAGGCATGAAAGTCTGTTGATGACAACAGTGATCAGTGGTCAGTGGACAGTGTTGGGGGAGTCACATCAGGGACCTATATTTGTTTGTGACTCCGAGGGCTGCTATCTAGTGCGTGAGCTCATATTGGGGTGGGGGGAGGACTAGTGTCAGCTTAAGGACTCTGAAGTTTACTAAACCAAACAAAATAGATGCAGAGCCAGTGATACCATGGATTAGCTTAGCTAAACTCTCAATACTATCTATATTTGAAAAAATAGCAATAAATATATGTGTGTGATTTATTTAGCTTACAAAACTTGGTGGACATACAAGTTCATAAATCTCTTGCAATAACTATGGTGTATCAGGATTTTGCTGATAAGTTGGGTTCCTATTGTCTATCAATATCAAATAACACTAATTTTAACTAGAAGAGAATTGAAGTATGAACTTATGCCTTTTTAATTTCCAGAAAAGACTGAGGCTAAGTTCAGATGAATGTATTTATTGGTTTTGAAAATCTCTTTGAAAGAGAACTTTAATGGTAATATTTTTTTCCCAGAGTTGCTCCTGTGATGAACTTAATTTCAGTTATTTTGATGTGGGATTTTGGAATTATTCCTTACTATGCATTCTTCTTTGCCTGTGTGGTGCACTAAATTAAGCTTGCCACTTTGATTTGAAATTTTCTTGGTTGGTATAGTTATTTGGACTAATTGATCATGCCTTAAAGTTGTTCTTAATTACAGAGATATTCATTAACTCTTATGCATAAAACTGACTTATATTCAGTTGAAAAACTCATGGCATATATACTTTATAGCTAATGCTCAATTGTCCATAATAATTATGTGAAGACTGTGTCTACATTATACCAAAACATTTGATTAAAAAGTGCCAACCTTATGATACCGACTGTTTAGCATATAGACAAAGACAAAAGAAGAGCTGTTTGAATGATTCCAACTTATAAAAACTACTGAATTCCATCAAAACATATTATATATTGGAACACAGTGACAGCACATGACACTATTGCTTTATGCTTTATTACAAAGGCTAATTTTAGCCCCTAACATAGTTTGTGGTGGCCTTGTCTAACACATTTGAGAAAAATAGATATTAGTTTCCACCTTGCTGTGAACTCACTTGGGAAGCCTCAACTTCCTTTTTTCAAAAACAGAGCCAATATGCAGTTACTTTAAAAATATATTTGTCAGTAACTGGAATCTATTTGAAATTATATTTCTACAATAAGAAGCATGAAGATAATCCTGCAATATCAGGCTTTCTGATGCATTTTGAACATAGTTAAAATTATATATAATCTTTAATTAATACTAGATCAAGTTTTTATAAAGTTATAATCCAGAGTTATGATTTGCAGATCACTTGATTTTTTTGTATTAAATTTGGAGAATGCATATCCACAATGGATACGATGCACATAGGATTAGTTGCATATGTCCATTGGGTAAAGATGTTTAGGAAATTCTGCAACATAAGGAAATATGGGGGTGCAAATTCCCTAGAAGAAACAGGAAAAACAAAATCAGTTTTGACCAGATATATATGGATGAAGAAAAAGATTGAGTTTTTTGTGCTATTTTCAGGGATTCCAATTACCATATGAAATCTTCGTAGCCCTAACAGTTTATTTTCAAAATGCATTTCTCAGCTAAAACTACACATTTTGGTTTCTGTTAGATTAGTTTTTGTCATTCCTGCAGCTGGGCTGGCTCAGCTCATTTAATCACCTTTATCATTACAGAAACCAAAGTAAAATGACATGCCTAAGTTCACACAAGAGTCAGTGATAGGAAAAAAAAAAAATTAGTAAAATGTTCAGTCCACTAGCTTCCTGGTTGATTCATAATCCACAGAAACATCATATGTTGTTTATATCAAGTTATTTGGAATTCTTCCATGGTGTTTCTCATTAGGAATATGTTTTCCCAATACACTTTTTTTTTTTTGCTAGAGAGGAAATATGAATTAATTTCTTGCCAGTTCTGTGCATAGTTCTACTTTCATCTATATTAAATACACCCTAAAAATCCTATAGGTTTGTTTTGGATTGTTTATAAAAACATACTGGGAAGGAAAGGAAATGATTGCTAAGCTGGATTTCAGTAATGGAGTAATCAGAGGCTTTCACAGAGCTCATTGCATTCCTTATTTATGATTTATAGTTGTTTCTTTAGTGGCCTGCAAGGTACACGAAGGATCATAAGCCAGAAAACTATGAAAACATACATAAATATTTATTCAAATGTGCTATTTTCCACCTGATAACAATGTCTTTTTTTTAAACTTTTCTCTATTGGAATGTATTTTTCAGAGCAGTTCACTCAAGGGTTTTTTTGTTTTTTTTTTTCTGATTTGTTTTGCTTTTATTCATTTTTGCAAATTACTGGAGAAGAGGCAAAAGTTTTATTCTTCCAGAAGAAATTGCACTCACTGCAACTTTAGCATGCCCTAAGTTGAAATGCATGAGGATGTGATAATGATGCTGTCACTACTGTTTCCCACAGAGCAGAGGTGAGAGGCAAAGCAAGTAAACAATCAGGTCACACATCGAGTCCTGCCTTCTACATAATCTGAAGCATAAAAGAGCCTTGCACAGATCTGGGATTTATAGTATCATTCTCAAAACTCTATATGTGTAGCAGGATGTGTTTGTGTGCACTTTTTTTTTTATTCCTTAATAATATCTCTAGAGATGTTCATATTATGTCTAACGGTAGATTGAGAAGTGAGAAATTCAAACAACTACAAACAAAAATTGTTTTGATTCCAGTGAACCAATTGTACTGGCTTTAATGTTTTCAATGTTTTAATGTTGCTAACTTGAGCCAGAATAAGAAAATATATGGGCCTAATGATAAGCCAAAACATCCCTCTCTCAATGGTATTAAATTTAGATCCTATGAAAGGTATAGCATATGGGAGCACAGTCATCCCAGACATCACTTGGGTGACTGTGTTAACAATTGCAGTAAAGTGCGTGGGTTCTAGAATCAGAATGCCTGGATACAAACTATGGCCCTGCCCCCTCTCTAGCTATGTAAAACCCTAGGAAAGTTACTTAACCTTTCTGGAACCCAATTTCTTTCTCCATAAAATGTGAATATTGACAAAATCTACCCTAGTTTTGTTATTGGAATTAAATGTGCTAAACCATTCAGCTATAAAATGTGTAAAGGGCTTAGTACATTCCAGACACTTATGCTTAGTTGCTCAGTCATGTCTGACTCTTTGCGACCCTTTGAACTGTAGCCTGCCAGGCTCCTCTGTCCATGGGATTTCCCAGGCAAGAATGCTGGAATGGGTTGCCATTTCCTTCTCCTCCAGACACTTAGTACTCAGTAAAATTAGTTAATATCATTAAGCAAAGTCTCACTAAAGATTTTACAACTGACTGACATCTCATTAGAGAATCCTAGTTAGGGATTCAACAATTATGTCCAGAAGAACAGTCAGTCCATTAGCATCGAAGGTTCATGTTCATACATGCTTTTTGAAGATGCTAAATACAAAACAACCTCTTTAGTAATTGAAGCAAAGATACCTGTTGGCTTGCTAAAACATAATAAAGTAATGCATTATATTACTTACAAAAGAAAATAAAATTGATAAATGTTAGAAATGTTGAACAATCTCTGATTTTCAGTGGAAGAAAAATATTACTTCATCCAAAGCCAAGGCATAGCTTGGCTCAAGGCAGACTCACTGCACAGAAAAGGCTGCTTATGAAATCTGTGACAGAAAATATCCATCACTCTATTTAATAGCAAGAATTCCATAGGGGATAGAATTTTTTGTTTTGTTTTAAATGTTAAAATATATAATGCTTGAATGCCATTGCTTAACATTTGCTATCTGGCATTGTATGATATATCTAATGTACACCAATATTCATGGATATATGAAATAAGAGTAAATATTTTAACAACAGAAGCAAAACAAAAAATAGTCCCACAGAGAGTTTGTATTCCCAAATATATGTGATTGTCAATAGCTATCATTCTTTCTTTCTTTGCAATCTGGCCTAAGTCATTCAATCAGACTTCTACATGGCAATGTTTAACACTAGAAAATAGCATAGAAGCATCCATTTCCTAAAATAAAGAGTAAACATTTTTGAGCATGCAAGAGCTCAGGTGGTATAATTATTGTGAGGCCTTCTTCAAGACACTATGGGATGCTGATGTTCTGGTGGCGATCAAAAGATGAATAATATATATGATGTATGAATAATATATATGTATGTAGCTGTTAAGCATACTCTGAAAATGAAAAGTAATGAGAAAAGTCTAATCATTCTAGGCAAAATATTTTATGAACCTCCAATAATTAAAACAGTGTGATGATGCTATGTGAATAGATGGTTAGTTGAAAGGAATAAATATCCAGATAGATAGATGTGTATGTTATACATGTTAAAGGTGCCATTTCAAATTGATGGGAAAAGACAGAAAGATGGATTATTCAGTGAATGATATTGTATCCCACAGATGGGAATGCCAAAGAATTTTCAAACTACCGTAATTGTGCTCATTTCACATGCTAGCAAGGTAATGCTCAAGATCTTTCAAGCTAGGCTTCAGCGGTATGTGAACCAAAAATTTCCAGATGTATAAGCTGCATTTTGAAGAGGCAGAGGAACTAGAGATCAAATTGTGAGTATGTGTTGGATCAATGGAAAAGCAAGGGAGTTCCAAAAGAACATCTATTTCTGCTTCATTATGCAAAAGCCTTGACTGTATGGATCATAACAAAGTATGGAAAATTCTTCAAGAGATGGGTGTACCAGATCACCTCACTGCCTCCTGAGAAACCTGTATGTGAGTCAAAAGGCAACAGTTAGAACCGGACATGTAACAACTGACTGGTTCAAAACTGGGAAAGGAGTACGACAAGGCTGTATATTGTCACCCTGCTTATTATTTAACTTACATGCACAGTACCTCATGTGAAATGCTGGGCTGGATGAACCACAAGCTGGAATCAAGGTTGCCGGGAGAAATATCAACAACCTCAGATATGCAGATGATGCCACTCTAAGGCAGAAAGTGAAGAGGAACTAAAGAGCCTCTTAATGAGGGTGAAAGAGGAGAGTGAAAAAGTTGGCTTAGAACTCAATATTCAAAAAATGAAGATCATGGCATCCTGTCCCATTACTTCATGACAAATAGAAGGGGGAAAAGTGGAAGCAGTGACAGATTTTATTTTCTTGGGCTTCAAAATCACTGCAGACCGTGACTACAGTCATGAAATTAAAAGGTGCTTGTTCCATGGAAGGAACCAACCAATGAAGTTGCTTAGTCATGTCCGACTCCTTGCGATCCCATGAACTGTAGCCTACTAGGCTCCTCCATCCATGGAATTTTCCATCAAGAGTACTGGAGTGGGTTGCCATTTCCTTCTCCAGGGGATCTTCCCGACCGAGCGATGGAACCCAGGGCTTCCGCATTGCAGGCAGACACTTTTTCCGTCTGAGCTACCAGGAAAGCCCCCTTCTACGGAAGGAAAGTTATGGTAAACCTGCATTTCCTTCATTGGCAGGCAGGTTCTTTACCACTGAGCCACCTGGGAAACCCATGACAAACCTAGACAGCATATTAAAAAGCAGAGACATCACTTTTCCAACAAAGGTTCGTATAGTCAAAGTGATGATTTCTCAAGTAGTCATGTAGGGATGTAAGAACTGGACCACAAAGAAGCAAATTTCAGGAGATGGTGGACGACAGAGGAACCTGGTGGGGTACAGTCCATGGGGTTGCAAAGAGGCAGACATGACAATGCCTGAACAACAACTATGAGGCTGCCATTTCTTGCAGCAAAGTAAAATCTAAAAGGGTAAATTTTGAAGGGACAAATAAAACCATAAAGGTAAAAGACAACCCATTAGAAAAGAATTTTAAATAATCTTTTATCAAGGAAGAAATGTCTTAGTATGACTCAGAAAAATCATAATCATAAAAGAAATGATTAATACATTTGCCCCTGTAAAATTAAAAAAGACTTAATTAAAGTAAATAAACAAAGACCGACTTGGGAAGAAAATTTGCAACTCATATCACAAAAAAACCCAATTTTTCTATTGTATAAAAAATGCATACAAATTATTATTAAAATGAAAATAGAAAAATGGAAACTCTATATGCACTCACAGAAAAGGTATCTAAATGGCCTGTAAATATGTGAATAGTTGTACAAAGTTGTACATGATGAGAGAAAGGTGTAATATAATTGCAGAGGAATACTGTATTTAGACCGGTAAGTATTAAAAAGATCGACAATGCACTATACTTGTAACTGTGTCAGGAAGCAATATAAATAAGTATGATTTATATTCAGGGCAATATAGTATAGTCATATAGCAAAGATAAAAAATACCCATATCCCTTGACTTAGAAATTCTGTTCAAAATATTTCTTCTGGAAACTGCAACATGCATGACATATGTACAGTTTATTATTATAGCATCATTTATAATAGACGAAGATTAAAAACATCAAAATGTTGATGGGGATCAACTGGTTGAGGGGACCAATTAAATATATAATATAGAGGCACACAATGGAAGAGGGAAAGAGGGGTAAAAATTTTTGTTTCAGGTATCGATATGGAAAGATGTCCAAGATACAATGAGTGAAAAATGAAATGATCAGAAGAGTACATGCTACCATTTGAAGAAAAAAATGTAAAACAACAACAAAATGCATATATGTCTATTTTACTTCTCCAGATGTACATTGAAAAACTAGGTGACAATTTACTTTATGGAGGAGAACTGTTGCTAGGGTTATAAGTAGGGAGGGAAATTCATTTTGGACCCTTTTTGCACATTCTTGAATGTTATAGGATTAGTATTTATTTCCTTTAGAATGAATTAAATTTAAATTAAGTACAGCCACTATGGAGAACAGTGTGGAGATTTCTTAAAAAACTGGAAATAGAACTACCATATGACCCAGCAATCCCACTCCGGGGCATACACACCGAGGAAACCAGATCTGAAAGAGACATGTGCACCCCAGTGTTCATCACAGCACTGTTTATAATGCCCATCAGCAGACAAATGGATAAGAAAGCTGTGGTACATATACACCATGGAATTTTACTCAGCCATTAAAAAGAATTCATTTGAATCAGTTCTAATGAGATGGATGAAACTAGAGCCCATTATACAAAGTGAAGTAAGCCAGAAAGATAAAGAACATTACAGCATACTAATACATATATATGGAATTTAGAAAGATGGTAACGATAACCCTATATGCAAAACAGAAAAAGAGACACAGATGTACAGAACAGACTTTTGGACTCTGTGGGAGAAGGTGTGGGTGGGATGTTTCGAGAGAACAGCATTGAAACATGTATATTATCTAGGGTGAAACAGATCACCAGCCCAGGTTGGATGCATGAGACAAGTGCTCGGGCCTGGTGCACTGGGAAGACCCAGAGGGATCGGGTGGAGAGGGAGGTGGGAGGGGGGATCGGGATGGGGAATACATGTAAATCCATGGCTGATTCATGTCAATGTATGACAAAAACCACTGCAATATTGTAAAGTGATTAGCCTCCAACTAATAAAAATAAGTGAAAAAAAAAAAAAGAAAAATTTGAAGTATTCATTTGTATTCTCAATGAAAATGGTTCTCTGGAATGGTTCAAATGGAACAGGTTGAGAGGATAATGCCGGGGGGAGTGAGACATTGGAGGGAAAAACTGTAAAACATAAATGTAGAAACATACATGTTTTGAATAGGTTTGTGCTTGAGATTCTAGATGACTGCAATAGGATTAGGAGGATTCTTTTCTAAGAAAGGTAATAGATAGGGATTGACAATAAGATAAATATAGATAATATAATCATTGTAAAGATAGATAATATTACAACATGTTTTCATGTTGTTGGGAAATGAAACACTAGATTTTATTTTTTTTCCTGATAGGAATTATATAAAAGTACTTGCTATTGGGCTTCCCTGGAGGCTCAGTGGTAAAGAATCCAGTTCCATCCTTGATCTGGGGAGATCCCACAAGTCGTGGAGCAACCAAGCCCATGCTTCACAACTATTAAGCCTGTGCTTTAGAGCCCAGAAGCCACAACTTCTGGGCCCATGTCGCACAACTACTGAAGCACACACACCCTGGATCCCATGCACCATAACTAGAGCGTAGCCCCTACTCTTCACAACTAGAGAAAAGCCCGCACAGCAACGAAGACCCAGGACAGCCAAAAATAAACAAACAGGTACAATTAAAGAAAATTTGTTTTAAAAAAAGTACTTGCTATCTATCAAGACCACTGTTCTTGGTGGCAATGATAATATTGCATGTGTATCTATTTCTATGACGAAAGGAGGTGAGGAGAATAATTGAATAGTTCAAACAAAGTTGCATGGTCATGGGAAAAGACAATCCTGATGGGGTCAGGAGTATGACATGCTATGTCCACCCTGTTATTCCTGTTTGAGATTTTACCAATATTCATAATATGTGCTGGTTGGGATTGTGAGCAGAAGAGGAAGTGACAAAAGATATTTTGTAGGTCTAGTCCTATGAAACAAGTAGAACATCATTACCTTGTGAAAAAGAGAGGTGAGAAGTTATGAAATGTTTCTATTAAGGATCTATAATTATGTAGAGATTTATTTTGCTTTTCATTCCAGTATGCATTCTACTTTTATAATTTGTCTGTAACTTTGGGGAAATTTTATTTTGTTTTTTTGAATATGGTTCTTACCATCCAATTCATACACAGCCATTCATATCCATTCATATCCACATGTCTTCTCTACTCCTATGCCTTTTTGATCTACTATTCCGTGGCTTTCTATTTCCACCTTGTGAAAAAAATTCCAAGTTTTCAACAATGCGATCTCCACCTTATTCTACTTCAGCTTCATTTTCGGTCCCCTCAACTGGCAACATGGACAATTGGGAGGAGTTACTGCATATTGGTTTTCTCTCATAGCTCAGTTGGTAAAGAATCTGCCTGCAATGCAGGAGACCCTTGTTCGATTCCTGGGTTGGGAAGATCCCCTGGAGAAGGAAATAGCAATCCTCTACAGTATTCTTGCCTGGAGAATCCCATGGACAGAGGAGCCTGACAGGCTGTAGTCCAAGGGGTCACATGAGTTGGACATGACTTAGCAACTAAATGACCAGTACCACTGCATATTGGTTTTGGTAGATAAATGAGTAGAAATTCTAGCACCTAGGACAGTGCCTGATAATTGAACATAGAGTTAATACATGTTTTTAAAATATTGTTGTTCAATCACCAAGTCTTGTCTGACTCTTTGCTATACCGTGAACTGCAGCATGCCAGGATTCCCTGTCCTTCACCATCTCCTGGAGTTTGCCCAAGTTCATGTCCATTGAATTGGTGAGGCTATCCAACCATCTCACCCTCTGCCAACCCCTTCTCCTTCTGCCCTCAATCTTTCCCAGCATCAGGGTCTTTTCCAGTGAGTCAGCTGTTCGCATCAGGTGGCCAAAGTATTGAAGCTTCGGCTTCAGCATCAGTCCTATCAAAGAGTATTCAGGGTTGATTTCCTTTAAAATTAACTAGTTTGAGCTCTTTGCTTTCCAAAGGACTCTCAAGAGTCTTCTCCAGTGCCACAGTTGGAAAGCATCAATTCTTCAGGACTCTGCTTTCTTTATTGTCCAGCTCTCACGTCCATACATGACTACGGGAAAGACCATAACCTTGACTATAAAGACCTTTGTTGACAAAGTGATGTCTTTGCTTTTTAACACAGTGTCTAGGTTTGTCACAACTTTCCTGCCAAGATGCAATCATCTTCTAATTTCATGACTGTAGTCACCATCCACAGTGACTTAAAATAATGAGTAACAAAATTTCAAGAGAAGTAGATATTTGTTTAATTTAAGGCAACTTTATTAGCAGAGCTGTCCAACACAGAATTAGGCTTTTCTTTCAAAATACAAAAGGTTTTCATTCTGGAAAACTAACTCTCAATTTATTATAGTAGGAATTCTTCATTAGATAGGCAGTTGGTCTGATGTGATGATGCTGAAAATCCTTTCCATATCTTAACAGTGTATAATCTTTTGGATTCATTCTCTACTTATTAAAGTTTTGATCTTACGTCTACATTGCTTGTGAAGAAGTTGACTTGCTTATAGTAAAGTGATAACTTTTTATGCAAAATATTAGTGCTATATCAAAATAATCTTATCTTAAAAAAGTCAACCTGCTTGGGTATTCAACCAGGTTTGCTGGTGGGGGTTTACTGAAATGGGCTGAAATGGAGAGTGTGACTGACTAGGTCTCCAGCCCAGCAAGGGAAACCAAGATGAGAGACGACTTGCTCAGCGGTTCAAGGGAAGGGAGAGCTACTGGTTCCAGACCTGCTCCAGAGAGAAACTCAAAGGACTTCAGCACTGGCAGAACACAGGACCCCAGGAGGGAGGCTTTGCTCCAAAGCAGAGGTTTCTGCTTCAGGAGGACACTGTTCCAAGAAAACGAAACTGGCTGTTTCAAACCAGAAAACAAAAAACAAAAGAATCTGATCTCATGGCTCTCAGCAAAACAGTGAGTTGAAAAGAAATATTAACTAGAACCCAACTGAGAGAAGGGGATCAAAGTAAACCCACTGCATGTCGAGGAAAAGAAATGAGTGTTTCTTATACTTACCTTTTTCTTGCTTTTCCTTTGTTTTATATTTTGTATTTTTCTATTCTTTATGGTTGATAAATGTGGTTTGAAACTATAATCTCTTTTTTGTTTGTTTTCTCTGTATTATTCATATATTTTTTTTCAGATTTACAGTTTATTTTCCAAATTTTCTGGATCCTCTGATACAGTAAGCAACTGAAAATTGAGATCTTCATTCCGCCATAGCTCTGATGGTGGCTTGTCAGTGTTTACATCCTTCACTAAGCAGACCAGCATATTATAAAACTGCTGGGTCCATCCTTTATTCATGTTGAGCATTACTTTTGTCGGTCCTTTATTTCTGCCTCACTCTAAGTTAACCTGACCATGTAGGAAAAGTTAGGTGGTAACCCAGTCTTCCTCATGGATCTAGTGATGTATGTGCCTTTTTAGTCAGTCTGTCATGTCCAACTCTTTGTGACCCCATGGACTATAGCCTGCCAGGCTCCTCTGTCCATGGGATTTTTCAGGCAAGAACACTGGAGTGGGTTGCCGTTTCCTTCTCCAGGGGTCTTCCTGACCCAGGGATCAAACCTGCGTCTCCTGCATTGATTGGCAGGTGGATTCTTTACCACCGAGCCACTAGGAAGCACTGTGTATCATTCATGTTTAATTCTAGGAACATTTATGGAATGTATATCATGGAGCAGACATTACATAAGGTGCTGCAGTTTAAAAATGAATAGGACATGGCCGCTTCCACATGGAAACCTAGTGAATGGCAACACAACTGATGGTAATAGCAGGGAGAAGTGAAAAAGCATAGTTATAGAACAGACTTTTGGACTCTGTGGGAGAAGGTGAGGGTGGGATGTTCTGAGAGAATAGCATTGAAACAAGTATACTATCAAGTGTGAAACAGATCACCAGCCAAGGTTGGATGCATGAGACAAGTGCTCAGGGCTGGTGCACTGGGATGACCCGGAGGGATGGGATGGGGAGGGAGGTGGGAGGGGGGATCGGGATGGGGAACACACGTAAATCCATGGCTGATTCATGTCAATGTATGGCAAAAACCACTACAATATTGTAAAGTAATTAGCCTAAAACTAATAAAAATAAATGAAAAAAAATTTAAAAAGCATAGGTTTTGGAATAAGACAGATTGGGATTTAAATTCTATCATTTTTATCTATAAAAACTAGTATAAGTAAATGCCAATCTTCAGTTCCCTTATCTGTAACATCTGAAGGTATCTCACAAGTTGCTATTAATATTAAATGAGATTATGTATGTTATGGAATGAATTAGGCACACCCAACATTTATATGTTGAAGCTCTAATACCCAAAGTGATTACATTTGAAGATAAAGCCTTTGAGGGAGTAAGGATGAAGCCCTAATCTGATATAACTGGTGTCCTTATATAAAGAGGAAGACATCAGAGCTGCTCTCTGTATGTACACAGAGTGTGTGAGAAGACAGTCATTGACAAGCCAGGAAGAGAGGTCTTACCAGTAACTGATCCTGCTGGCACTTTCATATTGAACTTCTGGTCTCCAGAACTGTACAGGAATAAATGTTATTAAAGCCAACCAATCTGTGATATTTTTTATGACAGCCAAAGTTGACTAATACAATGTATGTATATATGTAGATAACGAAGGAAATGGCAACCCACTCCAGCATTCTTGCTTGGGAAATCCCATGGACAGAGAAGGCTGGCGGGCTACAGTCCATAGAGTTGCAGAGAGTTGGACACAACTGAAGCAACTTAGCACACATATTTGTAAAGCTAAAAAAAAAAAAACCCACAAAAAACAAACAAAAAAACAGTGCCCAGTACATAATAACCTCCTTAACAAGTGGTTAACTACTATGACTACTTGCACTGTTACTACTACTATAGCGACTCAATGAATATAAGAAAAATACTATGGCATCATCTGCATATATTATAATTATATATCATCTGCAATAGAATTGGAGACTATACTGGAAAGAATATTTTTGACCCACATCTAGAAAAATTAAGGTTTTCTAAATGTGGAGGAAGGCAAATGTATTTCTAACAAAAAAAAAAGAGAGAAAACATGTTTGGAAGATATTGTTTACTACACTGAACACTAGAAGACATAGTTGGGAAGACCAGATATCAGTTGTAAATGATGCTGGGCCAGAGGGATATCTGGTTTCCTTCTAGCTCCATTCGCTAATCTTTTGTCTCTTGCTCTCTGCCTCATGACTTGAGTTGTATGGACTACAACTAGACATTCTTATGCCTTCTGGCTTTGAGTCCAGTCAATGAAAAACCCCAAGAATATAGCAGAGGGAGTGGAGAGAGATCAAGATATTTATTCCTCTGGTTCCCTCTCTGGAAAGTAGTCTTGGACTGGCTATTCCCATTGTTTAGTGATCTTTACTATACATAATTGGATCCGTTCTGCCTCTGAGTTGCTTTCTTTCCAGGTTTTAGTAATCTCCTTCTGTTAACTTTATTGCTCTGGGTCTAAGGGTAGCCATAAATCTTCCCTTGAGAGTCCTAGGTTCCTTCATTGTTCCATCATAGTTCCCAATGCTCTGCCTATACCAATGTAATTCATTTTTTTGTAAGCAAACTCTCTTAGAGTTTTCCTGATTCTAGTATACTTTATGCTTCCTGTTAGAAATTCACTGATGAGTATTGACTGCTGTATTAAGACTTCACTCATTTATTTATTTATTCTATCATAAACATCTGTTGAGTGCTTGTAAAGTAGTTCTAAACACTCCCTCTGGTCTCACAGAATTTAAAGTCTTGTATGGCTTCCCAGGTAGCTCAGTGGTAAAGAATCCCACCTGCCAATGCAGAAGCACGGGACACGGATTTGATCTCTGGGTCAGGAAGACCCCCTGGAGGAGGAAATGGCAACCTGCTCCTGTATTCTTGCCTAGGAAATGCATGGACGGAGAATCCTGGCAGGATACAGCCCACGGGGTCGTAAAGAGTTGGACATGACTGAGTGACTGAGAACAAACACATGAGATACATACAAGTAAATAGCAATGAGAACATAGTATAAGAGATATTAAAGAAAGTATAAGATGAAGAGGGCTATGTAGCAATGACACTTGACCTGCACATGATTCACAGATATGCAATGTGAAATTGGCACAAGGCAAGAGCAAGCACTGAGGGTAAGGAGAGGAGGATATAGAAATTTAGTCCATAAATAGATGATGCTACACTTTGGCAATGACGGGGAGTGAAACATGACAGGGAGTATACGTTTTGTCTAAAGAATTAGCCACAGAAGCCCTGTGATGAGAGTGGTCCATTGCTTTAGCCTGGATTGATATCTGGATATCATCATTGTCTTAGGAAGGTTTGGGGTTAATCTGACTTCACTGGATGAAGTCAGTTTTGGTCCTCAATTGTTGCAGGGTGTCTGGGCAGCAGTGAAGGTTGCAAGGTGCAACTGGAAATTATCTTGCTCTCAAACTTGTCTTCTACACTTTAGAAATGACAATATGTTGATTTCTTCTCTACTGCTGTTTCTCATATCTTTTTCACTTTAATATTCCTAAAATGAATGATATTTTCCATAGTAGTTAGGGTTTGCCAGAGCAACAGAACCAACAGGATGTAGGTATAGGTTCTGATTTTAAGAAAGTGGCTCACATGATTGAGTGGGTGGGTGGGAGGGACGTTTGGCAAATCTAAAATCTGTAGAGTAGATAGGCAGGCTGGAGTTACAGGGAGGAATTAATGATGCAGTCTCAAGTCTGAAGGGAGACTGGAGATTGATCTTGAGCCTGAGGGTGACAGGAGGTCCTTCTTAGGCCTTTGCCTGATTGGATGAGGCTTACCCACGTTAAGCAGGGTAATCTGCTTTACACAAAGTCTCCTGACGTAAGCTTTAATTACATCTGAAAATACCTTTACAGCAGCACCTAGTATTTGACCACACGACTGGGCATCAGAGCTTAAACAAATTGACAAAATTAATCACTGCAGTAAATGTACATGACCTCCATATTTTCCTCACCTGCTCCCTCACTCAACCTTTAGCAATCTACATTCCAATCCCATCTCTAACCTGAAACACAGCTTCCTCAAAGGGCATAAAGTATTAGTAATTAGTATTACTAATTCCTTATTAGTAATTCCCATGACTTTTAATCTCCCTATACCTTTTTGTATGCTTGACTACTTCCACCCTCAAGGAATCATTCCTTTCCTTTTGATTTCTACACAATGTCAAACCTTCTTTCTTCCTGCCTGTTTGACTAGCTGTGAGCATCCTCCAAGGCTTAGTTATTAGTTCTGGGTTCTCCCCTTCTAATTCTCAATCTTGGAGAACATGTCTATTATATTGATTTTGTCTGTCAGATTGCTGTCTGTGACTTCTGGATTTTCTTATGTTTTGACCTCTTATCTAGGAGGTGTCTTGTTACTATTGTACTTCTTCATCCAATTCCTAAAAAGTCGTTCGTTTCCCCTCATGGCTTCTGGCTGTCGATCTTGTAATCTGCTGTTAGACTATTCCACATTAAACAATTTTGATTATATAGCTCTTCTGGTACAAGATCACAAGCGCTTTGAGTATATGCTACTCTACCTATTTCCCAAAATCTTTTATAATTTTGTCAACTGTCTGTTCTTTTATCCTTTTACTTTACAACAGTCTCTGATAAGGCAAATCTCTTCACTGTCATAGTTCATTTTATCCAATCCAAATTAAGTAATTTTTTGTGTGTGCTGGATGCTGGGGTTATACAAATGCAAAATACAAGACAATATACCCTGTTCTTCCTATATTGACAATAGCAGATCTGTACCAGACATGCAGGAAGTAGATGGAGAATTTACCTAAACACAACTCATGCTCATACAGTTCAGCCTATGACCAAGTATTTTAGTACTCATATAAACCAATTTTAGTGGGCAAGTGACTATCTGATGGGGCAGTAGGGTATAATATTAAGGTCAATAGATGCCAGGAATCAATGTGTGACCACAGATATAAAGCTTGACTTCTCTTTTTCTCACACAAAATCTCAGTTTTTACTAGCCCAATGTTGTTTTAATAGGTTAAAGAGAGTCAGCTTTGCAACAGCTCTAGAGGGATTAGGTTGAACTGCAGGGGTGAGAGTTTATGAATGGCTATTCAACATTGTGTAGCTCCATACACAAAACGACACTCCAGTCAGAGAAAGCCTTGCTCTTTCTCATGAGTCTTCAGTAAGGATTCCATCACTCACAATCCTTTACTTCTCCAACCAAGCATTTAATCTTTTTTTTCTTTTTCGTTGTGCTGGGTCTTTGTTGCTGTGCAAGGGCTTTCTCTAGTTGCAGCGAGTGGGGGACTACTCTTTGTTGGGGTGCATGGACTTATTACAGTGGCTTCTCTTGTTGGGGAACAGAGGCTCTAGGTACACGGACTTCAGTTGTTGAAGCATGCAGGCTCAGTAGTTGTTTGTGGGCCCTAGAGTATGTGGGCTTCAGTAGTTGTGGCTGCTTTAGAGCCCAGGCTCAGTAGTTGTGATGCAGGGGCTTAGTCGCTCTGCAGCATGTGGAATCTTCCTGGACCAGGGATGGAACCCATGACCTCTGCACTGGCAGGTGGATTTTTATCCACAGTGCCACCAGCAAAATCCCCAAGCACTTAAATTTAACCTCTCCTTTAAGGTTCAGCTTGAGAATTATTTCTTCCACAAAACATTTTGTTTGTTGTTTTCCTGGTTACTCTGCTATCAGTGATCTTCTCATAACCATATATTTGATTTCATAGATAATTACGAGACTAGCACTATGCCTGCAACATATTAGGTGTACAAAAAGTATTTGTTCTGTTTCTCTCCACTCCTTAGAAAAAAGATTCTTATGTAATTATTTGCAGTAATTTTCTTTCTTATGTAATTATTTGCAGTAATTTCATTGTGTTAATCTTGTTCTTTTCTAGCAGTGTAGTAAGTACTCTTTAGGGTGGAGATTATGTCTTGTACTTACTCTTATCCTCTGACATTAATAGCATAATGGTTAGAGGGTAGAAGGTGCTAAACAAATACTTTTTAACCGATGAGTATTTGTTTTTAAGGAATGGAGAGAAGCAAAGAACAAATACTTACTGTACACTTAGTATGTTGCAGGCATAGTGCTAGCAATCACTCTCTCTCTTTGTGTGTGTGTGTGTGTGTGTATGTTTGTGTACAATTTAATCTTAGTGAAAGCAGAGTGAGAGAGAGATTCTTATTTCTCAGTTTTCAGATGAGGAAGCAAAGGCTTCTAGAAGTGAAATAATTTGGCCAGAATTACAATAATTTGTTCTGATATAAACTTTGAACTTATATCTGTCTGAATTCAAAGCCCATGTATTGCCAAATCCACCATATTACTACCTTACTACACCCACTTCCTATAGTGGATGCTATGAGGAGCTAGCTAGATTCTCCCTGCAAGAATGAGGCACTTATTCTCCCAGGAGCTGGGACTACTGGTGATTGAGAGCATTAGCCGTGTCCCTCTCTGGAACTTGCCCTCAGCTACAGAGAGCAGCCGTGCCTGAGAGGATGCACCCTTTCCAGTCCCTATGGGGCAGTCCCTATGCAGTGACTGGTCCATGTTGGGACTACTCTGAGTGGTATCCTAATGCCATAGCTCTCAACAGGATTGACTAAACCTGGGGCTACATTGCAGTGTAACCTCTCTTTCTGCCCAATCCTGCTTTCTTCACTATGGTACCCACTATGTTTATCTCAGAAGTTCCTCTCAATAAACTTTTTCCATGTGCATCCCTGCTTCCCAAGAACTGATCTGCAACTGAGGTCATGTCTCAAGCTAGTTATGAGGAGAGCATGCCCTGTTCTTGTCTGTTACTCATGGAGCAAAAGAAAAATTCTTTCCAAAGGTTTTCAATAAATACCATGAGTGCTAAAGTTAGCTCTAAGGTGTTACCACGACTGTATTTTCCTCCCTCATTGCTTCCAATTCATAGCAAAAATGCTTATCATGAACAGGACAGCATAGACTCTTCCCATAAAGTAACTCCCTTAAATGCATGCAAATCATACAGCTATTATTGTTGATAATATTTATGAGCAATTTTCCCAGTAGACTGACATTTAATTGTAGTCCAAATCATTTGAGGTTATCCAGAACACAGTAATGGAGAAGGCAATGGCACCCCACTCCAGTACGCTTGCCTGGAAAACCCCATGGACAGAGGAGCCCAGTAGGCTGCAGTCCGTGGGGTCGCTAAGAGTTGGACACGACTGAACGCACTTTCACTTTTCACTTTCATGCATTGGAGAAGGAAATGGCAACTCACTCCAGTATTCTTGCCTGGAGAATCCCAGGGACAGGGAAGCCTGGTGGACTGCCGTCTATGGGGTCTCATAAAGTCAGACAC